>NW_028270152.1:21840476-22156886 GCF_037043375.1 Chiloscyllium plagiosum | reverse complement strand
AATTCTTAACTCCTTCCCTGCCTGCGTATACCATATGCGTATTCTCATAGGATGCTGAAAGGCTAAACTATTAGGTTCTCAGCAAGTTCTTATCTGAAGTCTAAACCTTGCTCTGAATAAGATAATATGTAAATGGTTTGATTTATTTGAACTCAAAATGTTAGGATTCATATCCACACATGTAAGACTACCATGATGTTTACTAATTTTGTTTGTTGGCCTGTGATGGCTGGCTATGTTGGAAATAGTATCACAATTTATTTTACCCCAAGGAGTCACAATGACATTCTAACTGGTACCCACACATTTTCTGTTGAGAGCATGGTTGTACGACTTCAACTTTTCACATAATACTGAACTGACTTGACAGTCACATGAAATATTTGCTTTCAAAGCTTAAAGTATTGGGTAATAGCTTATCTCCTATGTCATTGCTAAAAAGGAATTGTGGAGGAACAATGAAACTTCCACTCATCAGGAACCCTTCGATTTTTGTTTGAGCTTGTGGCTATATTTGGAACTGTTGCTTTTTGATGTCTGAAGTTGCTTGTTTCTCATGGACTGAGGTTGGATAAATAATATGGTTGAGTTTGGTGTGTTGCCACACTAGGACCCTGGACAGTCTGTAATGTTGTTAGATTTTTGTTAGTCATAATTCGGTATTTGACTTAACAGATGTCGTTTCCATTGCTGTTTACAATTTAAAAATACTTTTACAACAATTATAGCATTGTTTCTTCTGGTTTCTACAAGATGCAGTGCAACCAAATCCCACAGTAGTGTTAGTTTAAACATTGCCATCTTAAGAAAGATTGAACAGAGTATCTTCAGGACTGTGTTCATATTGACATGATTACCAAAAAACAAAACTTTAGAAATTCTTCATCTGAAGATAACAGAATCGCCTCTCTAATTTACATAGCAATAGTTGTTCCAGATGAGTGTAAATGATATGTGGAGCTTGTTCAAGGAGCAACTATTGAGTGTCCTTGATAATTATGTACCTGTCAGGCAGGGAGGAAAGGGTCGTGCGAGGGAGCCGTGGTTTAATAAGGAATTGGAATCCCTTGTTAAATGGAAGAGGGCGGCCTATCTCAAGATGAGACATGAAGGTTCAATTGGGGCGATTGAGAGTTATAGGGTAGCCAGGAAGGACCTGAAGAGAGAGCTAAGAGCAGCAAGGAGAGGACATGAAAGGTCCTTAGTCGGTAGGATTAGGGAAAACCCTAAGGCTTTCTATAGGTATGTCAGGAATAAAAGAATGACTAGGGTAGGAATAGGTCCAGTCAAGGATAGTAGTGGGAAGTTGCGTGTGGAGGCGGAAGAGATTGGGGAGACACTGAATGAATACTTTTCTTCAGTATTTTCTCAGGAACAGGGCATTGTCGTCGATGTGAATACTGAGTCACAAATAAGTAGAATGGATGGCTTTGAGGTATGTAGAGAAGAGGTGTTGGAAATCCTGGAAAAGGTGAAAATAGATAAGTCCCCTGGGCCTGATGGCATTTATCCTAGGATTCTCTGGGAAGCAAGGGAGGAGATTGCAGAGCCATTGGCCTTGATTTTTATGTCCTCTTTGTCTACAGGAGTAGTGCCAGAAGACTGGAGGATAGCAAATGTGGTTCCCTTGTTCAAAAAGGGGAGTAGGGATAACCCTAGTAACTATAGGCCGGTGAGTCTCACTTCTGTTGTGGGCAAAGTCTTAGAGAGAATTGTAAGGGATAGGATTTATGCACATCTGGATAGGAATAATGTGATCAAGGATAGTCAGCATGGTTTTGTGAAGGGCAGGTCGTGCCTCACAAACCTTATTGAATTCTTTGAAAAGGTGACGAAGGAGGTTGATGAGGAGAAAGCGGTAGATGTGGTATATATGGATTTTAGTAAGGCGTTTGATAAGGTTCCCCATGGTAGGCTACTGCTGAAAATACGGAGATATGGTATTGAGGGTGAGTTGGAGGTTTGGATTAGGAATTGGCTGGATGGAAGAAGACAGAGGGTAGTAGTTGATGGCAAAGTTTCTTCATGGAGTGCCGTCACTAGCGGTGTTCCGCAAGGATCTGTTTTGGGACCATTGCTGTTTGTCATTTTTATAAATGATCTGGAAGAGGGGTTAGAAGGTTGGGTGAGCAAGTTTGCGGATGATACGCAAGTCGGAGGAGTTGTTGACAGTGAGGAAGGATGTGGCAGGTTACAGCAGGATATAGAGAAGCTGCAGAGCTGGGCAGAAAGGTGGCAAATGGAAGTCAATGTAGCTAAGTGTGAGGTGATTCACTTTGGGAAGAATAACAAAAAAATGGGGTACTGGGCTAATGGTCGGATACTTGGTAGTGTGGATGAGCAGAGGGATCTTGGTGTCCATGTACACAGATCTCTGAAAGTTGCCACCCAGGTAAATAGTGCGGTGAGGAAGGCATATGACGTACTGGCTTTTATTGGTAGAGGAATTGAGTTCCGGAGTCCTGAGGTCATGATGCAGTTGTATAAAACTCTGGTGCGGCCGCATCTGGAATATTGTGTGCAGTTTTGGTCGCCATACTATAGGAAGGATGTGGAGGCACTGGAACGGGTGCAGAGGAGGTTTACCAGGATGTTGCCTGGTATGGAAGGAAGATCGTATGAGGAAAGACTGAGACACTTGGGGCTGTTTTCATTAGAGAAAAGAAGGTTTAGGGGTGACTTGATTGAGGTGTACAAGATGATTAGGGGGTTAGATAGGGTTGACAGTGAGAATCTATTCCCGCGTATGGAGTCGAATATTACAAGGGGGCATAGCTTTAAATTAAGGGGGGGTAGATATAGGACTGAAGTTAGGGGTAGGTTCTTCACTCAGCGAGTCGTAAGTTCATGGAATGCCCTGCCAGTAGCAGTGGTGGACTCTCCCTCTTTATGGGCATTTAAGCGGGCATTGGATAGGTATATGGAGGATAGTGGGTTAGTATAGGTTAGGTGGGCTTGGATCGGCGCAACATCGAGGGCCAAAGGGCCTGTACTGCGCTGTATTCTTCTATGTTCTATGTTCTATGTTCTATGTTGTGGATGGGAGGAATGTTTGCTGCATATCTTTTCTGGTGAGGCAAAAATCTATCTGTTTTGCTTCATTTGTACATTCCTACTGCTATCCATGGCACAGTTCTTCTTGCCATCAACGTATCTTCTTATCTTTTGTAAACTACTCTTTTGATAAAGATTCACTTCATGGGGTAATACGTCTTATCTGCTGAAGCTGTTCCTGTGGTTGATTATATCCTGCTAATCAGAGCATTGATTGCGAAGTGTTGACTGATTGATGCTGCTTAGATAGAAATGTAATCAGAGGGGTCTTTCTCTGTTAGTGTGTTGTAAGTTTGCCTGACTTGGGCTTCTCTTAAAGTAGACCAAGTTGAATGGGTATGTGTTCAAGAAATACATTAAGTTATTAAATTGAAATTTTAATGTTTGAATAGCTGTACTATTTTGAAAGATGATATTCATGCTTCAGTTGTGATTAATAATAGTGGAAAAGGTGTAGAATTGGCATGTAGTGTGGAGTGTTTTTATAAATAGTATGAATTTGGATTGACTGGGGAACCTCGTGATATTATCACTGGTCTGTTAATCCAGAGACCCAGGTAATGTTCTGGGGACCTGGGTTTGAAACCCTCCATAGCAGATGGTGGAATATGAATTCAATAAGAATCTGGAATTAAGAGTCAGATGATGACCTTAAAACCATTGTCCATTTGTCGGAAAAAATCTATCTGATTCACTAATGTCCTTTAGGAAAGGAAACTGCCATCCATTCCCACAGCAATGTGGTTGACTCCCAAATAGAGGAAAATGTCAGGAACAGGAAGAGGCGTCTCAGGAAGTCATGTTAAAAAGTAAGTGAGGTACATTAGTGACTTTTTCCTGGGTCTCAGGAAGAGATGTAGAACCTTTACAGTCCAGACAGAGGCTATTTGGTCCATGAGTCTGCTCCGGTTCTTCAATAAGCATCCCACCCAAATCCAGGACTCCATCATATATTTGTAACTGCACATTAACCATGGCTGATCCACCTAACCTGCATATCCCTGCTTACTGGGGCACAATTTCCACCTAACCCATTGACTAAATATCAGAAAGAATGCAGTACAACTGTGCCAAAACAATAAGGAAGTTTTAAGTAAATATGATGTCCTATCAGTAGTGTTGTTGTAGATTAGAGGGTTAAAACTTTATTTCCGATATTTGTAATAAGGCCACTACGAATAGTTATGTAGTGTAAAGAAGTTAGTTCTTCTCTTTTGCTTGTAATAGGCTTTGTTCTTTTGTAAATTACATTGGCAACCTTTTATGAACATATTCAGTGACTTTAGACCATATAAGCAAAATTGGAAAAATACAACTTATGGTCTGTCACACTGGAATCTGACTTTACCAGTTTTACCATTTACTAGGAATCATAATAATGTCCTTTTATTTACTGTAGTGGGGAGGTGGTTACACAGAGACTTAAGATACTTGTTTTGTTTTTAAAAAAAGCCAGGAAAGTTGAGAATTTTAAGCAGCATATTGTTGTGATCTGGAATGCAATATCTGAAAGTGAGAAAGAAGTAAACGTAAAAACTTTAAAATTCAGTATATTTGAAAAGAAAATATTTGTGGGACTATAAGGAAATAATGAGGGAGTAGGATGAATCAGCACAGAATGAACTGATGTTCTGAACAGCTCAATTCTGTGCTGTAAAATTATATGCTTGGGTTCATAAGATACCATAACTTTGCATTTTAATGTAGTAAAGCATTCCTGCCTCACTGGAAGAGTATCCAGCAAAATTAACAAACAGCAGTGGGATGAATAAGTATATTTTGGCAGTGGGATTTGGAAAAAACATTGAATGCACTGAAAACTCTCTGCACTTATCAATTTTTATTTGTACTCAAGCCAAGTTGTTTCCTTCAAGGAATGGCATCTCCATTATTTTAGCCATATGTTAGCGTAAGACTAGAGGAGTAGCCTCAAAGATATGCTCAAATCCTAAAATGGGATTTTAGGCCAAAGCCTTACAACTCCGTTGCAAATGTTATCACTGCATCAGGCTGATGACTAGTTGGGTGCAGTGTTAATTGTCAAACCAAGTGCTGTGGAATATGACAACTTTATGAAGAGAAGGAAAAAGTTTCTGACGTGGAAAGTATTTACTCCTCAGCCAATATCACAAACACACAACACATTATTACAGCGCTATTTGTGGATCTTGCCTTTTGCAAATTGGTTGTAGTGTTTCCTGTTTTACATCAGTGATCATATTTTAAGAAGTATCTCACCCTTGGATGTACTGAAATAATGGAAAATGTTGTCCAGAAGGTTAGTTGATAAAGGGTAATACTGGAACCAGTCTTAGTCATATTTATTTACATTGTGAAATATTACATACGTTACCTCCGAATTGAGCTACTCATATTTAAGTTGGAGTCATTTTATCAGTTTTTATTGCATTTGAATGATTATTAATTCTGCAATCACTTGGGTAAAAGCAGGAACATTCAGGAGTGTAATTGGCAACATTTAAACCTACGTCGAAGGTTCCAATGAATTTCAAATCCGTCACTTTAATTGCTCAGCCAAACATTACTTTGAGCAAATAATAATCAAATTAACTCACTGACACACTCTTAAATGGGAGCTGTAACAAAATCTTAACTAATGGAATCTTATCAAATTATCATTTCCAGGGCTGATGATTCTCTCTGGTTCCTGAAGTACCTATTGATTGCTGAAGGCCTCAAGCATATGGTGGACATCATATGCTCTTTTTCCCAAGGACATCCTGGTGTGGATGTATCCATAGGACAGGGAAAGGCAGTATGTCAAATGATACCCATTTCCAACTGCCTGTCGCCTCGAACTGTTGATGGCCACTTTGCTAGGCCCAGGATCAGATATGTATTTAAGTAAGACCCCATTTAATGCCAACCCCTCTGCTTATAATTCACCACAATTGACATAGTTATTAGGTGTTGTATACATGGAATGTCCTTACCTTTCCCTACCCAAATTTCTTTCTACAGTTTCTCTTTCCGTTTCCCTTCAGTTTCAGTTACCCACCATAATCCCCCGAACCCAGCCAAACATCCCATTACTTGTTCAGACCGTTCACTGACTGTAACTGAATAGTTGAGAGATTTTCTAAGGCTGTACATTCATAAACAATGTTTTCAGTTATTAGGTGTTTGAGAAGTCTGAAAAATGTTTCTTTGAAGGAGAGCTGCCTAATCTTCAATGTCTCCTTGCAGCTGAGAATATGAGAATTTCTTGGGGTGGTTGGTTAAATAGAGCTGTATTGCCAACTATCACCTATCTGATTTTAATTATTTTTGCTGACAGAATTTGATGGTCTTAAGCTTTTCGCCATGTATGTGAAGAAATGGAAGTATCTGGAACAGGACTGAAAATACACGAGGGCGTTGGGCGAAATCGGCTCCGAAAGCCACCAGAACGCCTGGAAAAATTCAATCATGGGGGCGACCAATCAGAGAAAAGTCACCCCCGTAAGTAGAATGGACAGAATCGGTGAGGAACTGTTCCTTTAGTCATGGGCTTGTTCTTGTCCCTGTTTGCTGCAGATAGGCTCATAAGTGAACCTATTTTCAGCAAACATGGGAGGAAAGCTGCTTTGACTGGAGGAGCAGTCAGCAGTTAGGAAAGTAAGTGGTGGCAGTCACTGGGGAAACGGGTCCCGTGCTTATTTGAGATTGAAGTGTATGTCAGTGATATTGTAAAATGTCATTAATTCATGCTTGTTACTTTGTGCTAATTTAATAACTGCGTTTAGGAAATTAATGATTTCCACATGTGTTGTGGCTTTAAGTTTACTGGAGGTGTTATAGCGCATAAGGTGGCTATTTGACCTATTCTGCTGGCACTGGGTCATTAAATGAACATAACGACCTGGTGCCAATCTCCTGCTTTCTCCCTTTACCCCTTACAAATTACCTATGTCGTTGCATAATATTGAGGATATTCATGAGTTGTTCTAATTCTGCTTCTGTCCAATTCCAAATACCTTTCATATCGATGCAACTGCAGAAGGTATTGGAACTACATGATTGCATCAAATAAATGAGTGAGAATGAAAATGGAATCCTTGAAACCAAGAAGTAGCCCTTGAGAAAATCTGATGGAGTGCTGTTGTTTAGTGGAGGGTAACATTTTGTGCCCTGGATATGGAATTGTATTGATTATCTTGAAATATTTTGTCACATGGGTGGTAAAACAACAAATAAGGCTTTGAGATCTGGAAATTTGGTGAATTAGTGCTAAATGGTTTACAAATTCTCCCAAATGTTGCATGTTAATGACACCAACTATTACTAATTCCCTTTTTTGGGTCAAAGTTTTGATTCATTTCTCATTTAGAATGTTGCTCCAGTTACTTGGTTTACTTCAACCAAGAACTAATGGTTCCTGTGCCAGAGAATTGCAGAAAAATGGACTTTTGCTCCACAAACGTTTTACAAAAGGTCCAATAAAATGATTTAAGAATATAAGGAATAAAGAGAAGGCCATTTAGCCCTTAAGCCGGCTTTGCCAGTCAACAAGATCATGACTCATCATCTCCTTCAACATAATTTTCCACACTATTCCTGTACCTGTTGTCTTCAATATCTAGAAATCTATTGATCTCTGTTTTGGAATGAATGATCTTCCACATCTTGTGGGGGTGGTGGATTCCAAAGATTTACAAGCGTTCAAGACTTCTTTTTGTCCTTGTTCCCACTCCATTAGGAGCTGTTGCACCGTCTTTAGGTTGTCCTCTCTCCCATTCTTTTAGGCGCTGCTGACTGTTTCTCAGTCCTCTTCTTTCCCGTTCTTTATTCGCTCTGTAAACAATGAACAAAATAACGCTCCATTTTAGCATTTTTAAAATATATTTGGTCTGTATGGTCACTAATTAAGCATTAAGTCTCATTTGATTTGATGCAACCTGAATTTGGTTGCCAGGATACCTTTGATTGCCAGGATTAAGAGACTAATATGCTCGTTCCTAATGCAGGATTATCAGATGAGTTTTAAAAAAAAGCAGTGAATCATTGACAGCACCCTTGTAATTTGGAGATAAGAGTACTTAGTACTCCAACATAAGATGTAGCCTATTGTCTAAAAGTTTTTGAATGGTTAACATGAGTAACCTGTAACCAATACCACTAATTCAAATAATTGATTCTGTTCTAGGTTTCATCATCCTCTCCAAGCACTCGCTCAATATAAACCAGATTCTGTGAAACTGTTTCCAATCCATGGGTGAGCTTAAAATCTTTTATCCCTCCCATCTGTCATTAAGACCTCCACAACATTACTTTTTCTCAACTTGTCAATCCTTTGTGCCTTCAAAAATATCCATGCTTTGATAACTTCTACGCTTAAGTTAATCAAAGTCCTTCTTACTTTGAAAGATGTTCTTTTCTCTGTGTTCTTATCCGATCCAATCTTTCATTCTCCTTTGTAAATGTAATCCTCCATTGGTGCAATTTCTACTGAGACCACTTATGCATTCCTCCATCCCCTCACCATATCTATAGTGGGAACACCTTTGGCTGCCTTCACTTTATGGAACTTTCTGCCAAACCAGACATTTTCACATGAACAGCTCGGGAATAGAGGGATACAGGTTACGCAGAGAGAAAAAACTTTAGTTCCAAAAGGTGTTATGTGTCAATGCAGGTTTGGTGTGCTGAAGGGCCAGTTCCTGTGCTGTAATGTTCATTGTTCATTAAACCATTCTGCCTTGCTCATCCCTCCTTGAGAAACCTTTACAAATATTACTTCCGTAAATAAGCTTTTCTTGAAACCTTTCTGGATCTTGCAATATATAGCCCAGCATCCTTTTTCTTTGAACTTTGTAAAGTGCCTGGGATGCTTTTTATATTAATTACATATTCATATCTCTATGATATTGTTCAAAGTGCGTAAGAAAGAATTCCAGAAAATCCTTGTTTCTTAAATTTGGTATTTGGAACTAGTATTCATTTTTCTTCAATTTAGTTTTTCTTTTTTGTCCTAATGCTGATGAATTCATTATCCAAAAAAATTAAAATCTGCATGTCACCATCGTGGTACCTTGTCCAGGAGACTGTTTTTATCTGTAAGCTTAGGTGGTGATTGTTGGCAAGCTATTTAGTAATAGGGACACAGTAGTTGAATATGATCCTGCCACTACTTTATGCCTATGCATGTATTTATTATCTAATATAAGTCATTGGATTATGAAAAGGAGTTCAATTTCTGGCTGATTATTGGCTAGAAGAATCACTCCTTGTTTGCTGAGGGTCATTTGTAACATTAATGTCAGACTTGTTGAAATCACCTAACTCTGCACAGATCTGCAGTTGAATCTGAGACTTTCTATTGTATGGCCAAGTTATTGTATGTACTAAATAGTCACTGGGTCTTTCTAAAAGACAACATTTTGACCTTGATTACTTTTAAGCTGGAACTAGTGAGGTTTAAAGTTCCACCACAATTGCAAAGAGGTTATCTTAAAGAAGATGAAGCTTCCTCTAATGTTATGGGCCTAGTAAATACGTAAATTCATGTGCAATTTGAGAGTAGGATTTTAACTCCGATGTTGGAACTTTGATCCACATCAGTGTTTCCATTTTGAATGAGCTTCACTCTTCAACCCGCCCTTCATGACAAAGCTGTTTGTCAGATTATCTTTGTAACTATGTTGGGAGAGTAAAATTTGAAAATAACTTAATTGTGAGCACTTTCCCAGGTAAAAATATCTCAATTTCTTTGTCATCCATTAGTAACTAATCAACAAGGATGGTAGTTTATTGATTTGACAAAGTAGTAGTAATTTATTTCAATCCCCATGCTGCTACTATGCAGCACAAGAAATGTTTGACACTAAAATGTTGTGTCTGTCAGGTCAGAACGATGTTCTGCATACCATACAAATGAGTAATGTGGTGTATAAATTTCAATCCTGGTGCGTGCCAGGTACATAGGCCTTATATCCAAAGGACTGGTGAATTATATCAAACAGCCATCACTTTGGGTAGATTTATAATGTGGAGATCATTGACTGTACTTCAGCAAATTGTGTTTTCAAAACTCTGAACAAATATCTAATGCTGGATGTCGTTCCAAGAATGGACATTACTTGCTGAACAATCCTGAGTGCTAAGAATTTCAGATTATCAGTTGTGCTTGCAGTGTGGCTCACATACATTTGTGAGAAGCTATCTATGTTCAAATGTAAACATCTATCTTTTTTGAATTAAACAAAAGCGCAGGAGACTATAGTTTCTGGGTATATTTTCTGTGGCAACACCTCAACCAATCAGAGTTGACCTAACTTAATCAGTATAATTTTCTGATGTGGGATAGCTTCAAAGTTTGGCAATCTTGCATATGCCCTGAATGCAAGACAAAAATCTTTGTCAGCTTGTCTTTTTTTTTCAGTGTTCCTGGAGTAGCTTCTCTATTTTGTATGGCCTAAATCAACATGTTTCGCAGCCCTGGTGCCTTGTTTGATTTTGAGTTGAGCTTCCAAACTGATTTTTCTGCATTGCTGAGACCATCACCTTCCACCTACCCCAATTCAGCTTATCCATTGAAACCCACATATCTATGCCTTTCAGATTCAGATTCCCTACAGTATGGAAACAGGCTCTTTGGCTCAACAAGTCCACACCAACCCTCTGAAGAGTAACTCACCCAGACCCATTCTTCTATCCTATATTTGCCTCTGACCAATGCACGACACTATGGGCAACTTAGCATGGCCAATTCACCTGACGTGCACAACTTTGGATTGTGGGAGGAAACCGGAGCACCCGAAGAAAACCCACACAAGACAAGGGGGGAACGTCCACCCAGACAGTCACCCGAGGTGGGAATTGAACCTGGGTCCCTGGCACTGTGAGGCAGCAATGCTAACCACTGAGCCACCGTGCTGCCCTAAACGCCCTTTGTTAGCTCTGAACTTGACTATTTCAATGCTGCCATCAATGGGCTCCTATCTTCCACCTTCATAAACTTGAACTCAGGCAAATCTCTGCTGCTGACATCCTAAATCGCATCAAGTCCTGATAGAACCCAACACCCCTTCCCATCTCTGTAAATCTCCCAATACCTTTCAATAGACATCTCTTGTCCAATTCTGCCATCTTGAACCATTGACTTTCACTGCCAGAAGCTGTTGAAATCCAAAGCTCAGAATTTCAATCCCAGACCCGTTCAACTTGTGTCTCTCCTTTTTTAAGTCATTCTAATCAAGGTTTTGCTTAAGCGCCTCAATATTTATCTGTGTTTGTGTCAAATTTTGTTTCATAAAGCCCCTGCAGACCATCTTGGGATGTTTTACTGTGAAAGGTGCTTTATAAATGCAGTTTGTTAGCTTGGTGGTGTGGATTTGAAGAAAATGAATTAAGTCTGTTCTACTGGACAAACAATGTGCTGGAATTTTTTCTAAACTGCCAGTTTAACCATTAGGAATAGAGAGGTTCCCAGACCACTTTGACACTATTTTTATTGCTGTTCTCTGTTTTTGCCTCCCATATTTAAACTGTCATTTGGATACTACCATTCTTTACCCTTTACTCTATTTAATTTGTTCTTCGTTGCACTTTTATTCCAAACGTTGCTCAGTTAGTTATGTAATAGGTACCTTCTTTTTACTTCATCTGCTGAACAACTAGATAATTTTTCCAACTACTGCTATTCAGATTTAACATTCTGGCAATGCCTCATTATTACCATTGCCCTGCCACAGTCATTTTTGAAGTGTTTCTGAAAGGAAACTCCACTAAGTTCCTTCTGTCAGTTTATTTGTATCTGTGGCAGTAAAGCCTGGAAGACCTGTCTGTTCAGCTGTTTCTAATGCCTGTGTATCACCGCTTGTTGCAGTGGACCTGAAAAGACCTCTGTGTTGAACTGTGCTAGTTTCATCTGCATCATTATACCTGCATGAGTATTCAATAAAGAATTGGTTTTAAAATGTTTCTCCTTTTAAATGTGATGTAAACCAATTATTTGATATCAAAGTTTGTAGATTTTAAAATCAACGAATAAAGTACTGCAGTAGCATCCGGACTAGGAGCAGCAGCTGTTGTTTTGTCACAGTTGTACGTGATGAGCATAAGGTTTGTCAATTAGAATTGAGACTGAAAAGAGGCTGGAAGAGTAGGAGCCATAAAGTAGTGCCAGTCCAGTCTGTGTGTTTGAGACAGTGTTTAACAGTGTCCATGTAGTCAGAAAATTTTATTTGTTGAAAAAGCAATAGTGACATAATTTACAGATTTATAACACAGATTCCAGAATTTGAATGCAAAAATGACCTGTGGATGTTGGAGTACTTGAATAAAAATAGAAATTGCTGGCAGCACTCAGCAGAACACTGAAGAATCACCAGACTTGAAATGTTAACTCTGCTTTCTCCCCACAGATGCTGCCAGATCTGCTGACTCTCACCAGCAATTTCTGTTTTGTTTCAGCATTTGAACAGTTGATCAAAGCCTCCAAATTCTTAATCTATCACATTTGATAAGCCCATGAAACTTTCTATCTCTTTATCCATATCCATTGCACTTTCAGATTGTCAACTGCTTCCATTGTGGTTGCAGTGATAGTGAAACTTTTTGTTTTGGAGACTTGTTTTACTCTTAATATGTTTCTGATAGTCCTTGATAAACTTTTCAGTGTACCAAATCAGTAAACCCCACCTGGTAATATTTCCTGTTCTGGTTTACTATCCCTGTATCATGTTTAGCCACCTGATACTGCTTGATATGTCGCTAGTTTGTTACAATTGGTCTTTTTGTGATTATAAAACCATCAGTTTCTGTTCTAGTAATTGAACGTGATGTAGTTTTGCAGGGCTTAACCCAAATGTAATAAGTGCTCACAAATGAGATCAATGTAGGCAAAAGACTGAGTCTTCATCTGTCTTTTTGGGCATGGAATCATGGAATTGTTATATAAAACAAGGAAGCCATTCTGCCTACCAAGCCTGTGTCAGTGCAGAGCAGCTCAAATCACTTCCGAACATTTTTTTCAATTAATCTTAAGTTGGGAAGCATGTAACTGTCAATGTCTGATTTAAACTGAATACTTCATTCAACGATTTCTACGTAAGTGAAAGATTTTTCCATTTCCTTCAATTCTTTCCTCATTTGCTAATTCTAAAGACTTTCCAGCATCTTTGAACAGCAGCTGTCAGAAACAGATTGTTCTTGTCTCCAAAATAGATTTCCTAGTGGATAAAATGCCTGTTATTCGGTAGCCCTGCTGTACACAAGTACATTATTACAGATATATAAACCTCTGCTGCCATTAGTTTGCTAAGCAAAGACTTAAATTGATTTAAAATGGGATCTCCCTAATGTGAATGATCACCAAAGTGGTTGGTGAATTTGTCCATTGAACTGTGGATGATCTAATCACGTGTGTCCTGCATCCCAAGTGACCCCGAGGAGCCACATTTGTGCTAGGTCCTGAATGTGCTGCTTTCAGGTCTGACTGGAGGTAGAATGTATACACTGGTTTGTGTTTTAGATGGGCATCTAATTGTCATCCATCACATTTGGAACAACTAGACCCATCCCTTCCTCTGATAATTGAAGAAAAATGTATTTCTGATTGGAATTGAGAATATTTCGCTTCCTCCTTGTAGAATCCCAGTCCATATTTGGTTAAATTTTCAGTTATAATGTAGTGAAGTTAGGGCATCAAGATCTCATATCTTTAGGTGTGGGATGTGGTCTTGTGAATTTGCCAAATTTGTTCAAAAAACATGCACATAGATCTTAAATGAACTTCTCTAGTTTTCTGACAATTTGTAACCTCACGAATGTGATAGAGAATGCTAGCTTTCTGTGAATGTTTTAATGCAGCAAACAATAATATGATTTTTATGATTCAGTATTATTAGAATTCTGAGCATTGAAAATGTGGCATTATGATGGTGCTGTTTTCAAAGTGGTGTTTAGATTTGAGTTTGTCTGTTGGAACATATTAATTTCCTGATTTAGAGCAACAATGAGTCAAAACTTATATAGTGAATGGGAATGATGCAGTGTTTGTTCTTTTGTTTTTGGTCAGGGTTCTGTTAATCTAGAACCATACAGCTCAAATAGAAGCTATCATTGTAGTAACTATTAATTTTGTCTCCACTACTATTTAATCTGGTTTAATCTGACCTTGAACTATTGAAGGAAATATAAATTTGTAATTGGCATTGTTAAAGCCTGTGGATCAGGCTTTGTAAAATTCCACATGGAGTCAACCATTTCAAACAGAGGTGAGGAGAACTGTTTTATCCGAGAGTAGTGAACCTGTGGAATTCTTCACTGAAAAGGACTGTAGAAGCTGTGTAATTGGATTACTAAGTATATTGAAGCCTGAGATAGAAATCTTTTTAATCAGTAAGGGGATGAATGAATACAGGGAAAAGGAAAGAAAGTGGAATTAAGGATGGTGAGTAAATTGTTAAGGGGATTCTGAGAGACAGGATCTATAGACATTTAGAGAGGCAAGGACTCATTTAGAATAGTCAGCATGGCTTTGTAAGTGGGAAGTTGTGCCTCACAAATTTGATTGAATTTTTTTGAAGGGGTGACCAAGAAAGTTGATGAGGGCAATGCGTTAGACGTTGTCTACATGGACTTTGGCAAGACCTTCCACAAGGTACTGCATGGTAGGTTGTTGAGTAAGATTAAATCTCATTGGATTCGGAGAGCTAGAGGATGGTGGTAGAGGGTTTTTCAGCCTGGAGGCTGTGACCAGCGTTCTGCCACAGGCCTTGATGAAGCTATCTGGGAAGGCAGCAAAATCTTGATCAACTCGGCCAGTGGGTGGGGAATGGCAGATGGAGTTTAATTTAGATAAATGCAAGATGTTACATTTTGGTGGGTCAAACCAGGGCAGGATGTATATAGAGGAGAAAGTGAGGGCTGCTGATGCTGGAGATCAGAGCTGAAAATGTGTTGCTGGAAAAGCGCAGCAGGTCAGGCAGCATCCAAGGAACAGGAGAATCGACGTTTCGGGCATAAGCCCTTCTTCCTTGCCTGACCTGCTGCGCTTTTCCAGCAGGATGATAATAGTCAATGTTAGTGCCTAGGACCCGTTATAGAACAAAGAGACATAGAGGTACAGGTTCGTAGCTCCTTGGAAGTGGAATCACAGGTAGACAGGGTGGTGAAGAAGGTTTGCGGCATGCTTGCTTTCATTGATCAGAGCATTGAGTATAGTAGTTGGGAAAATTTGTTTCAACTATACAAGTGGTCACATTTAGAGTACTGCTTGCAGTTCCAGTCACCCTATTGTAGCAAGGGTATTAGTAAACTAGAAAGAGTGAAAAAAGATTTACTAGGATGCTACCTGGACTGAAAGGTTTGAGTTATAAGGAGGTTGGATAGGCTCAGACTGAGGGATGACCTTATAGAGGTCTATAAAATTATGAGAGGCATAGCTAAAGTAGATAGCCAACAGCTTTTCCCCATGATAGGGGAGTCTAAAATTAGAGGGCATGAGTTTAAGGTGAGAGGGGAGAGATACAAAAGGTTCTATAGGGGCAATGTTTTCACACAGGATGGTGAGTGTCTGGAGCAGGCTGCCAGAGGTAGTGGTGGAAGCAAATACAATTTTGTCTTTTAAGAAACATTTGGACAGGTATATGGATGGGATAAGGTGCAGAAGGCTATAGAAATATAGAAAATAGGTACTGAAATAGGCCATTCAGCCCTTTGAGCGTGCACCACCATTCAACATGATCATGGTTGTTGGTAATGTCTCTCCATACCCCTTGATGCCTTTTATCTGCAAGGGTCCTGTCCAGCTCCCTCTTGAATATATCTAATGAACCAGCCCCAACAACTTCCTGTGGGAGAGTATTCCACAGGTTAACAACTCTAAATGAAGAAATTCTTCCTCATCTCAGTCTTGAGTAGCTTACCCTTTATTCTTAGACTGTGACCCCTAGTTCTGAACTTCCCCAACATCGAGAACATTCTTCCCACATCTAGCCTGTCCAGTCCCATCAGGATTTTATGTTTCTATGAGGTCCTCCTTCATTCTTCTGAATTCCAGTGATTACATGTCCAGTTGATCCAGTCTTTCCTTGTATGCCAACCCGGGAATCAGTCTGGTGAACCTTCGCTGGACTCCCTTAATAGCAAGAATGTCCTTCCTCAGACGAGGAGACCAAAATTGTACACAGTATTCAAAGTGTGGCCTCACCAAGGCCCTGTATAACTGCGGCAAAACATACTTATTCTGATACTCAAATCCTCTCCATATGAAGGCCCTCCTCGCTTAGCTTTCCTCACTGCCTGCTGCACCTGCATGCCAACCATCAGTGACTGTTCCACTGTGACACCCAGGTCTCATTACACGGCACCTTTTCTTAAACTGCCAAAATTCAGATAATAATCTGCCTTTCTGTTTTTGCAACCGAAGTGGATAACCTCACATTTATCTATATTATATTGCATTTGCCAAGTATTTGCTCACTCAGCCAGTCTGTCTAAGTCAGCCTGCAACCTCTTAGCATCCTCCTACAGCATACACTTGTCACCCAGCTTAGTGTCATCTGCAACTTTGGAGCTATTGTATTCAATTCCTTTGTCCAAATCGTTAATGTATATTGTGAACAGCTGGGGTCCCAGCACTGAACCCTGCAACACCCTACTTGTCATTGCTGCTGCTCTGAAAAGGACCTGTTTATTCTAACTCTGTTTCTTGTCTGCTAAACAGTTCTCTATTCGTGTCAATACATTATCTCCGATACCATGGGCTTTAATTTTCTTTACTAATCTCTCTTGTGTGGAACCTTGTCAAAAACCTTTTGAAATTCCAGATACACATCTACTAATTCACCCTTGTCCACTCTTCTGGTGACATCCTTAAAAAAAATTCCAGAAGATTTGTCAAGCATAATTTCCCTTTAGTGAATCCATGCCGAGTAGGACTGATTCTGTCACTGCTTTCCAAATGCTCAGTTATTACATCCTTAATAAATTGACTGAAGCATTTTCCCAACACGATGTCAGTCTAATTGGCCTTTGATTCCCCATTTTCTCTCTCCCTCTTTTTTTAAAAGAATGGGGTTACATTAGCTATTCTCTAGTCCATTGGAACTCTTTCAGAGTCTACAGAATGCTGGAAAATTATCATCAATGTATCTGCTATTTCTAGGGCCACTTTCTTCAGTATTCTGGGATGCTGAGCATCAGGCACTGGGGACTTACCGAGTTTTAATCCCCAATACCATTTCCCCAGTACTGTATCCTGACTAATAAGGATTTCCTTCAGTTCCTTCTTCAATACTTGATCCTGTTTCCCTTAGAATTTCCTGAAGGTTGTTTGTGTCCTTCTTAGTGAAAATAGATCTAATGTATTTGATCAGCTGGTCAGCCATCTTTTTGTTGTCCATTATGAATTCACCTGTTTCTAATTGCAAGGGGAAAATGAGGACGACAGATGCTGGAGATCAGAGTCACAAAGTGTGGTGCGGGAAAAGTATAGCAGGTCAGATAGCATCCAAGGAGTAGGAGAGTTGATATTTCGGGCATGAGCCCTTCATCAGGATTGAAGGGCTCATGCCCGAAACGTTGACTCTCCTGCTACTCGGATACTGCCTGACCTGCTGTGCTTTTCCAGTGCCACACTTTTTGACTCTAATTGCAAGGCATCTAACATTTGTCTTCACTAGTCTTTTTCTGATGAAAAAAATGTAGACCAAATATGGATCAAATGCAGGCAAATGGGGTTAGTTTAATTGTGAGAACTGGGTGGCATGAGCAAGTTGGCTGAAGGGCCTGTTTCCATGCTGTAGACCTCTATGATTCTGTGATTATGAAATTAAGTCTTGATCTCATTGAATGACAGTTGCAGACTTGATGAGCTGAATGGCATACTTATGCTCCAGTGTCAGGTAGTTTTTTTTATTATGAAACCTGGAGGGGATGCTGCTCCAAAATGCTTTTAGACAGTTGGGACCAGGGGCAGCGGAAAGGCACCAGGCTAAATCATTTTTAAAATCTGCACTTAAAGATGGTGTTGTAAATGTGTTTGGCAGTCAGCAATTTGTCTCAATTTCCTATATTATTGACTGGTTTCTTACAAATAGAATTGAATATTGATTGTACTGTTTCTGAATGAAATATGGCATTCTATCCATGGGTGAGGGTTTCAATTGGACACAAACTGAGATGTGATTGAGTGAGGTGAAACTATGCAGTTGAAAATAAGTTGGCTGATTGATGCCACAGATATGTGGCAGGAAGTTCAGCTTGGTGTCAAATTGTTTTATAAAACACTTCTACAAAACACTTTGGATCAGATGCAAGTATAAGTTGTTAAATTTATTAAGGTTTTTGGATTCCAGTAACAAAGTGAAGACTAATTTTTCTTGATTTATTTATAGAAGAGAAGCTATGCATAATTAAATTTTCTGGGTAATTGAGCTGAAACTAGATAATGAATGCGCCTGTGCATCCATGTAGGTGGGAAGCTGTTCAGTCTGCTCACTGATTTATAGGCCAGAAGAGAGATGGAAAATAGAACTCCTTCAGATGTGACAAGTATGACAGCTTGCTTTGTAAAATAAATGAAACAGCTGCTGTTTTGGTTTCTCTGTTCACATCAGCCTGGCAGTTCTCACTTCCTGTTGATTAAAAGGTGGCTGAATTTGTGATGCTGTTTACCTGAATCCAAAAATTTTTGCATGAAATAAAGTGACAAATATATTTTTGATTAGTTGCCTTCATTGATTTTCTAAAACATGCTGTAGAAGGGTGTGTGAACAAGTGAAGTGCCATTTTTAAATATAGGTGAAAAAAATATGCATTGTTATGATTGAATTGCATCTATATTCTTCTAAAGAGCATAAATTTTGTTAACTTTGCTATTTGCAAGTGATTAGGTTAATGTCCTCTCTCAACTAGGCTGGTTTCGATGCTCTCCATCCTCCCCAGGACAATTTACAGTGGCAGATGTGCTGGTGAGTCAGTTGTGTTGGTTTCTAGCAGTATGTCAACATAGAGATGCAGTAAGTGGTTGGGATACGTGGGTCGGCTAAGTTATTATTTAACTGAGGCAAAATGGTGGATCTGTCCCAAGATTCAGGAGTGGCTCCTGTATAGAAGTTAGTTATAGACATCTTACAAACTGTTGAGGTCCATCGCTTATATTTAGCTCACTGTTTGTGCTGCAAATGATCTCTCGTTCTGCAGATAATTAAATGTAATTTTGTCCAGGATGTTTCCATTTAATATTCTCGTGGTTTGTCAAGCTAAATGATTTTTAAGTACATTTAAAATGTAGTTTTAAACAAAAAATGGTGCTTTTATTTAATATAGGAGGGGTTATTTTCCTGATCTTGTTTAACCCGGATATGTCTCTTGCCTTAGTAGTTCACAGGAATTTAAAATCTTTATTTCCTCATTCTCTAACTCTCGTCACAAGTTACACAGCTTTTGTAAGGAGTTGCTAGGTGTGTGGGTGAATTTAAGGTGGAATCTTTTCCCACTTGTAATAAATTTTACTTTTTTTTCCCATTATTGTCTTCTGATTATCTGGGTTAAAAAGATTGAAAGCCTGTGGGGAAGCTACAAATTCAGACAAATATTGGAGCATTTTGGTCCATCTCACCCCAGACTCTTCACCATTTTATAAGTTCTGTTGAATAATAATGTGCTATGTTTTTCAACACCAGTAACTGATGTCACAGCTTCCTCTAGTGGCAGAAAAATGTAACATTGTCTCTTATTCAGTTCACTTCCCACTCATCATATTTACAGATTGTGTCTGCATGTTCTTGCCCTGAATATTTTGGAATTTCAAGCTGTATTCTTCACAGTTACTTGCTGATATGTATAGTAGACATAAGCTTATTTCAATTATATTTTCCAGCCAATGCACTCTGCCTATAAAACAGCAGTGACTGCATTTCAAAATAGACTTTGGTTGTGAAGCATTTGGGATGTTCAAAGGACATGAAAGGCAATATGTAAATGGAGATTATTTCTGCCTATCAAATAAGAATAAAGTCTGCACGACTACAATGCCTAGTCCTGCATTAGCTTCTCTTACCTTGCCCTCAATGTTACCTTTGTTGTTTGTCCCATCTCCTACTTCCTGTCTGCATTATGTCCCTCAGTAACATCATCTTTCACCAACATCTCTCACGAGAAATCTGCTACTTTTACTCTTGTGTAATATCCAGTACCAATGAAATTTCTCCCAGTAATGGCCTCAAGTTCTAATCACTAGTCACTAACTCCATCTCCCTGATTTGTTCAGTATCTGAGATGCCATCAGGCTGTTTGCAACGAGTTCATCTCGGATGTAGGTTTGCTTGCTGAACTGAAAGATTTGTTTTCAGATGTTTCATCACCATATTAGGTAACATTAGCAGTGAACTTCCGGATGAAGCACTGGTGGCATGGTCCGCTTTCTATTTATGTGTTTAGGTTTCCTTGGGCTGGTGATGTAATTTCCTGTGGTGACGTCATTTTCTGCAGTGATATAATTTCTTGTTCTTTTTGCAGGGGGTGATAAATGGGATCCAAGTCAATGTTTGTTGATTAGAGTTCCGGTTGGAATGCCATGCTTCTAGGACTAAATACAGATAGAAAGTGGGCCATACCACCAGTGCTTTATCCAGAGACTCACCGATGATGTTGCCTGGTATGGTGACGAAACGTCTGAAAACTAACCTTCAAATTCAACGAGCAAACCTACATCCAGAACCTCAACCTGAGCTACAAATTTCCTCAAAACTTGTTACTCGTTCAACTTTTTTGGTTCTGAACTGAACTTCTGACATACTCATCATCAGCATCTTTTATTTTGTTTCCAATCCTGTTACTTATCCATTTTTTTTGTTATATGCAGACTCAATATTCCAGTCAAAAAAATCCAAAGAACTGCAGATGCTGGAAATCTGACACAAAAACAGAAATAGCTGGAGAAACTCAGCAGGTCTTGCAGCATCTGTGGAGAGAAAGCAGAGACAGTGTTTCGGGTCCAGTGACCCTTCTTCAGAAGATTGTAGCTAGGAGAAGGTTGGTATGTACGCTGAAGATGAGGAGTAAACAATAGGTGGAGATGGAGCTCAGAGGGAAAACAGCAGTGGGACAGACAAAGGAATGGATAATACTAAGCCGAAGAGAAAGAAAAACTACTGACTGGCATCATTAGTGGGTGAAAATAGGTTGGCTGTGGTTTTTTCTGCTTTTGTTTTGAATATCCCAGTGTTGTCCTGGCTGGCCACCAATCTTCCATCATCCTTCTTTTGTTGAAAATGCTGTTTAAAAATGTGTTGCTGGAAAAGTGCAGCAGGTCAGGCAGCGTCAAAGGAGAAGGAGAATCGACGTTTCGGGCATAAGCCCTTCTTCAGGAATGAGGAGGGTTTGCCAAGCAGGCTAAGGTAAAAGGTAGGGAGGAGGGACTTGGGGGAGGGGTGTTGGGAATGCGATAGGTGGAAAGAGGTTAAGGTGAGGGTGATAGGCCGGAGAGGGGGTGGGGGTGGAGAGGTCGGGAAGAAGATTGCAGGTCAAGAAGGCGGTGCTGAGTCTGACGGCTGGGACTGAGAAAAGGTGGGGGGAGGGGAAATGAGAAAGCTGGAGAAATCCGCATTCATCCCCTGTGGCTGGAGGGTGCCTAGGCAGAAGATGAGTCGCTCTTCCACCAGGCGTCGTGTTGCCATGGTCTGGCGATGGAGGAGGCCAAGGACCTGCATGTCCTTGGCGGAGTGGGAGGGGGAGTTAAAGTGTTCAACCACGGGGCAGTTGGGTTGGTTAGTGCGGGTGTCCCAGAGGTGTTCTCTGAAACGTTCCGCAAGTAGGCGGCCTGTCTCCCCAATGTATAGGAGGCCACATCGGGTGCAGCGGATGCAGTAAGTGATGTGTATTGAGGTGCAGGTGAATTTCTGATGGATATTGAAGGATCCCTTGGGGCCGTGGAGGGAAGTGATGGGGGAGGTGTGGGCGCAAGTTTTGCAATTTTTGCGGTTGCAGGGGAAGGTGCCGGGAGTGGAGGTTGGGTTGGTGGGGTGTGTGGATCTGACAAGGGAGTCGCGGAGGGAGTGGTCTTTCCAGATTGCTGATAGGGGCGGGGAGGGAAATATATCCTTGGTGATGGGGTCCGTTTGGAGGTGGCGGAAATGATGAAGGATGATCCGATGTATCTGGAGGTTGGTGGGGTGGTAGGTGAGGACTAGTGGGGTTCTGTACTGGTGGCGATTGGAGGGGTGGGGTTCAAGGGCAGAGGAGCGGGAAGTGGAGGAGATGCGGTGGAGAGCATTGTCAACCACGTCTGAGGGGAAATTGCGGTCTTTGAAGAAGGAGGCCATCTGGGTTGTTCGGTATTGGAATTGGTCCTCCTGGGAGCAGATGCAGCGATGGCTTTTTTACAGGGGGCAGGTTGGGAAGAGGTGTAATCTAGGTAGCTGTGGGGGTCAGTCGGTTTATAGTATACGTCCGAGATAGAGATGGAGAGGTCTAGGAAGGGGAGGGAGGAGTCTGAGACGGTCCAGGTAAATTTGAGGTTGGGGTGGAAGGTGTTAGTAAAGTGGATGAACTGTTTAACCTCCTTGTGGGAGCACGAGGTAACGCCGATACAGTCATCAATGTAGCGGAGGAAAAGGTGGGGGGTTGGTGCCAGTGTAGCTGCGGAAGATGGACTGTTCCACATATCCTACGAAGAGGCAGGCATAGCTAGGGCCCATGTGGGTGCCCATGGCTACTCCTTTGGTTTGGAGGAAGTGGGAGGATTGGAAGGAGAAGTTGTTAAGAGTGAGGACCAGTTCAGTCAGTCGAAGGAGAGTGTCAGTGGAAGGGTACTGGTTGGTTCGGCAGGAAAGGAATAAGCGGAAGGCTTTGAGGCCTTCGTGATGGGGGATGGAGGTGTACAGGGACTGGATGTCCATCGCGAAGTTAAGGCGTTGGGGACCGGGGAAGCGAAAATCATGGAGGAGGTGGAGGGTGTGGGTGGTGTCCCGAACGTAGGTGGGGAGTTCTTGGACTAAGGGGGACAGGACCGTGTCACCTCCTTCTTCAAAGAGCGACTCATCTTCCGCCCAGGAACCCTCCAGCCACAGGGGATGAATGCGGATTTCTTCAGCTTCCTCATTTCCCCTCCCCCCACCTTTTCTCAGTCCCAGCCGTCAGACTCAGCACCGCCTTCTTGACTTCAAATCTTCTTCCCAACCTCTCAGCCCCAACCCCCTCTCTGGCCTATCACCCTCACCTTAACCTCCTTCCACCTATCGCATTCCCAATGCCCCTCCCCCAAGTCCCTCCTCCCTACCTTTTATCTTAGCCTGCTTGGCACACCCTCCTCATTCCTGAAGAAGGGCTTATGCCCGAAACATCGATTTTCCTTCTCCTTTGACGCTGCCTGACCTGCTGCGCTTTTCCAGCAACACATTTTTAAGCTCTGATCTCCAGCATCTGCAGTCCTCACTTTCTCCTAGTTGAAAATGCTGTTGCCCATTATCTAACTTACCTCAGCCTCATCGCAGTAATCCCTAACCTGCATTGGTTTCTGATCTTTTAAATGCCTTGAATTTAACCCTTTCACTCTACTGTTCAAATCTATCTGTGGCCCCACCCCTCCTTACGCCTGACCTCTTCAATCCATACAATCTCTGAGAAATTCATTATTTAATTCTGGCCAATTGTGAAATACCAATTTATTTGTCCTACTGGTAACAGTTTTACCTGCAGCTGCCTTAGACTCAAGTTTTGGAATTTGATCACTAGACCTCACATTTTTCTCTCTCCACCTTCAGGATGCTCCTCAACCTATCCTTTTGACCAAGCTTTTGGTCATCCTTCCTAATTTCTTTCCATGTGACTCTGTGTCAATTTCTTTATCTGAGTAAACTTCTGAGAAGTGTCTTGGGAACTATCACTGCAATAAAGTGTTGTATAAATGCAAGTTGTGATCTGCTGTGTGATGTGAATACATTTAACAGTATTTTCTGTGCTGACTGAGTTGGTTACTGCTTCTAATTTACATGAATCTCTTGGATTTGGAAACTCGGCACACATTGTTCAAATTTTCAAATAATGCCATGTTAGAACAACATTTGATTCTATAAATTTGGGAAGTATAAAATGTACTGGACAAAATATATTGATCGGTGAAACAATAAGGGAAATATATTATCAATACCAAGTGCGAAAATTAGGAAGAAAATATGAAATAAATGAGAAAAATGAATAATTTTCATTTGTTTGCATTTCTTCAGGATCATGAAAAGTATTTCACATCTAATTGTTTACTGTCCTGTTGTTGTTGCAGTCATTTGGTCATGACCAGATCCAGAAAATAGAAAAAAGTAGATGAATAACTAGTTAATTAATATTTTTAATGGTTTTGGTTGCAGAGCTATCTTGGCCATGACACTGTGGGAACTTGGTGATTTTCTTTAAGACCCAAGGATATTTTACACTGACACAAAATACAAACTAAAATGCTGAGCTATATAAAAAGAGTCATCAGGAGAAGGCCAATCGACAAAATAATGTTTGATCTTTTGCCTCAGTTACAACTTATTTTACCTCTTCCCCCATCTTTCTTTATTCTCTTTGTATTCAAAAATCTATTAATCTCTCCTTTGGATATACACAGTATCTCAACATACGTATCTCTCCTCAAGTTTCAAAGAGTCACAGCCCTTTGAGTGGAAAAAGACTCATCTCACTCCTACATAACTGATCCCTTATTATGAGATATAACCATTAGTTTTAGATTTCCCTGCATCTTAAAACATCTTTAAGAAAACATCTTAAATGTATAAATGCTGTCAAGGCCCTTAAGTATTTTATGTATTTCAATGTGACCATCTCTTATTCTTCTTAACCCTATGGAATGCAGGCTAGTCTACTCAGTCTCTCCTGTTACAACGATCCTCGCATCACAGGAAACAGTAAGTGAACCTGAGCATCGTATCCTCTCAAAGGTTGTGGTGCAGTGCTAGTGAACCTTACTCTGGGCCAGAAGGTCCAAATTTAAGTCCCACCTGCCCAAGAGATGTTCTAAAGTGTTTAAAAAGATTGATCAACAGCTATTTATAATTTGAAAGTTGTGACCCCAATGTTGCAGGAACTTGCACATTTGATTTGCTTTTAAAATTTAGTTTCTTAACAACCGAACCATTGTAATTATTGTTATGTTCCCTTAGTTTTCTGTGCTCTGATGGTGTTTCATTCTTCATTCTCAGGATGGCAGGCTATAACTATTGGAGTACTGCGAGGATCAGTGCTGGGACCACAGCTGTTCACAATCAATATAAATGGTCTGGTTGTGGGGACAAAATGTAATATTCCCAAGTTTGCTGATGACACAAAACTGAGTAGGAGTGCAAGTTGGGGAGGATATAATGAGTCTTTAAGAGGACTTGGATGGGCTAAGCGAATGGGTAAGACATGACAGATGGAATATAGTATGAATAAGTGATAGATTATCCACTTTAGGAGGAAAAGCAGAGTATTTCTGAATGGTGAAGGGTTTATATGCAGTTTTGGGCTCCTTATGGAAGGAAGGATATACTTGGCACAGAGTAAGTGCAATGGAGGTAAACCAGACTAATCCCTGGAAAGATGCAATTGTTTTATGAGGAGAGATTGAGGAAACAGCCTGAATTCTTCACAGAGAATGAGATGTAATCTTATTGAAGCTGAGAAAGTACTTACAGGCTTGGCAGTGTGGATGTAGGTAGTACGTTTCCCTTGGCTAGAACTGGGGACATATTCTCAGAAAAGGGTTAGGCCAATTAAAACTTTGAAGAGGAAGATTTTTTTTTCACTCACAGGGTGTTGAATCTTTGGAGTTTTATATCTCAGAGAGCTGTGAAATTTCAACAAAAGAACAGGTTCAAGTTCAAACTTGATAACTTTCTGGGCTCTAATTATATGCAAGGGTTAGGAAGATAAGCAAACAAAAATGGCATTGAAGTAGATGATCAACCATAATTTAAGTGACCCTTGATGAGTTGAACGACTTATGAATGTTCTTATGATTTTCAGTACACAGTCAACAGTTTGAAACATGCTATCCAAGATGCTGTCTGTGGAAGAGAAATGGACAGAAAAATCAACTGGTTCTCTTTCCTTCAACATCTATGTTTGAATTTCAAGAGAGTCTTTTTAAATTGACTGATTTTCAATTGCCACTTCAAAAATATAGACTTTCAGAAACCAGTATCTCTTGAAGAACATACGGAGTCAGAATGCTGAAATATAATGTGTAACAATGAGACTGTATATAACTTTTGGAAATAATGCCACAGGACAGAACTTTATCGTTTTGCTCCAATTTAATTTACACAGCACATTTTACAATGCCTAAGTAACATGACTGAGAATTAAAATTTGTGTAAATTTTTAAATTCATATTATTCTTACTTTGTTTTTCAATCTTCCCCTCTTTTGCAGTTTCCCTCATGTCCATGATCTACTCGCAACACTGTGGCTGCTGGGCCTCGGTGTGGTCAGGCACTGTGCTTCGGACCCCTTGATAAACACAACTTGGTGTTGGACGTCATGAGCATAGTAATTCCACTGGGAGTTACTACACCAGATACTTCATACTCTGATATGGCTGCTGGATCAGAGTGAGTATCATTTGGAAAGCAGAGGAGACTGGGCAGTGGGTGGTGAACAGGATCATTTTTTTGTGGGAGGTTGGCAGGATGGATATTTTGTTTTGATGATGATGAATGCTCTTTAAAGCAGAAACCTTGAGGAGGCACTATAGTAGCATTATGTATAATATGTTGAAGAACATACTTTAGGATTTTAAACTGAATATTCCTTTTACATGTCGACACAAGGCTTTTGTAACTACTGTGTTCTACTTTTGTTGCCACATCCATGGCATATTACCAATTATTTGATTCCCAACTTATTTCACCTTCCCTATTCAATAATCTCTTCACCCATTTCTCAGAAAGGTTTTCTCTGAGTGGCATCAGTCATTTATATTTATCTGAATATTTACCTATTTACAATTGATAACTGAACAAGATCTATGCTTCAGGCCCAAGACTATGTTAGCAATATATTAATAAGTCCACCAGTGTCTAACAAATCAAATATATAACTTGTCCTGATCCTCCCATCAGCTTTCAATCTTAACCTCAACTCCAGGAGATATAATTCTCAAAACAAAACGCTGATAATATCTGTGCACATGTACCAGTCCCTCATCTTGCATCTCTTACACTTGACTTTAACATCACACACACACACACACCACAGTTGTCTGCTCTTCCATTCAGAAGCAGTTTTATGTTCCATGTTGACTGCTGAAAGGCTCGCTGATGAGCATGTGGCGCATAACATTTACATATGTGACACACAACATTTACATGCTCAAACTTGAGGCAATGACCTTTTCAACAAGAGAACATTTAACCATCATCCATGACATTCAATGACATTACGATCCCTCAGTGAGGAGTGAGGAACTTGCTTTGTGTTGCCCAAATCTTGCCCATCATTACAAGGCACAAATCAGGAGCCTGATAGAATACTCTCCATTTTTCTGGATGAGTGTAGCTTCAAAAAGACTCAAAAGTTCAATATTATCTAGGTCAAAGCAGCCCATTTGATTGGCATTCCATCCACCACCTTAAACATTCACTGTCTCCACCACTGATACACCTGGCAGCATTGTTTACCATCTACAAATTGCACTGCTGGAACTTACCAAAACTTTTCCCTTACCATCTACCACTTAGAGGGGCAAGTGCAGCAGAGGGGAATGTTACCACCTACAAGTTCCCCTCCAAGCTATTCTCACTTGGGAATATGTCACTATTTCATTACTGTCACTGGTGTAAAATCCTGGATCTCCCTTCCTAACAGCACTGACAGTGTGACTGCACCACATGGACTGCAGTATTTTAATATGGCAGCCCACCACTGCCTCCTCAGAAACATTGGGTTGGGCAAAAACTATTGTCCTGGCCAGTGAAACCTACATCTTGTGGAATTTTTAAAACAAGGCCTCATGAGTGCTCAAATTTTGGTATACCTGGTTCATCCTGCTGTATTCATTGTGGTGGATCCTGTACGTAAAGAAATGGTAATTTTATCCTCTGTTAATATTGGTCTTGCTGCTAACTCTAAACTTTAAAGAACGGAGTGTGTTTTCTGATTGCAGAGTAGATCTGCCAGGATCTTTTCTCAATTGGATTAAATTGGTATAACCTGGAATTAGTACAATATTTGGACAAATTTACTATAAATCAAGGGCTTGGGCTAAGTTGGAATGGGGTGTCCGATTGCTTATCAGTGGTCAGTGTCATATGTTTTTATGTGAGAAATTTGTGTGTATAAAATGGATCTGATGATTAAATCATTGAAAAGTCAATATCATGGTTCTCTGATGGTTACTGATTGGGGTCGAAAGTGGTTCAGGTTGTAAGTTTGCTTGCTGAGATATAGGTCTGTTCTCAGATATTTTGTCACCATGCTAGGTAACATCATCAGTGAGTCTCCGTTGAAGCGCTGGTGTTCTGTCCCACTTTCTATTTATGACATTCATTTTGTTACTCATATACAAAATACCCTGCAAGGACTACAACAAGCACTACATCGACAGGCAGACAGGAAGCTAGCCACCAGGATACACAAAAACACCAACTAGCCACCAAAAGACATGACCAGCTATCACTAGTATCCTTACACACAGATGAAGAAGGACACCACTTCGACTGAGACATCCATCCTAGGACAGGCTAAATAGAGACGCGCATGGGAATTCCAAGAGGCCTGGCATTCAAATTGTAACTCCATCAATAAACACATCGATTTGGAGCCCATTTACCAACCTTTGAGTAAAAGAACCGGAAATGATATCACCCACCTTAACAGACCAAGTTACATGGACAGAAAGTGGGACAGAACACCAGTGCTTCACCGGAGGCTCACTGATGACGTTACATAACATGGTGATGAAACATCTGAGAACACACCTACTGGGTCAGCGAGTAAACTTACAATCTAAACCTCAATCTGAGCTACAAATCTTCTCAAAAATGCCAAAGTAGAAAGTGGCATTTGAATTTGGGGTAGTGGGTGGACAGCCTTGATTTGGTATTAGGCATTGTGTTTCTTTGTAGTTTGCAGTCAGAAGTTGGCTTGTAACTTTGATTTTGCACATAGAAACTTGACAGTTCCTGAGTCTCATCATTTGCACTTGCATCTGGAGAGCAGTATTTCTAGTCTGTTTTTGAATACTTCCTTGAGTGTGTTGATTGTCCAACAATGGTTTCTGGAAATGTCTGGTGAATTTTTGTTTGTTTAAAATGGTGTGCAACTCTGGTCACAAACACTAAACTAGCTTATTTACTCCAAGATGTCTATGCTGGCTTTTGTAGGAGCAATTTTGCCATTCTTCTCCCTTATCCTCACAGCCTTGCATATTTTCCTGTTCAGATGATGATCCAATTCCATCTTGAATGCCTTGATTAATCCTGCCTTTAACACAATCTCAGGCTGTGAATTGCAGTTTTAGATTAGATTAGATTACTTACAGTGTAGAAACAGGCCCTTCGGCCCAACAAGTCCACACCGACCCGCCGAAGTGCAACCCACCCACACCCATTCCCCTACATTAACCCCTTCGCCTAACACTACAGGCAATTTAGCATGGCCAATTCACCTAACCTGCACATTTTTGGACTGTGGGAGGAAACCGGAGCACCTGGAGGCAACCCATGCAGACACGGGGAGAATGTGCAAACTCCACACAGTCAGTCGCCTGAGGCGGGAATTGAACCCGGGTCTCTGGCGCTGTGAGGCAGCAGTGCTAACCACTGTGCCACATGAATCAGCTTAAGTAGTATGATTTCATCTTTTGCCAATGGCCTTAACTCTGTAAAATTAGCTCTCGCAGACAAATATCCGCTTTTAGTATTAAAGAGCAATTTTGTATTTTTATGAGGGGGTTGATGGAATGGATTTCACAATGATGTTTCTGTTGCAATGTCTCATAATTTATTTGGTAGAAATAGACTTTTGAACATTTCACACAACCTGATTATGTTTCATGACTCTGTATGAAAAGCAAGGCTAATAAACCAACTTTTTTTTTGCAAACTGCCTTTAAACGCCCCCATGCTTTAAATGTGTACAATGTCTTTCTGTTCAATCTTCCTTAATTCTATAACTGCTGCAAAATGACAAGATCAGTGGTGTTAACTTGTCCCATAATTGTGTTACAAATCATTAACAATTTAATTCTTAATAACTTATCTCTTAACCTATGAACTCTTACTAACCCACTGGCTCTTTCAACTTACCTTTTGCTCACCACTTCCAACCTTTTACTCGCTGTCTGTCCCAATTGCTGTGCTTGCTATTTGTTGAGAAAGTGAGATCTGCAGATGCTGGAGATCAGAGATGGAAATGTGTTGCTGGAAAAGCGCAGCAGGTCAGGCAGCATCTAGGGAACAGGAGAATCGACGTTTCGGGCATTAGCCCTTCTTCAGGAATGAGGACAGTTTGTGAATCGACGTTTCGGGCATTAGCCCTTCTTCAGGAATGAGGACAGTTTGTGAATCGACGTTTCGGGCATTAGCCCTTCTTCAGGAATGAGGACAGTTTGTCTGAATCGACGTTTCGGGCATTAGCCCTTCTTCAGGAATGAGGACAGTTTGCCAAACTGTCCTCATTCCTGAAGAAGGGCTAATGCCCGAAACGTCGATTCTCCTGTTCCCTAGATGCTGCCTGACCTGCTGCGCTTGCTATTTGTTGGCCTATCTGGTTCTTGTCTCTTGTTCCTTACTGGTGAGCTGGAAACAGTGAGCAAGAGAGCTGGATGGGTGGTGAGCTGGCATGCCAGGCAAAGTGGTGGCATGCAGTAGAGCTGTAGAGGGCAAGCAGAAAGCGAAAGAAGTGTTGAGTGAATGCTGTTTTCATTGCAGCTCAGGGTAATGGAGCCAGGGAAAGAGAAGAAGAGGAGGAAGAAGCTCGAGTTTGAGATTTATCTACCTGATTGTTGGGTGTGAAGTGAAGGCTTTCTGTGGAGGCTCTCTGCTTGTTGTTCAGTTTCGGGGAATCAGCTGGTGTTTATTATTCAATCTGAGTGATAGCTTCAGGCTCCAGGAATTGACACAAGTGAATTTTGGCTGTTAATTCCGCCTGATTAATCATGTCAGGCTTCTCTGTCGCCTGTTTATTTCATGTCCTGGGGGAATCTACCATTTCTTTGCTGATGGCCTAGAGTGGCAGTAAACCTCATTTAACCATTGTGATGTGCATGGGTGTAACAATTAAGTGATTGGCACTTGATAGATTGTTCTGCAGCTGTGCAACTTGGAGGGAATACTGCTTCTTTTTCTTCAAAACCTTTGGTTGTTTGGTCCAATTCACTCAGTGTCCCATTATAAGATAGCCCTCTTATGCAGGAATCAATCCAGTGAACCTCTGCTGCATTGCCTCTTGTGCAAATACCTCTCTGTATCCTTTCTTAAATATAAAAACAAAAGTATATACAGTATTCCATATATGGTCTTATCAAGGACTTCTACAATTATTGGAAAGCTTGTTTGATTTTGGTATTCCATTCACCCTCACTGTCTGCTTCCTGAATGTTAACCAATCTTCCATCTGATCTCATAACTACCTCTAACTCCATGAACCCTTGGCTTGTGTGTTTTTTGTGTGGCACCTTATTGAATGAATGGAAATCCAAGTATATATACTGGCTGCTCTATATCTACCATTAGTTACACATTTAAAACAAAATAAATTTGTCAATAACAGTTTCCATTTCATAAAATCATTTTGACTTTTCTCATCGTACTATAATCTCCAACATGCATTGCTTTCGTTTTTTTTAGCAGGTTCCAGTGTTTTTGTGCTGGAAATGTGTTGCTGGAAAAGCGCAGCAGGTCAGGCAGCATCCAGGGAACAGGAGAATCGACGTTTCGGGCATAAGCCCTTCTTCAGGACTTATGCCCGAAACGTCGATTCTCCTGTTCCCTGGATGCTGCCTGACCTGCTGCGCTTTTCCAGCAACACATGTCCAGCTCTGATCTCCAGCATCTGCAGACCTCACTTTCTCCTCCAGTGTTTTTGTGACAGTTTGACATCAGAATAACTGACACGTTGTTTCATGCTTTGTTTCTCCTTCCTTTCTTAAAATAATGGTTTTATATCTATGAACTTCCAATCTATTGGGGCTGTTTTAAAATCTAGGAAATTTTGTAAAATTCTAACTTGTGTATCAATTGCCTTCATTGTTATCTCTTTTGGAATTGTAGGTGCAGGCCATCAGATGCTGAGTGAGGATTTGTTGACATTTTAGTTTCTTGAACTTATTAAATAATTTTTCTCTTGTTATTAGTTGCTTTACATATCTCACCTTATTAGCCCCGTGGTAGCTCTTTATTTCTGTTATGTACTTTATATCCTCTCCTGTGAACATACCCAAAATATTTGTTACAGTCTTGCCATCTCCCAAGACAATTTCTCCTGTCTGTCCTTCTAAGTTACCAAAGTTTATGTTATTTAACCTTTTTCTTTACCTTTGATCCACTTATGATAACAAATGGTAAAGAGTTTGCACATTCCTGGCCAGTTTGCCATCTTTCTGTTTTATCCTTTTTAATGAACTTTTTAGATACCTTTTTTCTCATTTTCTAAAACTCTTCCAATCATCAAAAACGGAATCATAGAATCATTTACAACACAGAAGGATCCCATTTGGCCCATTGAGTCCATGACTTCTCTTTGTAGATAAAACCAACTCATTCCATTCCCTTGCCTTATTCCCAAAAGCATACAGATTTTCTTTTTTCACCTTGCTTACAACTGTTCTTCACTCTCAAACCCTCTTCTGTGCTGCACATTTACTTTTTACTGGAAGGTATTTTCACTGAAATGTTTTGAATATTTTATTAAATGTTTCCCACTTTTTATTTACCTCCATTTCATTGAGTCTATTTAGTCAAATCAGCTGCAGCCACCTACATAGGCATGAGAGGAGAGCTGACACCATTTCAGTTTCATGCTTCTTGTTTCTGACTGAAATATATCGCTTTCAAACTTAATATAGAATTCACTTTTATTAGGAGCCTCAATGTTTTGTTTGATTTCATATTCTTATTTTCTAAGATGTTATGCCTCACAGGGGTAGCATCCTGTAAATCAAGCGTTTCGGTTGCCAGTGTTGTGACAAAAGTGAAAATGTTATCAAAGAATGTGAGGTCAAGTACAGGTGGAAATGGTAGTTAAGTATAAAGAAAGCAAGTCTGGGTTTGCTTTCACTAGAACAGAGGAGATTTGAGGGGTGACCTGATAGAAGTGTATAGATTGCGAATGTCATGGCTAGAGTGGAGAGTACAGGGCTTTTTCCAAGGGTAGAGGGGTCAATTTTTAGTAGACACAGGTTCAAGGTGCGGGGAGCTGGTTTAAAAGAGATGTGTGAGGCAAGTTTTTCACACAAAGTTTGGTGACTGCCTGGAAAGCACTGCTAAAGGAGGTGGTGGAAGCGAACACAATAACAGCATTCAAGAAATACCTGGATGAATACATGAATACGAAGAAAATAGAGGGATACGGATCCTGTGAGTGAAGACTGTTTTAGTATGGATGGGCAAAATGTGTCAGCACAGGTTTAGACGGTCAAAGAGCCTGTTCCTGTGCTGTATTGTTCTTTGTTCAAGAATGCAAAGTCCCCAATGTACCTGATAGACCTAGGTTAACAGAAAACACAGAGCAGTTTTCTTAGGATTACGTTTTACTTCAAATAAATATTCTAATAACAGGTAAACAAATACGAACTGTCGACATATAACTCAAATAGTTAAAACTCTAACTTCCATCTTAACCACCTGCCTACACACCCGCACATGCAGATACAGAGACAAAAGCCTATAACATTCTGGATAACATTTCCCTACTGGGGAAACAGTTCACTGGCACTGTCCTCAGAACTTGAGTGTTGGATCTGAAGGAAAGGGAAGCAGCAAAGAAGAGGAACCAGCTTCAAACCTGCCAGCAAAGGAACACTCAGCAAATTGGGAGCTAGGAAAGCTTGAAATCATTGAGGTTATAAATTCAGAAAAATGAATGTTGAATTCTTGTTTAATGCTGCATATGTTCAGGAGATATTCTGTGGGGGGAAATAAAGCAGTGGGTGCCATTGTAACAAATGCAATGTAAATCGTTAAATTAAATCTAAGATGCAGTAGAAAGGGCAGTAACTGCTTGGTTAAAATATTTCAGCTTTTAAAATATGATGGAAAAAAAATAGCTGTGACCTCATCAATCTGGATGGTGTTTGCAGTGGTGGCTTTTGAACGTAGAAGTGTGTATCAGTTATTTTGAAAAAATATTTTGTTGCTAACTTATGCCTGTTGTAGAGTGCCAGCTTAAACACTGGAATCGAGGAAATCAGTGCTTTCCTTGTGTATTATGATTTGAAATTTGATGGTTAATAATTTTTGACAAAGTGATGAATTTGTCTAATTCTACATTTATGCAAGTCCAAATGATATATGCATCAATGTAAGTACAGAAATTAATGTTGGTACATGAATGCGTCACCTAATAAAGGAGTTATTGACAGTGAAAATGTTGCCTGAAAACCAAAGTTTAGCCCAAAAATTAAAAAGTAGTCCTCTAGTGCCCTAAAAGAATTTGTTCTGATATCTTTACATTCAGTTCTATAGTCACCAGCATAGGAGCTTTAATTAGACCATTAGGACCCATTATGGAAGAAATCTAGGTTCAGGTTCTTTCTTAATTCACTTGGGGTGGGCATCACTGGTTGACCAGCATTTATTGCCTCTCCTTGGCTGCTGCCTTAAACTGCGTCAGAAGTCACATGATACCAGGTTATAATCCAACTGGTTTATTTGAAATCACAAAATCACAAGCTTTTGGCACTGCTGCTTTGTCAAGTGAAGCACTAGGACTTCTGACCTTGCCCACCCCAATCCAATACTGGTACCTCCACATCATTCTTAAACTGCTGATTTTAACCCAGTGACAGTGAAGTAATAATGATATGTTTCCAAGTCAGGATGGTGATTGGCTTGGAGAAGAACTTAAGGTGGTGGTCTTCCATGTATCTGCTGCCCTTGTTCTTCCAGATGGAAGTAGTCATGGCTTTGGAAAGTGCTTTCTAAGGATCTTTGAATCTGTTGACATAAGCAAGCAATTTTATGAGGTACTCAATGAAATGTTACAATACAATCTTAAGCTTTGATAAATGAGCAAAAAATTGTGATGCAGTTTGCTGATTGATGGTTTGTACTTTGTCATTCACTGTACACATTTGACTGAGAAATCTTCCCCATTCATCATTTTTAATAAAATGGGAGACTTTGGCTGACACTTATTTATACAATGTTGAAATTTGGTTGACAGAGCTCATCAAGTATAGCTGAAAGTTCATCCAGTTTTTCCTTTAACTTGTGCATCTGGAGTCTTTTGGAATACTGTGTTCAGTTCTAGTCTCCCTGCTATGGGAATGATGTTATGCAACTTGAATTCAGAAAAGATTTACAAGGATGTTGCTTAGGTTGGAGGGTTTTAGCTATAGGGAGAGGCTGAATAGGCTGTGGCTATTTTCCCTAGAGCTGAGGGGTGCCTTATTGAAGGTTATAAAATCATGAGGGGCATATATAAAATGAATAGTTAAGGTCTTTTACCCAGGGTAGCGGAATCCAAAACTAGAGGGTAGAAGTTTAAGGTGAGAGGGGAAACATTTAAAAAGTGCCTAAGAGGCAACTTTTTCAGAGGGTGGTGAATGTATGGAATAAACTGCCAGAGGAAGTGGTGGAGGCTGTACAATGAGAATATTTCAAAAGCATCTGGGTGGGTATATTAATAGGAAGGGTTTAGAGGGATATGGGCCAAATGCTGGCAAAGTGGACGAGATTAATTTAGGATATCTGGTCAGCATGGATGAGTTGGACTGAAGGGTCTGTTTCCCTGCTGTACATCTCGATGACTCTGTTTGATGAGTTTGGAGGTGAATGGGGAATTGAATTGTGCAGCTGTCAGGAAATTTGTCATTGAATGTCATGTAACTCTGCAGTTGGTCTTTTAACAGTCTGTACACAGGTTCCCAAAGTGTCTTGCATCTCATACCTTCATGAGGCAGAACACAACTGTGAGTGATTGTTTAACAAAATTGATACCTGAGAAGGCATTAAAATCTAAAATTGCTAAGCCGTGATGAACCAGACCGAAAACGTTATGCTTGCAGGATTACTTTTGACATCCTGAAATCGATACATTTTTGTCATTGTAAGCTTTTTAGAAAATGTGCATCTCCACCTCAATCATCTTGCTGTCAGCCTTTTACTTCACCATGGTACCAACTTACACTGCAATAACCTGAACTTCTGGGAGAAGCAAGAGAATTAGCAACATCAACAGCAGCTAAAACATCACCAACTGTCTGCTACTAAGTAAGTGCCGCTCGACAGGGCAGAGAGTTTGGGTACAGTGGGCTGTCTCTAAAGAAGAGGGCTGTTAATAGAATCAACCGACAGAGACAGAGAGAAGAACAGCTTTTTTGACATGTGTGCACCAGTGTCTCAGAGAATCATGATTTCACGCTATATCCTTGGAAGAAGACTACCTTCCCAGTGGGAAAGCTGAGTATGCATTTCTGGTAACTACAGGTAGCAGTCACAAGAGTCTTTTCCAAGTCCCCATTTCTCTCCCAAGTTGAGTACTCTCTTGCAAGGAAAGTCATGATTGTAACATTGGTATACATCACAGAAACAGGCATTTCACCCCAACTCAAAAGTGCTGCATTATGTAGAGAGAAGAGAAGGACAACATTTGTGGAGGTTAAAAGTGAGGAATGGATAAGAGATGGGGCAAAAATGAAAGCAGATGTTAGCTATTCAGATGGTGGTTGCAGGATGAGCTCTGACCAAATATCAGTTGACCTAAGTGTTAACTCTGCCTTCTCTCCACAGATGTTACCAGATGTGCTGGTTTTTCAGCAATTTCTGTTTTTGCTTCTGATTTCCAGTATCTGGAATTCTTTGGTTTTGTTGAGTGCATGGTATGTTGTTTAGAGGAGTACAGGAGAATGCTGGGTCAGAGTGAGATTTAGCACCTGAAATGCTCACCTTTCTCACTGTTGAGAATCTTGATCTGTAGGATGCCATTGTCAGGTTGGGGGAAATCAGACCTGTTTTTGCTGATTTTCGTTGGCCTCTGTCTTGACACTTGCTTGATTTGAGAGGCTGTTTTCTTTCTCACATCCTTGGGAAACATCAACTCGCTTTTGCCTTTCAGATCCTGCAGCAAGGCTTCCAGATAAAAGTGACACCTGGAGCGATGAGAGTATGGGGTACACTTCTTTGATCTCCCTTGTATTGCAGTGATTTCTGGAGCTTCATAAAACCGTATCTAGTTTAACTATTCCGATTTTTAGTTGGAAATCCTTTCTTGGATAGATTTGGTCATCGTCCTATTCACCTTCTGACCCTTGATGGTTGGGAAACCCAAAATTGAATGTCTATTCCATAGCTCAGTTTAAGAGCCATGATAATGCTCCACTGCGGATTCTAATGGGTTGATGACCCACTACAGCTCCTACTGGGGCTATCATTTGAACATTCTGATCTTTATGTTTGCATTTCAGAAGATGTGAAATTGGAGTTTAGATGCATTTGTACTGGTGAGTATCTGCTGTTGTAACTGATACGTTGCTCAGGCCAAATCCATTATGGAGACATGATAAATATTATTACAACGTGAATTGCCCAGAATGGACCCAGAGCTTCCTGTTTGCACTGTTCACACAACGTGTTTTGACAAATAAAGTCACATAAGATGCTATTATAGGAATTGGCAGTCTCATGACTGGCATGTATTCCTTTCTGATAATTTCTGTACATCAGCCACATTTAAGCATTTGTGGTGATGTTGTATTGTTTGCAACCTGTGGAATAGAGCTAAAATCAAATACTGCAATTTTCTCTCCCTATTTAATTTTATTGTGATACTTTTATACATTTCAATCATGTGTCCTAGATTTTCACAGTATGTTCAAACCAGTGACTTAGGGCAATATTTCTGGAAGATTGGGATAGGTGGAGGATCTTTTCCATGGCTTCATTCTTCACACTCGACATCAGATGAGCAATGTGACAAATCAGCTGTAGTAGAGAGAGAGAGAAATACTGACTGGGATAAGGCTGTATTTCCAGCATGTGGAATCTCGTGTTTTTGGATGCTGTAGCTGGTAGGGTGAAAGGCAAGATGAGAAATAGTCAGGAGATGACATTTATCTAAGTGCTTCGAGAGGGGTAAATGCTGAAAAATCCTGCACCTGATAGACTCCAAAATTTAATCTTAAACTCTCCCAATATCCTAATGGTGCTTGAAGGAGGGGTCTTTCTGAGAATGGTGTTTAACCACACTTTACCTAGTGGACTTGGGTAAAGTGCAAAATGATACTGGAGAGAGAATAGATAGCGACTTTGTATCAGGCAAGCGCAAATTCTATTGATAAGAACTGCTGATTAGATTAATTTGGAGATAATTAAACTGAGAGAATGGTTTCCATGCATGCCAGCTGGTGAGCTGTCTGATCAGTTTCCATGCATCTGCATTTAACGAATTTGAGCTTTCAGCTTGAACTTTTAAATTATTGCATCTTGTGTGTGTAAGCCTGATCTATAGAATTTGTGGATACTCACTGGATTTATATTGCAATGTGGATTGGGGGGTGGGGGGAAGAGTTTAGTTTTAACTGCTATTAGTAATTACTATTATTAGTTTGCCATTAGTGGCATTTACAAATGGTGTGCATAATGGTGCATCTAATATGCAAAAGCAGTAGTATTCACACTGTAGATGTTTTCTATAACTGGGTTGTGGCGTGAATGATAATTAAGCAGATGAAAAGGTTCATTGAAACATCACATGATCAAGGAAGAAAAATGCTACATTTTGTTTTGTTGGTGACCTCTGCTGGTAAGAAATAGAATGGATTTTTCCTGGCATAAGGCATTATGAAGAGGCCTTATTCCTGTCTTGTGCAGCTAGCAGGAGAGAGGAATATTGAATTTGATAATATTTAACACAGCCCTTGCAGTCAATAGATTTTGATTTATATTCTCTTCAAAACTTAAAAATGTGTTGCTGGAAAAGCGCAGCAGGTCAGGCAGCATCAAAGGAACAGGAGAATCGACATTTCGGTCTTAAGCCCTTCTTCAGGAATCGATTCTCCTGTTCCTTTGATGCTGCCTGACCTGCTGCGTTTTTCCAGCAACACATTTTTAAGCTCTGATCTCCAGCATCTGCAGTCCTCACTTTCTCCTATTCTCTTCAAAACGTCAGGATTATAACACATAGTCATTAAACTAGGATAGAAACAAAACAGAAGTTGCTGGAAAAGCTCAGCAGGTCTGGCAGTATTTGTGAAGAGAAATGAAAGTTCATGTTTTGGGTCTGCTGACCCTTCCTTAGAACTGATGGTAGCTTGGAACATATTGGTTTATATGCAGAAGATAGGTTGGGAGGGCAGGGGGAGGGGGTAAGGAGTAAATGATAGGTAGGGATAGAGCCCAAAGAGACACAACAACAGTTAGACAGACAAAGGAGTGGATAATGGTCTTGCTAGGCAAGTAAATTGCTGGTAAAGGAGACTGTTAGTGGCTAACAATAGGTAGTATGTACTGTAATGGCACACTATGTGAAAACAAGGCCTGGTGTGTAGGGTAGGGGGCTAGGACATGTGAGAGTTCAAGCCTTAAAATTATTGAACCTGAGTCTGGAGGGCTGCAGGGTCCCCAAGCGGAAAATGAGGTGGTGTTCTTCCAGGTTGCTCTGAGCTTCTCTGGAACATTGTAGCAAGTCTGAGACAAAGATGTTGGCCAGGGAACAGAATGTGAGGATATACAGTCCAGGTAGCTGTGGGAGTCACTGGGCTTATAGTAGATATTAGTGGCCAATCTATTCCCAGAAATAGAAACAGAGATGTCAAGGAGGTGAAGGGAGGAGTCAGACACCAGATGAAAGTGAAGGCGAATGGAAATTGGAAGCAAAATGTATGAACTTATCCAATTATGGATGAGAGAGGGAAGCAGCGCCAATATCGCAAGAGTTGTGGGTGGGGGCCAGAATAGGATTGGAACAAGGAATGTTCTACATACCCCGCTAAGAAACTGGCACAACTGGGACCCATGGCCACCCTCCTGACCTGAAGAACATGAGTGGAGTTAAAAGAGAAGTTGTTCAGGGTGAGGACAAGCTCAGCCAAGTGGAGGAGGGTGAAGATGGGTGGGGACAGTCAGGCCTTTGCTCTGGCAGAAAGTGGAGATCCTTGAGACCATCCTGGTAGGAGATGGACAAGTAAAGGGATTGCATGTGCATAGTAAAGAGGAGGCAGCTGGAGCCTGCAAACTGGAAATTCCAAAACTCTCTCAAGAGTGAAAGGAATCATGGATGTATGCAGGCAGGGACTGGACAAGGGGAGCAAAGACTGAGTCAAGGTAGGAAGAGAGAGATTCTGTGTGGCAGGAGCAGGTTGAAACAATGGGTTTGCCCAGACAGCCCTGTTCGTGGATTTTTGGGAGGAGGTAGTTCCCCAGTCCTGCTCTACTTGCTTCTATCAGTGAGTTGGAGATCACTGGATGAAATGAGGTCAGTGACCATAGTTGATACAACGGCCTGATGTACCATGATGGGGCCATGGTCCAGGAGAAGATAGGAGGAGGTATCTGAGAATTGGCGCTCAGCCTCAACAATGTAGAGGTCAGTATGCCAGTCTACAGCAGCACTACCCTTACCGGCAGCTTCATAACAAAGTCAGGTTGGGTCTAGGTGCACGGAGTGCAGTCAGTTTGGAAGGAGGTAGGTTGGATTGGGTGAGCAGGGACAGAGAAATTAAGGTGACCAAATCTATGTTTTGCCTGTTTTTTAAAAAAAAAAGACCCTGAGCTTCCAGTTGCCTGTCACTTTAGCACACCACCATGTTGCCTGGCCAACATCTCTGTCTCAGGCTTGCTGCAGTGCTCCAGTGAAGCTCAGAGCAAGCTGAAAGAACAACACCTTATTTTCTGCTTGGGGACCCTACAGCCCTCTGGATTCAGTAATGAGTTCAATCATTTTGGTGCCTGAATTCTCCCATATCCTAGCCCCCTACCCCACACACTAGGCCTTGTTTGCACATAGTCTGCCGTTACAGCACACTACCTATTGTTAGCCACTAACCGTCTCCTTTAACAGCAATTCTTCTCTCTTTGGGTTCTCCACCCACCAATCGTTTACTCCTTACCATCTCCCCTATCCTATCTTCTGAGGAACGGTCACTAGACACGGAATGTTAACTTTGATTTCTCTTCACAGATGCTGCTAGACCTGCTGAGCTTTTCCAGCAACTTCTGTTTTTGTTTCCGCAGTTTTTTGAGTTTTTATTAGAGTACTTTGAAGCACAGCTGCAATTGTAACTTGGGAAAATATGACAAGCAACTTGCACACAATTAGTTTCCAGATAGTCATTTAGGAGCAGTGTTAGTTAATTGATAAATATTCATAGAATCCCGACAGTGTAGAAACACTCTCTTCGGCCCAGCAAGTCCACACCGACCCTCCGAAGCGTTACCCACCCAGAACATTCCCCCATCCCTATATTTACCCCTGACTAATACACCTAACTTACACGTCTCTCAACATTATGGGCATTATAGCATGGCCAATTCACCTCACCTGCACATCTTTGGATTGTGGGAGGAAATTGGAGTACTCTGAGGAAACCCACGCAGACACAGGGAGAATGTGTAGACTCCACACAGACAGTCACCCGAGGCTGGAATCGAACCTAGGTCCCTGCCGCTGTGAGGCAGCAATGATAATTACTGAGCCACCGTGCTACCACATATTGGCCAAGGTGCTAGGAGAACTCCCCTGCTTTTTTTTTTTGAAGAGTGCCAAGATCTGTTTTATTGCATTCATCTAAATTAACAATGTTGCTTAATATCATTTTTAAGCTGGCATCTTTGACACACTGAGATGAGAGACTACTCTGATGCAAGAGGTCCAATACTGAGCCACACAAAACACTTCAATATTATTAATAAGAGATACAGTAGCATAATAGTTGTGTTACTGGACTAATAAGTTAGATGCAGGCATGTGAGTTCAAATGCACTACTACAGCTGGAGAGTTTAAATTTTTTTTAATCATTTGTGGGACATTTGCGTCGTTGACTAGGTGGCATTTATTGCCTGTCCCTAGTTGCTTTTAACAAGGTGGTACCGAGCTGCCTTCTTGAACAACTGCAGTCCACCTGCTGTAGGTTGACTCACGATGCCATTAGGGGGGGTATTCCAGAATTTTGACCCAGGGACAGTGAGTGTTGTTGAAACTGCACCCATCCATGCAAGTGGGGAGTATTCTATCACATTCCTGAGTTGTACCTTGTAGATGGTGGACAGATTTTGGGGAGTCAGGAGGTTACTTGCCACAGTATTCTAGCTTCTAACCTGCCTTTGTAGACGCTTGTTTTTATGTGACAGGTCCAGTTCAGTTTCTGGACAATGGTTATCCCCCAGGATAATGATATATGGGAATTTAGTGATGGTAACACCATTGAATATGATGGAGTGGTGATTAGATCATCTCCTATTGGAAATTATCATTACCTGGCATTTATGTGGTGCAAACGTTACTTGTTACTTGCTATTTTTCAGCCCAAGCCTGGGTATTCTCCAGATGGACTGCTTCAGTTTCAGAGCAAATGATACTGAACATTGTGCAATTACTGGCAAACATCTCCACTCCTGACCTTATGATGGACGGAAGATCATTGACAAAGCAGTGAAGGTGGTTAGGCTTAGTACATTGCCCTTAGCACACGCCTGCAGAGACGTCCTGGAGCTGAGATGACAGACCTTCTCCAACAAGCGCAACCATCTTCCTATGTGTCAAGTATGACTCTAACCAGCAGAGAGTTTGCCACCTGATTCACATTGATTGCGGTTTTACAAGGACTTCTTGATGTCAAAGGCTGTCACTCTCACCTTGCGTCTGGATTTCAGTGCTTTTGTTTGAACCAAAGTTGCAATGAGGTCAGGAGCTGAGTGGCCCTGAAAAAACCAAATTGGGCATCACTGAGCAGATCCTGCTTGTTAGGACAGTTGATGACACCTCATATCTTTTGTCTGGGACATACCTGTAAGTTATGATTCTCTGAGTATGAATATGTCAGGCTTAAATAATTGGTGAGATGTCTCACCGAGTTTGGGAAGTAGCCCACAGATGTTGGTAAGGAGGACTTTGCACGTTTGACAGGTCTGTTTTTGCCATTGTGGATGTCAGGTGGTCCTTCTGGTTTCATTTCTTTGTTGAGACAAAGAGATAACTGAGTGGCATTTTTCTGCAAGGCCATTTCAGAATCAACCACATCTGTGGGTCTGGAATTAAGTGTTGGCCAGACCAGATGAGGACGGCAGATTTCCTTCCCTGAGGGAGGGCTAGTGAGCCAGATGGGTTTTTCTGACATTGGCAATGGTTTCATAGACTTGTAATTCCAGATATTTTTATTGAATTAAATTTTCACCATCATCTGTGGTGGGATTTGAACCCAGGTCCTCAGAATCTTAGCTGAGTTTCTGGATCAATAATTGAGTGATAATACCACTAAGCTAACAGCTCCCCATTCCTTCATTGAATTAAATCAACCTGTAATAAAGACAGTGTGATTAACAGTGGCTACAAAACCTCTGGTTTGCAGTCTTTTAAAAAAAAACAACCATCTGGTTCACTAATGTCCTTTAGGAAAGCAAATCTGCCATCCTTACCCAGTGTGGCCTTTGTGTGATTCCAGATTCACAAGAGATGCGGTTGACTTCTAACTACTTTCTGAAATGCTGTAGCAAACCACTCATTTGAATCAACACAGGATCGAGAAATTTCGGTTATTTGGCAGATTTCTGACTTCCATATCTCATAAATCCACCTCTTTAAATATCTTTTCCAGCCTTCCTATTGGGATTTTTTAAAAATCGCAGCTCTGCAGTCAGAGAGTGTGGGAACTGATTGCAAAGTTACGATTGTGGAGCAGCCAGCATAGGAAAGACAAAGCTGCTGCTCCAGTCACAGATTCTGTCTCTTCAAAACTGGCTTCTCCAGCTCCCCCAGTCACAAGTTCCCTCTCTCCTTATTTTGCTGCTCCTGCAGGGGCAGAATGTGCGATTGGTAAAGTTGGTGCATACCAAATCTTTAGGGAAGGAGAGAGGAGAGGTGTCTTTTTTTGTCCCAATAATAATAAAGGTCCAGCAAGTACTTTGTGACTGTTATTTGCCCTGGGAATTACTTGTCAGTTGGTGTGATGATTGAGTCAGATTGCTGTCTGTTGTGATGGAGGGTCTGGGCCTTTGACACTGTTGCGCAGTTGGATGTATTTTTAAAAAAAACTTAGATAATACTTCTAATGTTTCTTTTAGAAAAGAAAGCCTCGATTCACTTCAACCCACTAAAAGTTTCAATATCTGAAAAGCAATGTCAAATTAATCAAGATCACAAACAGATATCAATCAATAATGGCTGTCTCGGCTCTCAAACAAGCTTTATTATATATTAAAAACCCAGACAATCTTTACTGTTTTGAAGCATTTGGGCCCTAACTTGTTTAGCAGCTTTGGCTGACTGATCACTGCTAAGGTTTCACTTTTTTTTTGTATGGTCTTCTCTGGTTTTCAGACTGTTTCCCTCTTTTTAGGTTGGAGAGTGGGTTGAATGTTTAAAATATCTGAATAGTTGCAGCCCAATAGAAGATTCAAGACGCAATTATTTTTAAGTATATTGGTTTTAACAAGTGAAAAGATATGAATTAATCCAATTATGAAGCTTTAATTTTAATTGGTGATCATGGGAGACTTCAATATGCAGGTGGGTTGGGTGAATAATGTTACCGGTCCAAAGAAAGGGAGTTCATGGAATGCTTACAGGATGGCTTTTTGGAACAGCTTGTGATGGAGCCCACAAGGGAGCAGGCTATTCTGGACTTAGTGCTATGTAATGAGCCAGATTTTATAAAAGATCTTAAAGTAAGGGAGCAGTTAGGAGGCAGCAATCATAATATTGCAGAGTTCAGTCTGCAGTTTGAAAGAGACTTGGCAAAATCGGATGTAATTATGTTACAGGTAAATAAAGGTAATTACGGAGGCATGACAGAGGAACTGACGAATATCGATTGGAAGCAAAGCCTAGTGGGCAAGACAGTAGAGCAACAATGGCTGGAGTTTCTGGTTGTAATTGAGGACACAGTACAGAGGTTCATCCCAAAGAAAAGAAAGGTAACCATGGCTGACAAAGGAAGTCAGGAAATGTATCAAAGAGAAAGAGACAGCCTATAAAGTGGCCAAGAGTACGGGAAATCAGAAGATTGGGAAGGCTACACAAACAAATGGAGGATAACAGAGAGAGAAATAAAGAAGGAGAGGCTCAAATATGAAGATAGGTTAGCCAGTAATATTAGAAATGATAGTAAAAATTCTTTTCAATCATAAGAAACAAACGAGAGGCAAAAGTAGAGATTAGGCTGCTCCAAATTGATGCTGGAAGGCTAATGATGGGAAATGAGGAAATAGCTGAAGAACTTAATAAGTACTTTGCATCAGTCTTCACAGTGGAAGATGTGAGCAATATCCCAACCATTATGGAGAGTCAGGCGACAGTGTTGAGTATGGTAGGCATTACAAAAGAGAAAATGCTGTATAAGCTAAAAGGTCTAAAAATTGATAAATGTCCTGGCCCCGATGGACTACATCCTAGAGTTCTGAGGGAGCTGGCTGAGAAAATAGCAGAGGTGTTACTTGTGATCTTTCAAAAGTCACTAGAGTCAGGCAAAGTCCCAGATGGTTGGAAAATCACTGTTGTAACCCCCTTGTTCAAAAAAGGATCAAGATAAAAGATGGAAAATTATAGGCCGATTAGTCTAACCTCGGTTGTTGGTAAAATTCTCGAATCCATCGTTGAGCATGAAATTTCTAAATTCTTGGAAGTGCAAGGTCTGATTAGAGCAACTCACCATGGATTTAGTAAGGGAAGGTTGTGCCTGACAAACCTGTTAGAATTCTTTTGAAGTGGTAACAAGTAGGTTAGACCAGGGAAACCCAGTGGATATTATCTATCTAGACTTCCAAAAAGCCTTTGATAAGGTGCCCCACGGGAGGCTGCTGAGTAAGGTGAGGGCCCATGGTGTTCGAGGTGAGCTACTGGCATGGGTTGAGGATTGGCTGTCTGACAGAAGTCAGAGAGTTGGAATAAAAGGTTATTTTTTGGAATGGCAGCAGCAGACAAGTGGTGTCCCACACGGTTCTGTGTTGGGACCGCAGCTGTTCACTTTATATATTAATGATCTGGATGAAGGGACTGGGGGCATTCTGTTGAAATTTGCTGATGATATGAAGTTAGGTGGGCAGACAGGTAGTACTGAGGAGGTGGGGAGCTGCAGAAAGATTTAGACAGTTTTAGGAAATAGCTGATGAAATTAAACGTGAGGTCTTTCACTTCAGAAAAAGAATACAGGCATGGTCTATTTTCTAAACAGTGAGAAAATTCATAAAGCTGAGGTACAAGGGGATCTGGGAGTGCTAGTCCAGGATTCTCTAAAGGTTAACTTGCAGGTTGAGTCTGTGATTAAGAAAGCGAATGTAATGTTGTCATTTATCTCAAGAGGGTTGGAATATAAAAGCAGCAATGTGCTTCTGAAACTTTATAACTCTCTATTAAGGCCCCATTTAGAATACGGTGTCCAATTTTGGGTCACACACTTCAGGAAGGACATAGGCACTGGAGCATGTCCAGCAGAGATTCACATAGATGATCCCTGGAATGGTAGGCCTAACATATGATGAATGGCTGAGGATCCTGGGATTGTATTCATTAGAGTTTAGAAGGTTGAGAGGAGATCTAATAGAGACTCACAAGATAATGCATAGTTTAGAAAGGGTGGATGTTGGGAAGTTGTTTCTGTCAGGCGGGGAGAGTAGGACCTGTGGAGACATTTCTTCAGCCAGAGAGTTGTGGGCCTGTGGAATTCATTGCCACTGAGTGCAGTGGAGATCGGGACGTTGAATGTCTTCAAGGCAGAGATTGATTCAATTTTGATCTCTCAAGAAATTAAGGGCTACAGGAGAATGTGGGTAAGTGGAGTTGAAATGCCCATCAGCCATGATTAAATGGCAGAGTGGGCCCAATGAGCCAAATGGTCTTACTTCTACTCCTATGTCTTATGGTCTTAGAACGTCGATTCTCCTGTTCCCTGGATGCTGCCTGACCTGCTGCGCTGTTCCAGCAACACATTTTCAGCTCAGGGTTGAGATAGAAGCCCTGAGGAGTCATTTGCAGGACACACTTTAGTACGGGGAACAAGTGGAACACCTTTTGAATTTTATCTTCCAAAAGATTCTCATATGCACGACAATGATACATAGTTGTTTAAAAGCCTTACTAAGCTCCAAGAAAATTGTACAGGAGTAGGCTATGGCAAGCTTCACAGTGGAGCTGTCCAGGTTGAGAGTGTCAGGTACAGGATTGTGACCTGATCCAGAGTGCACATTTAAAAAGGCCCTGGTTAAAATAGGAAAACCTGAGTTTGGTTGGGAACTCTGGAATCAGATTCTGGCTATTATTTTTCAAGGGTTCTCAAGTCAACTTGACTCTGAAAATTGCTTTCTCTCTCTCACACTCTCTCTCTCTCTCTCACTCTCATTCCTCCCCAAAACCATCTTTTCCCACTCCCCTTCTCCATTTTGCCTTCAACCACTCTCATGCTTGGTCAAGAAAGCAGCTCATTGCCACATTCTAAGGCTAGTTACGGGTGGATAATAAATGCTGCCCTTAGTACCAGCAGTGCTCATGTCCTGTGAGTGAATATAAAGAAACATACTTTATTAGCCACACTTTACAAATCCTATTTTTTCCTCATGATGCCTTTGTTAGAGAGATTCCTTGGGAGAGAAGGCATAATGTTTTGAACAATGGCAGCAAGGCTTGGGGAAAGTGAAAGCCTTATTTGATGTCTAAAGGATTAAGTTCCAATAAGGAAAACAAAACTTTTGAAGCTGCACAGGAAACATTGCAAACAAATGATATTTTGACTTTGCTTTTATTGTTTTAGCCCAGAGTTGGTGGAAGCTAGCCCTGCAGTTGCTGAGAAGAACAGCTACTCAAATCACAACTATGGGACTGCACAACATCATGGGTATAGAGGTCTGCCATATGCTGTAAGTAAGCAAGTTCTGTTTCTGTCTGGATGACAATTAAATGCCCGTCTGAAGCACAAAACAGTGTAAACATTCTACCTTCATTCAGGCCTTAAAGCAACACCTTCAGCACTGAGCAGTGTGGCTCCAAAATGTCCCTGGGGTCACGTGTGCAGTGCACACATATGGTCAAACCATTCGAGGTTCAACAGGTAAATTCACAAACCATTTTGGTGACCATTCACATCAGGAGGATCCCATATTAAATCCATTTAAGTTTTATCATGCAATTGATTTCAAAGAGGGAAAAAAGATACACAGACATGAAAGGACATCACTTCCTAATCAGTGAGATGAATATATGTGTCCCAGAACGTGATATGTGAAACAGCCAGTGGAAACTAGAATTGTACAAGATTAAAGGGTGTGAATTAAGGAAAGATAGAAAATAGTATTAAAAAGTACTTGAAAGGGAGGCAATGAGGATTATGAATTGACAGAAATATCCCAAAGTGATTAGTATTGGGTAGAAGTGCTCCACAGGGTTCTGTTTTAGAATTGTTTCCATTTACTGTGCACTTCAGTGATTTGTATGCACACATAGAAGGAATATTATTCTAATTTGCTGATGCTACTGAAATGTGAGGCATAGTAAATAATTCTGATGATCAAAAGAAAATTGCAAATGGATATTTACCATGTAAAATGAACAACAATGTGTCTTAACAGAATTCATTGTTACTAACCTGAATATAGTACATGTTGATGAAAGGAAAATAACTGTACTTCAAGAGAGGGGCAATAAAACTAAGTGACATGGAAGAGCGCGAGTATTTGGGAATTAAGGCTCACAGACGTTAAAAGCAGCACCTCAGTGGACAAGGTCATCTTTAAAAAAAAATCCAGATTTGTTCTTTTGAAGTAATTTAGTTAATTTAAGGTAATCAGTCAAACTTGTCGTGTGGCTCAGACATGTATCATATGCTGGGATGTGTTCTCTGCAAGAAAAGCAATACTTTTGCTTCTTTTTAAAATCACTTGGTTGTTTCAGAAATCTATTGTTCCATGTTACTTTGTCTATGGCAATGTCTCAACTAATCAAACAATATTGCCAAACAATAAAGCACCTTTTTTCATGCAGAATAAATGGTTATGATTAGAACATAGAACAATACAGCACAGAACAGGCCCTTCGGCCCACGATGTTGTGCGGAACATTTGTCCTAGCTTAAGCACCTATCCATGTACCTATCCAATTGCCGCTTAAAGGTAACCAATGATTCTGACTCTGCCACTCCCACAGGCAGCGCATTCCATGCCCCCACCACTCTCTGGGTAAAGAACCTACCCCTGACATCCCCCCCATACCTTCTACCCTTCACCTTAAATTTATGTCCCCTTGTAACACTTGGTTGTATCCGGGGAAAAAGTCTCTGACTGTCTACTCTATCTATTCCCCTGATCATCTTATAAACCTCTATCAAGTCACCCCTCATCCTTTGCCGTTCCAATGAGAAAAGGCCTAGCACTCTCAACCTATCCTTGTACGATCTATTCTCCATTCCAGGCAACATCCTGGTAAATCTCCTCTGCACCCTCTCCAAAGCATCCACATCTTTCCTAAAGTGAGGCGACCAGAACTGCACACAGTACTCCAAATGTGGCCTTACCAAGGTCCTATATAGCTGCAACATCACCTCACGACTCTTGAATTCAATCCCTCTGCTAATGAACACTAATACACCATAGGCCTTCTTACAAGCTCTATCCACCTGAGTGGCAACTTTCAAAGATCTATGAACATAGACCCCAAGATCCCTCTGTTCCTCCACCTTACTGAGAACCCTACCGTTAACCCTGTATTCCGCATTCTTATTTGTCCTTCCAAAATGGACAACCTCACACTTGACAGGGTTGAACTCCATCTGCCATTCCTCAGCCCAGCTCTGCATCATATCTAAGTCCCTTTGTAGCCGACAACAGCCCTTCTCACTATCCACAACTCCACCAATCTTCGAATCATCTGCAAATTTACTGACCCACCCTTCGACTCCCTCTTCCAAGTCATTAATAAAAATTACAAACAGCAGAGGACCCAGAACTGATCCCTGCGGAACTCCACTTGTAACTGGGTTCCAAGCTGAATATTTACCATCTACCACCACTCTCTGACTTCGACTGGTTAGCCAGTTCTCTATCCAACTGGCCAAACTTCCCACTATCCCATGCCTCCTGACTTTCCACATAAGCCTACCATGGGGAACCTTATCAAATGCCTTACTAAAATCCATGTATACTACATCCACTGCTCTACCCTCATCCACATGCTTGGTCACCTCCTCAAAGAATTCAATAAGACTTGTAAGGCAAGACCTACCCTTCACAAATCCGTGCTGGCTGTCCCTAATCAAGCAGTGTCTTTCCAGATACTCATAAATCCTATCCCTCAGTACCCTTTCCATTACTTTGCCTACCACTGAAGTAAGACTAATTGGCCAGTAATTCCCGGGGTTATCCCTATTCCCTTTTTTGAACAGGGGGCACAACATTCGCCACTCTCCAGTCCCCTGGCACCACCCCCATTGGGGGTGAAAAAGATCATTGCCAACGGTTCTGCAATTTCCTCTCTTGCTTCCCACATAATCCTAGAATATATCCCGTCAGACCCGGGGGACTTGTCTATCCTCAAGTTTTTCAAAATGCCCACCTCTTCCTTCCTAACAAGCAACTCCTCTAGCTTACCAGTCCATTTCATACTCTCTTCTTCAACAATACGGTCCCTCTCATTTGTAAATACTGAAGAAAAGTACTCATTCAAGACCTCTCCTATCTCTTCCGACTCAATACACAGTCTCTCACTACTGTCCTTGATCGGACCTACCCTTGTTCTTGTCATTCTCATGTTTCTCACATATGCATAAAAAGCCTTGGGGTTATCCTTGATCCTACCTGCCAAAGATTTTTCATGCCCTCTCTTAGCTCTCCTAATCCCTTTCTTCAGCTTCCTCCTTGCTATCCTGTATCCTTCCAACGCTCTGGCTGAACTTTGTTTCCTCAACCTTATGTAAGCCTCCTCCTTCCTCCTTACAAGACATTCAACCTCCCTCATCAACCAAGGTTCCCTCACACGACCATCTCTTTCCTGCCTGACAGGTACATACATATCAAGGACACATCGTATCTGTTCCACATTTCAACGACATCCTTCCAATTTATGCTCCCAATTTATGCTCCTCAGATCCTGTCTTGCAGCATTGTATTTACCCTTCCCCCAGTTGTAAAACCTGCCCTGTTGCACGCACCTATCTCTCTCCATAACCAAGGTGAAAGTCACAGAATTGTGGTCACCATCCCCAAAATGCTCACCCACTAATAAGCCCATCACTTGTCCCGGTTTGTTACCAAGTACCAAATCCAATATGGCCTCCCCTCTGGTCGGAAAAGCTTCCTGGACATACTGCACAAACACCGCCCCGTCCAATCTACTTGATCTAAAGAGCTTCCAGTCAATATTTGGGAAGTTGAAATCGGCCATGATTACTACCCTGTGCTTTTGCACCTTTCCAAAATCTGTTTCCCAATCTGTTTCTCCACATCTCTGCTGCTATTGGGGGGCCTATAGTAAACACCCAACAAGGTGACTGCTCCTTTCCTATTTCTAACTTCAGCCCATACTACCTCCAAAGGCAGATCCCCCTCGGACTGCCTTTCTGCAGCCGTTATACCATTTCTAATTATCAACGCCACCCCCCTCCTTTTTTACCACCCTCCCTAATCCTACTGAAACATCTGTAACCAGGAATCTCCAACAACCATTCCTGTCCCTCTTCTATCCACGTTTCTGTGATGGCCACAACATCGTAGTCCCAAGTACTGATCCACGCCTTAAGTTTACCCACCTTATTTCTGATACTCCTTGCGTTGAAGTATATACACTTGAGCCCATCTCTGTGTCCGCAAGTATTCCCTGTCAGTGCTACCTTCTCCATAGCCTCCCTACATTCTTGGACATCCTGACAAACAGCTAGCCTACTTGCTGGTCTGCAAGTCCGGTCCCATCCCCTTGCCAAATTAGTTTAAACCCCCCCCGAAGAGTGCTAGCAAACCTACCCCCCAGGATATTGGTGCCCTTCTGGTTCAGGTGCAACCCGTCCTGCTTATACAGGTCCCACCTTCCCCAGAATGCAGTCCAATTGTCCTAATACCTGAAGCCCTCCTTCCTACACCATCCTTGCAGCCACGTGTTCAACTGCACTCTCTCCCTATTCTTTGCCTCACTGTCACGTGGCACCAGTAACAACCCAGAGATGATGACTCTGTCCGTCCTAGCTTTTAGCTTCCAGCCTAACTCCCTGAGCTCCTGAATGACCTCCCCACCCCTCTTCCTACCTATGTCGTTGGTGCCAATGTGCACCTCGACTTCTGGCTGCACACCCTCCCCCTTAATGATTCTGAAGACACGGTCCGAGATGTCTCGGACCCTGGCACCTGGGAGGCAACAAACCATCCGAGAGTCTCGCCCATGTCCACAGAACCGCCTGTCTGTCCCTCTAACTATAGAGTCTCCTATAACTAGCGCTCTCCTCCTCTCCCCCTTTCCCTTCTGGGCCTCAGAGCCAGACCTCATGCCAGAGACCCGGTCACTGCAGCTTACCCCTGCTAGGCCGTCCCCCCCAACAGTATCCAAAGCGGTATACTTATTGTTGAGGGGAACGACCACAGAGGATCCCTGTATTGCCTGCTTCCTCCCCTTCCCACTTCTAACTGTTACCCAGCTACCTCTGTTCTCTGGCGTAACTATGTCCCTGTAGCTTCTATCTATCACCCTCTCAGCCTCTCGAATAACCCTTAGTTCATCCAACTCCAGCTCCAGTTCCCTAACGCGGTCTGTGAGGAGCTGGAGGTGGCTGCACTTCCTGCAGGTGAAGTTGGCAGGAGCATCGGTGGTCACCCCTATTGTTTGAAATTTGTCAATCTTAAAACCTGTAATGTATTTTAATTATACGTTAAGTTGTGTTTGCTGCCTTCCATTGCAAGGTGCCAAGAAAGTTTCTGATGGAAGATCACAACTTGAAATGTAAACTCTGAGATTGATATTTATACTAAGTCCAGAAAATGCAAGATGAGCAGTTTCCCAATTTTCAAATCCCAAGCCTGACACTTTTGCCCATATCTGCCATATTTCTTTCTTCTAAAGGTATGGATGAGCATGGTTTAGGTTTTCTGAGTCCTGAGGCAGTTTCCAAGATATGCAGGTGTCAAGGCCAATCTTGGTTTGCTACGATATTAGCCCAGACATTGTTCCTTGACCCTCAGTCACTGTCAACTATCAGCACACCTCAGGATATTATTGACGTGAAGATGTACACTTTAATGCAGCACCTAATTTTGAGATTTGGGTGTGTCAAAACAATTGACACACAGCTGTCAGAATATCCCAGAATTCTCAGCAGGCTTCTGTCATTGGTCCTTTTTTATGATGCTCTAAATCTTCTGCTGATGCACATACGTGCTCACATACATGCACGTACGCACACAATATGAAGAAGGAAATTCAAATTTCCTGGTTCTCACAATATCGACCCGAATGTGAGAAGAGGTGCTTACGAGGTTTGCATTTATGGTTTTCCTAACCATTGAATAGACTACACAGAGAATGACTGGATTCCAGAATTTGCAGTCAAAAAAATAAATATTTTGCTCTCTCCAACATGTTCCTGCTTCCATTAGGAGATGAGAATCCAGCCCAATTCCTCACTCTGCGTGGTGTTACAAGACTGGTTGAATATTTCCAGCATTTTCTGTTTTTATGTTCACATTATTTACTTGTCACTGGCTATGTCCATACCGTCTGCCACAGACGGGTGATTGCTTTCCGGGTGTTACACACATTCAGAATCTATCTTTATTAGTTCTGTATTCAAGCACAATATTAGGAGTAGACTTCTTTGCTATTGTAAAGTTGTGTGGTTTAATGGTTGCTTTCTTCCCAAGGAAGCAAACTGTTTGCACTTCTTTCTTGAATCTTAGTTTGTGTGTGCCTCTCAAGATACCAAATCTTTTAATCTGAACATGCAATTTGTGTCTGCTCTAAGGAAAAGAAGAAGCTATTGCTTCCTGTATATGAGCATTAACATTGTTTAATGAGAACTATCATGGTTAAAATCCTATGTTTATATGAAAGGAGAGCCGGTCACATGTTGCAAGTGAATATAATGCTGCATTCCAAATAGTTAACATGTGCAATGTGTTTGCTTGTACAACCAGTCCAGTCTAATAGTAGTTAATAATATACTTTATAGTGGTGCAGCAGAAAGTTTTCCTATCGGATGTAGTTTTCCTACTGGTGCAGTATTGGCTGAGGCTAATCAGTCTTACTCTGAAGAAGAGTTCAGATACTTGTCTCAGTTACAAGTGGCTATTGCACTCAGTGCCACTGCTTATACTCAGAAAATGATGAGGAAAGAAGAAAGCTAAATGAGCATTCTCTCTAAAATTGAGGGGGTGTATAGAAATCAAAAAGCAAGGAAGCAAAATCAGATGCTGCGTTCCAGTTAGAATTGGAGATATGTGAACATTGATGCAATCATGCTGCCTTCTGCACTGCTGCACATTCAGTTAATTTCAAGGTTTGGAGACGGGTAGTAATATATTAAACATAGCTTTCTGTCAAACTTTAAATCAAGACAGAACAGTATAGGTTTTACCATTTATATTAAGTCCTTAAACTTTTAGATTTGTTTGAGAAATGTTTCAAGCTCATCTTTAACGTGATGTCCCTATAGTTGAAATTAGAGTAAAGAATACGACCGGCTCTCCTTTCATATAAACATAATACTCTTTGGCTTGCATTATATTGCAGTTTGGACTTGGACAGAGTGACTTCAGGCATGGCTTATGTGAAAACCCAATGTATGATCATTGTTTCTTTAAAAAATTGTTTAAGTGAGAAAGTGAATTGAAAAGCAGTTGAATAGTATTTTATATTGATTATTTTGTGCAAATACGAAGTGAGATTGTAATGTTACAGTAATAAAAAAATTTTAATGAAATGAAAAGCCAACTGTTCCAAAGCCGTTTGCTTCAATACTTCTTTGTGTTTTCTTTTATTCTATATTACTTGTTTTGTGTTTTCATGACCTTTCCTTTTATTTTAAGGACCACAACTATGGTGCTCCGCCTCCTCCAACACCCCCAGCTTCACCACCTCCACAGACCATCATTGCCCGAGTAGAGCTTAATAGACTACGTTGCCAGCGATATGATGATAATTCTGAAGATAGTGACAGTTCATCTGAGGAAGAGAACATTCCCTGGTGCCATTGTAGTTTAACTCAGGATGGTTTTATTATCGCTTGTGAAAATTGCAGGTATGAAGTGGCACTAGACATCTAAGGGAATTTTTGAACAGGCATAGTAGGTTCAGTGCTTTGGCATGAACTCCAAGGTGTTTGTTCACTGAAGGAGCATCTCCCAAGAAATAAAAATCATGAATAAAAGACAGATTTACAGCTGTTTTATGATTGTTTGCCATTAGTTGATTTATGTTTATAAGTAACATAAAGCAGACTCTGTGTTGAGATTATAATTGCATTTAAAAAAATGAAAATCTAATGCCACTAGTGATATTTCTCAAAGCAAATTATGGTAGTACTTAATGGTTTCTTTTATAATTTACTTTTTATGGGGCAGTAAAACACTAAATATCCGAATGATATGTCCTAATCCTTTGAGAGAAGCTGAGTCAATACTGATTTAAAAGTCTTGGCTACAGGTTTGATAATCAGTAATTCATTGTGTTGTAATCTGTGTTGATTTTCACAGGGGGCTGGACAGGCGGAAGGTCATCAGACTGCAGCGCAGGAAGCAGGAGAATGTGTCTGGTAAGGAGAAAATGTCTATTTGGATACTTCTTTCTGTTCCATTTTATTATTTGCATATAGTCACCGTGATTTGTCAATAATATTTAATAACAGTTTGTTTCACTATATATAGATATTTGTTTTAAAGTGATACCAGTGATTTAAAAACTACTTCCTTGGAAGTAATACTGGGGCACCATTCTGTGAGAAAATGTTGAACAAATGCAGTAGCCCTGAGGTGTCCCAAAAAAGGTATCAATCTTTGCAACTGCTGAGTGTAGTAACTCCTGTGCAACAACACATTTTTTTTAAAAGGACTCATCTCATTTCAAATGATTTTATACAATTCAAAAGTAGACTGATGGCTTTTAATCATTCAACATTTAACTATTGTTCACTTAAGAAGCTTGCAGTGCTGTTAAAATTGTTACTCGTTCAGTTTGGAGATTGTCATTCATGAGCAGGTAGAGTGCATTGATCCACCGTGTGGCATCTCTTGTACTTTGTAACAATTTACAAACTACAGTTTATTCTTCATATATTACTGCTAAATACCTGCTATTAAAATAGAGAAGGGAAAGCTTGTTCCATCTACTTGTAAAAGTAACAATTGCACTTTGCAGTATTTGCTGCAGCAAATTGATGCAGTATATTTGATGCACTGAGTTATTGAATGTTTTGTAGTGAATTTCTTGAATCTGCAGCTGAAGTTAAAGCACTGGAGCAGACACATCTCCCAGGAAATTCATTTCATTTGTTTAACGAATTTATGAGTGAAATCGTCTTTCCCCACAGGTGGAGATAGCAGTGCAACTGAGAGTGGGGATGAAGAAGTCTCACCATCAACGGTGTCATACACCGCGACACAGCACACACCCACCAGCATCACACTTACAGTCAACCGAGTAAAGAGAGCCAAGGCCAAGAAGAGAAAGAGAAGCACAGAAAAAGCAAGAAATGCCCCCAAAACCAAAAAAATCAAGGTGGATATTCAAAGGAAGCATCTGCATATGGAATTTTATTTTTCTAAGACTTTATAATGTCCATTGCTGCAACTTGAACATTTGGAAATAGAAAGCCCATCTTCAGAGAATAGTGCAAAATATAATTTTATAACTGTCAGCATAAGCTTTGAAGTTGAGATTGTCAAAATATAATACAGCTATAGCAGAGATCTCCCTCAAAAAGGGCTTGACAGGATATTGAATATTGCTGGTGTTCTGAAAAGTTAGGAAAAGCTTTATCAATGAAGGGGAATATTGCATTGCTTGAGAGAGAAAATGTTTTAAAGGACTCAAGGACAAAATATATTAGAACTAAGGAATTAAAACTGTATAACAAAGGTGTTTCAGATTTCTAACATCTGCAGTTCTTTAATTTTTGGTTAGTGTAAGAAAGGTGCAACTACATTGCTCAGCACAGTCCATAGGCCACCCGCAGCTGGAATGATGTTGAGAAACAAGTTTGCAAGGAAATTACAGTAAGGCATGAGAATTATAATGCAGTTACAGTGAGGGAATGTAGACCAGAATAGTAGTAATAACAATGTAAAGCAGACAGAAGGGTATGATTTCATCAAGGATATTTAGGGGAATTTTCTGTAGCAATATGTTTTCCAGTCCATTGTGAAAGAATGCACTCAGACTGGAGTCTTTGTCATGAGTTGGACCAAATACCAGTAAGGGAGAATTTATGGAATAGAGATCATTAAGTTGGAATGTTTAGATTGTTCCTTAACCTTTTCCATAGCCAATCTGGGTGAGAATAATTAACTGGGGTAAATAAATTCCAGTGGGATATGCCTGGATTTGAACTAGATAAATTTGGATCAAAATTTGGCAGGCAAGTCTAACAGAAAAATTGGCCACCTTAAAGAAGAAAGAGTTTAGCACAATCGATGTATATTTCCACAAAGGTGAAAGGTAGGGCAGAAGAAAATCGTCTGCTCCCTGCATAATAAAAGGTGCAAGGATTAAGAAAAAAGTATGCTTAATGACAAATGTCACCTGGATAATACAGGGTAAAAACAATGACTGCAGAAGCTGGAAACCAGATTCTGGATTAGTGGTGCTGGAAGAGCACAGCAGTTCAGGCAGCATCCGAGGAGCAGTAAAATCGACGTTTCGGTCAATAGCCCTTCATCAGGAATACATCAGGATAATACAGTTGAGAACCAGACTGCATATTGAAAGTTCAGAGGAAGATTGAAAAAGCGAAGAAAGGGGCAAGAAAGGCAGTTAATGTAAAATAGTAATTGAAAAGTCTTTTATAGACCTATAAATAGTAAGAGTGCTAAAAGGAGGAATGGGGTTAGTTGGGACCAAAGAGAGGTTTTAAGCATGGAGGCATGATTGAGGCATTAGGTGAATACTTTGCATCTGTTCTTACCAATAAGATGATGCTTCACAGGTCAGTAAGGAGAGGGGGTAGTTGAACATTTGAAGGGTTTAAAATTGATAAAGTATTGGGTAAGAATCAAAAGATATGGAATGATAGGTATTGGAAAGGCACCATGTCAGGTGAAATGGGATGCATCCAAGGATGCTGAAGGAAGTGAGAGTGGAAACTGTGGACGCACTGGCCATAATTTTTCAGTCTTTCTTAGACTTTAGGTTGGTGTCAGAGGTCCCAAACTAGAAACTTTACACCGCTGTTCAAAAAACACGTAAAAATAAGCTCGATAACAGCATGCCAGTAAGTTTAACCTCCATGATAGTGAAGGTTCTGTTAAGACAGAGTTGGGAGGAGTTACATTGTTTTTCTCTAAGCCTTTACTCTTATCAAAATTTAACTGTTTTACCCTGTTCCCAATATGACCAATCATATATGTTGTATTTAGAAGATAAAGATCTATCAACTAGGTTTCTTTAATAAAGTGAAAATTGTTCTCAAAAACCTTATGACAACACGATGCAGAGTTGGTTGCTGCACATTTTGTAATCTGGAAATGGAAGTGCTTATCATTCTAAATAACCCCAAGCACAGGCCCAGACATATTCAATCATACCGTGAGAAGCGTAAAGAACAAAGTTCTATCTACAGCAGTTCAGTCTTAGAAGAAACAGTTATTTGTCGAACAAATTTTAGTTCTTGAAGTTAATTGAAAAAGGTAAGACATGGAATGTCCATGTGACTGTCCATCTTACATTCGAGCATGTCGCCAACAGAGGCAGATGTCTCAGAATACTCGGCAAATACAGCATGCTCAGAAACACAGTAGCAAGAGATCTTCCAGTCACAATCCAATAACGGTAATCAGGTTTCACACTGGATTCACTATAAAGCTGTTTCAGAGTCAAGGGACATGGGCTGAGCAGTTCTCTTCTTTCGTCATCTTCCCCAGCTGAAATTTAAGCTTGCAAAATACAGTTCAAATGGAACAGTAATAAAGCCCAGAGTGAAAAAAAGGGTGCTTCCCTTGAAGTCTATTCAAGCAATAAGCTCAACATTATCTGGAACAGTGCAGCTTCCAAGAAATCCCTTGTTTTAAAAAATATAGTTTCAACATCCATTCTTAAAAAATAATCAGTTATCCACAGTACTTTGAACTCTATTCCATTAAAAAAAATTGTGTACAGGAAACTGTCATAACCCTTCAAGAAATGATAATTCAAGATAAAATGAATAGTTACTTGAACAAATGCAGGTTAATTAAGGAAAGCCACAACAGATTTGTTTAGGGAAAATCATGTTTATTTCATTGAATCCCTACAATGTGGAAGCAAGCCATTCGGCTACACTGACCTTCCAAAAACCATCCCACCCAGATCAGCCCCCATACTTATCCCTATAACCCTGTATATCCCATGCTTAACCTGCCTAGCTTGCACATCGCTGGACACTCTGAGCAATTTAGTATGGCAAATCCACTTAACCTGCACATCTTTGGAATGTAGGAGAAAACTGGAGTACCTGGAAGGCAAACATTTGAAAAATATGGAAACACCACATAGACAGTCACCCAGGCTGGAATTGGCCTGTGAGGCAACAGTGCTAACCACTGATCCACTGTGCTGACCATATTTAATTTGCTAAGGTTTTCTGATGATGTAACTGAAAATCTGTGACGGTAACGCTGATGTGGTGTAAATGGACTTCTGTATTATTCGAACAAAGTTATATCTCATAGAATTTGTTTGGCATGGGCTGGTTGGACCGAAGGGTCTGTTTCTGTGCTGTATGACTCTGAATACCAAATAGATGTGTGATAGGAAACAGAATTTAGTGGTTAATGGATGACTTTAAGACTGGAGGAAAGTTTATAGTTGTATTCTCTAGGATTTGGCACCAAAACCCATGCTTTTCCTGAAATTGAGTAATGTCCAAGACCAAAATATATTTGGCCCAATTTCACAATTTACTGACAATACAGAACTTGAATGTAGTGTCAGTTTTAAGGAGGATAGTGCAGAGTTTCAAAGTATGTAGAAAATCTTTTGAAATGGACAGATAAGTGACAAGTGGCAAATTAAATTTAATGCAGGCAAATCGAAAGTGATTCATTATGGTAGGAAGACTACAGAGAAACAGTTTAAAAAAAAAACAAAGTTTGGAGAAGGGAAGATTCAGAAGAGACCTAATGGATCCAAAATTACAAGGGTCTGGACAGAGTAGGTAGGGAAAATATTTCCCATGGGAATAGAGTATGAACCAGAGCACTCCGATTTAAGGTAACAAGAAAAAGCAGCAGTGGTGACAGGAGCAATGTTTTTCCCCGAAGAGTGAGTGGTTAGGATCTGAAATGGACTGCCTGAGCATCTGTTGGAGGCAGGTTCAAAATATTCAAGATGGAATTGGTTTATTATCTGAACAGGAAAACCGCAGGGCTCCTGGAAGGATGTAAAAAAAGTTTTGCCACATGATTTGCTCCTTCAGCCATCCAGAGTGGATGCCATTGGCTAAATTCCTTGTTGTTTGTAGTTACTTAGTGATTCTACCTGTGCAGCCCTAAAAGGTTGGGAAACAGATTTTCTGAGGTCTGAAAATTTGAGTTCATGTGGAATTAAGCCTACTGTGTCTCTCAATTCTGTGTTCTGTTCTGCTAATGTCATTTTTTATAGCTTTAATCTAACAAAAAATAACTATGACAGTATTTCTTTCAATAGTTAGAATCATAGAATCCTTATAGTGTGGAAGTAGGCCATTTGGCCCATCGGTCCTCCAAAGAGCATCCCAGCCAAACCCATTTCTGTACCCCATCCCCATAATCCTGCAGTTCCCATGGCTAATCGGCCTAACCAGCACATCTTTTTTATAAGTATTTGCAGGGGATTCCCCCTGTATGGCAGCATTTGAAAACAAATCATTCCCAATCCAGTTTTGGACATATCATTTAGCAGAAGAATGTAAGATTCACTGTGTGTAGATTTAGCTTTTACTGTGCATTAAAAAGAAATACCTACTCTGGATTAGCCATAATCAGCTGTATCTACTAAATGGACATTGGGTGCATTGAGGCTCATAGTGGTGATGGGAGATAGCGATTAGCAGATTGTTCCCCTTCCTGTACTAAGTACGACAATTTATTTGTAGAAAACAAAAAATATTATACTAAGATCAAATAAGAAACTGTACGGAACTTGCTTCGTTCACCACCATGTTGATTACATAACAGCAATTTATATATTTAAGAGGTGGTTATTTGTCTGTGAGGGATCATACAGCATGTAAATACAGCTATTCTTATATTTCCATCAAAAGTTCTATTAGTAATAGAGTTGAGACCTAAAATGTATGATCACTCATTTAAGCAGGTGCTTGGTTGATTCTGGCTTGTTTGCAGTATCATAATTTTCTTTTATTTTGGAAAGTGTTCCTGGATAAGGGGTCTTAAAGTGACACTGAGCAGAGTTGATAGGCTGTTTACATTATTGCAAAATAATTTTCTAATATTTTGTTATCTGCAGGCCTTTCGAGAAGGGTCCAGAAGATCCATGAGAATGAAGGTAAGGAATGAGTGATAACTTTACAGTGTTTGATGGGCTGGACCACTTCCCACTTAAAGCTATTGGACACAATTCTTTAATTGCAAATTTCTTTTGTCTGCTTTAGATTTAATTTAATTTAACCACTGACACCGTCCTGTGCCCCAAGCCTTGATAGCTCATGACAATTGTTTGCGTTTTTAAAAAAAAAAGTAAATTAAAGAGTTGCTGAGAAAATATACATATGTCAAAGCTTTTGCATCTTGCACTGATTTTAGTATGATTATAAATTCAAGGGAAAAAAATGAACATTTATACTGCATGAGAGAAGTGTGCGGATTGGCATGTAGACTCTGGTAGAGGCATGGTCACGGGGAATGCACGATTAATGCTGATTGGCAGTCAATAACCAGGCTTGTTAAATTTTATTCCAAGCAGGTTTACTGTTCAGATATTGCCTGAGAAATGAACCAAGAAATAGCTGTACCTACTTTGTGGTGTTGGAAGCAGGGCAATGGATTGCATATTCTGCCTGCAAAGAACAGTGCCCTATGTATTAACATATATAGCTTCCAGTGCACACAATTACACAACAACTTGAGTCCTCAATTGTGATCTGAATTGCAGTGCATGGCATGCAGGCTGTCTGTATGTCCCTTTGGCTGTTTGCAACACGCAAGATACTGACTGTATCCAATCCACCTCACTTGCAAACCTCACAACACAGTATCTATCATTAGAGGTGATTTTGCAATTAGACAATCTTTGCTGGGTAATCCTAAATGTATGGGCTTTTACGCTGGTAATGATTGATCATTGTCAGTTGGGCTTACAGTGTGGCATACTTACATACACTGGAATATATGTGTAATGATAATCTTTGTAGCCAGAAATAATATACACACACACCACACCTGTTTCAAATCAACACAATTTGCTGGTTTATTTCTCAGGGTAATGTTCTGAAGAATCAGAGCCAACCTGTTTGGTTTAAAATTTAACAAGATCTGGCTGTTAACTGTCAGTCAGTATTATTGGGTGCATTCTCCATGGCAATGCCTCTACAAAGGAGAAAGTGAGGACTTTCCCACACTTGCCACCAACCTATCGCCATTACCTCCTACCTTCGCTCACCTATCACCATGCCAGCTACCTTTCCCCTAGCCCCTCCCCTATTTATTTCTCAGCTCCCTTTCCCCTCCCCACTCCTAAAGAAGGGTTATACTGACATGCCGACTCTCTTGCTCCTGAGAAGCTGCCTGACCTGCTGTGCCTTTTCCAGAGCCATGCTTTATTAATGCTTCGACAAATCCGAGTTCACTTGCCGACCAATCAGAACTTTGTTCTCATGAAGTAAATATATTAGTTTCCCCCTTGAATTTGTATTCTTTCAAAGTTTCTTGGTGACTGCATGATGAAAAGACATTTTATTGAAACTATTCAGCAATACTCAAGTTCTGTACAACTAAATAGTGATTTAAAGTGAAGCAGGAGAAAGTGAGGACTGCAGATGCTGGAAATCAGAGTCAAGGGTGGGGTGCTGGAAATGTAGGGCTGGTCAGCCAGCACCCGAGGAAGAGGAGAATCGACTTTTCGGGAAAGAGCCCTTCCTGATGAAGGGCTCTTGCCTGAAATGTCGATTCTTCTGCTTCTCAGATGCTGCCTGACCTGCTGTGCTTTTCAGCACCCTACATTTGACTTTAAAGTGAAACAGTCATCAGATCTATAAAGTTGTATTTTTTGTTTTGAAAAGTTTCACGAATTTTGAGTTGAAAATTATAATTATTCTTTCTCCAGTTTGTTTTGCAAACGGTTCAATATGCTATCAACAATTATCGCTCAATAAGTATCTCCCAGCTTCGCAATTATGAAGCTTCCAACCTTCTGTCTTTGTTTTGTTTCACAGTCATCAGACTTCTGAAATGTAAAGCTTGGAGGCTAAACGTTACTTATTGTCTTATTTTGTACGTTTTCGAAGTTCACAAATATGTCAGGATGTTCTTTGCCTTAGTTTTACAAGAGCTTTGCCAAAATATATATAATGTTATGCCAGAGAGTGCAGAGAACCTGTCCTCCTCGGCTTTGCCAACGCAGGTTTTGAGCCAGCTCTGCAAAAATGCATAAGCATTGTTTGTCTGTTTGGTTTCTTTATGTAATTGAGATTAGAAAGGGAAGTAGGCAGTTTACTTGAGTTATTTATTCAGTTGACTTAAGTGAGTCAGATTAGACTGTGGGAATCGAAAGTCTGATTTCCAGTTCTTTTACTTCCTTGCAATGTATGGTGTGTGACTACCTAGTTACATTTACCTTCGGTTATGAATCTTGGTAGCTGAGATATGAATGTATAAATTACAAAACATCTCCGTATTCGAAAATAGAATGACCCTGATATTAGACAAAACTACTTGTAAATTTTACAAGTATTTAGCTGTTTTAAATAAAGCAGTTCAGACTTGATGCATATGAGGGTTGGCACCAAGGATTGCCATCAGTAGATGGGGGAAATGAGAATTTAAACTTACAATTTTACTCACACTTTTTAAGTAGAGTAATATTCTGAAACCAGATGTAGAAATACTGTGAGAATTTGAAGAATCTACATTTTTCTTATGAGTCATCTTTTCAGTACAGAATCATGTCTAATTTGTTCAATTTTGCTGATTTTTACACTTAGAACTCACTGTCAGAAGCTCATGCATTGGATGAAAATACAGCAGAAGGTTGGGAGAACAGGATTCGACTCTGGACAGATCAGTATGAGGAATCTTTTGCAAATCAGTACAGTGCAGATGTACAGAACCTTTTAGAATTGTATCGATTAACCATGAAAGATGCTGTGGGCAAAAATGTGGTGCTGGACACTATTAACAAAACTGAACTAGCCTGTAACAATACAATTCTCGGCTCTCAAATGCAGGTAAGTGTTAATTGTATTTCAAATTTAGTTATACAGGAAGAGAGCATTAACTCATTACACTGGAACACATATGAGGAATGGTTGTTTGGAGATTGTGCATGTGTTATTTCATTTTGCAAATAAATGTAAGACTAAGTAAAGATTGGCTCTAAATTCACTTTTCATTGCTAGCTTATAGAAGTAGGACAGGAAGGAGTCTGACTTAAACAAACTTCTGCTGAATTGGGAATATGACTCAACAATTTGGGAGTAGAAGTAGGCCTCTTGGTCCTTTGAGTCTGCCCTGCCATTCATTAAGATGGTGGCTGATGTAATTACTCCATATTTCTGCCTACCCTTACAAAATTGATTATTAGTCAATAGTGAGCCTGCTTGATAGTCCCTTGCAATATGCTGTTTAGCTTGTAATATTACCTTTACAATTTTTTTAGAAAAATAACAAATATAGATATTTAGTCTTTTTTCATTCATCAAAGATGTTGTATGTTGTGAAAGCCAATTAAGTCAGCTGGATACTCCAAATAATGAGCAAAATAGTAACTTTATTGTACTATTTTCCTTCTGTTGACAGCTACAGCTTGGTAAAGTCACAAGAGTTCAACGTCATCGCAAAATTTTGCGAGCAGCCAGAGATCTAACGCCAGGCATACTTATTATCGAATACCGTGGTAAGGTGATGCTAAGGCAGCAATTTGAAGTTAATGGACATTTCTTTAAAAGGTAAGACAGTATTGCATTTGAGTCTGTAATAATACCTTCTGTGGATTTTACCATCTCAAAATTGAGACAATCTGGAGCTTTGTCATAATTATTCAAATTGTTTCAGAAATTTATTTCTAAGATCTAACATAATGCATTCCACTCCTCATCAAAAAATGGCTGGACAGTGTGAATTCTCCATTCCTTTCATCCAAAGTTTGTGCGAAGATTTGTAGCTCGGGTGCTCGTTGTTGTGGTTCTGTTCGCCGAGCTTGAAGTTTTTGTTGCAAACGTTTCGTCCCCTGGCTAGGCGACATCATCAGTGCTTGGGAGCCTCCTGCGAAGCGCTTCTTTGATGTTTCCTCCGGTGTTTATAGTGGTCTGTCCCTGCCGCTTCCGGTTGTCAGTTTCAGCTGTCCGCTGTAGTGGTTGGTATATTGGGTCCAGGTCGATGTGTTTGTTGATGGAGTTTGTGGATGAATGCCATGCCTCTAGGAATTCCCTGGCTGTTCTCTGTCTGGCTTGCCCTATGATAGTATGACACTACTATCATAGGGCAAGCCAGACAGAAGAACAGCCAGGGAATTCCTAGAGGCATGGCATTCATCCACAAACTCCATCAACAAACACATCGACCTGGACCCAATATACCAACCCACTACAGCGGACAGCTGAAACTGACAACCGGAAGCGGCAGGGACAGACCACTATAAACACCGGAGGAAACATCAAAGAAGCGCTTCGCAGGAGGCTCCCAAGCACTGATGATGTCGCCTAGCCAGGGGACGAAACGTTTGCAACAAAAACTTCCAGCTCGGCGAACAGAACCACAACATTCCTTTCATCCTATAGTTGAAAATACTGTCAGCATTGATTTATTCTGCTCACCTATGAAGAAAGGTATTTTGGGAAGTTAAGTTCCAACTTTGGGTTGCAAAAATCTTACTTGTCACCTTGCCTTCCAGACCCTATCCCTTTGTGCTCTTCTACTCCAAATTCAATGAAGTGGAAATGTGTGTCGATGCTAGAACATTTGGGAATGATGCTCGGTTTATTAGAAGGTCCTGTGCCCCCAATGCAGAGGTCTGTTTTTCTGATTATCTGGATATTGCTACCTGTTTAATTATATATGTTATGACATGAAGTGTGCTGAAATTATTTTTTAAAAAGATTAAAAATTAACCATGCCACCATAATGCTGTGCTTCTGAATAAAAGTGTTGTTTGCATTCCTATACCAATACCTTTTTAAATGTACGCTTTGTTTTAATGTGTTTTTGAACATCATATTTATGAGGTTATAGATTGAGATATTGAATTATGAAGCAGTAGCTCTCTGTAGAGATGAGTCTGTCTATAGTCAACCTTGTGTGAAACAAGTCCAGACTGTAAGGAACCCGAATTGGATAATAACATTAACATTTAATATATTACGTTTGTAATCATATAAATTCCACTTTTAAAAAAATAAGAAAAGCAAAAATGAGAAGTATGTATTGGTTTGACTACTGCAAATACATGTTAGATTGTTATCACTTTACTGGCTAGGATGAGCATGGAGAATGAACACTGAGTAATATTTAGATACACTTGTTGGCATGTTGCTCCCAACTTACACTATTCCACTGCACTATCATATCCCGAACAGGTGTCAAAAGCCACCCACAAGTTTATTTTTTCCCCAGTAGTGTCACATTACTGTTTGAGTTTTCTCATTTATTTAGTCAGTTAATTGTAGGCGTTTAGACGTTTGAATAGACAACTTTAATATTTACATAAAATTAATGACTTAACTGTGCTGTGGTACAAAGTTTTCCAAAGAACTTCCTGAGTTAGACATTGTGCTGTCTTATTTATCTCCCCAAATGTGAGATAATGAAGCAACTTTGTTGGTCATACAAAAGAATCTCTACCTCATCCCCCACTGTTTTAGTCTCTCTTTCTTTGCCTCTTCCTAAACTATTGAAACCTCAAGTAGACTTTGTCTGCTGGAGGATCTCACAGAATGGGTTCAAGAAATTTTATGATGTGGTTAGGTTTGTCTCTTTAACAGCACAGCCGTATGATACTATTATAGATGTTACTTGATAACACTTGTAGCACTGTCACAGAGTGAGAGTCTGTAAGTCTTGGGTAGTACTAGTCACAATTCTTTTTTTTATTATTTAACCTAGTTTTCAAATCAACCTGTTCAGAGATGTTATTACACACCTGGAGCAGGCCTCCTAGTCCAGGGATAGGGACACTACCACCGAGCCTCTGGTGACATTTCTAAGCAATCCAAGTATATTGGATTCATGACGGTTGCAATTTGTAAGAAAGAAAAAAATTGCTCATGGGATCTGGATGTTACTGGTTAGGCCAGCACTTACTGCCTATTCTTAATTGCCCAGAAGGCAGTTTATGACTCAACTACATTCCTGAGAGTCTGGAGACGCATAGAGGCCAGACCAGGTAAGGATAGCAGATTTCCTTCACCAAGATTACATTAGTGAACCAAATAGGTTTTTAATGACAATCGATAGTGCTTACGTGGTCACAATTAGGCTAGCATTTATTTATTGCAGATTTTATGTGAATTCAAAATTAACCACCTGTCACATGCCCATGGTTTGATTATGCATTATCTCAAGCAATTAGAGATGCATAGTAAATGCTGGCCATGCAGTGACACCCATGTTCAATGAATGAATACTTAAAAAGTTGTATTCCAGGAATGTAACTGAAAGTCTTGAATGATCAGAACAGATATTATGATTTCATGTTTGACTTACAACTCTTACTTATATTTCTGAAGACTGAAAAACTGTAAGGTGCTGGAAAAGCACAGCAGGCCAGACAGCATCTGAGGAGCAGGAGAATCGACGTTTCTGGCATAAGTCCTTCATCAGATTCTTGCTGTTCGGGTGCTGCCTGACCTGCTGTGTTTTTCCAACACCACACTTTTGACTCTGATCTCCAGCATCTGCAGTCCTCACTTTCTCTCCTGAAAAACTGTAGGGCACCATATGCGAATAGTTAATCCATTTTGTTTTATGGACAGCAGTCCTAAGAATAGATAAAGCAAACCTCATCATGGATTTAATTAATTCAATAGAAGGAAAACAGTTCAAATAAGCAAAGTAATCTTTTTTTGTCCAGTTTTGGTTTAAAATTTTCTGATCATCCTTTTGATTTGAATCAGATCAGGGTTTCAGAGGAATGAGCTTGCAATTCTGAAAATTAGGCTTTCTTCTCGACCAAACTAACTGGCTGACTGAATGCACTGCGTCTCTTGTTCATATGGCTTTGAGCAGGATTTGCACTTGCTCCTCCATTCAGCAGACTTGTCATTCAAATCAATTATCCCATCTTTCAAAGTTTCTTGTAGACAAGCATGTCATTCTGAGCTTTCAAAAATCATCTGAGTCATTTGCTGTACTTGGTGCTAATGGTCAGTGGAATCTCTAAATCTCATTGTGTATTGTTTTGTGTTTCTAAAGCCAGATTTAATTGATTGGTAGCACTTTTTAACATAAATTGCACTCTAATCCTCCAGGAACAGTATATACAGAATTTGAAAACATCATGGGTATTAAATTAAGTTCCTTAGTAACCTGATGTCGTTGTTGAAGTTGTTTAGCTTTATACCCATGTCCAGTAGCATAATCACCACAGAATCAGTTAGCTCAGTTGGCTGGATGGCTAGTTTGTAATGCAGAATGATGCCAACAGTACAAGTTCAGTTCCTGTTCTGGTTGAGGTCATCATGAAGGTCCCACCTTCTTGACCTCACCTGAGGCGTGGTGACCCTCAGATTAAAAAAGCACTTCTCTAGTAGAAGAGCAGGATTCTGGTCCTCTGGAACTATGGGAGCTGTACCTTTATATCTTGCCAGGTAATTTTTGAAGAAATTGAATCGTGAATGATGTTGCTGTGAGTCCTGAGTTGCATGTAGGTCAGACCAGATAAGGTTGGCAGGTTTTCTTCCTGAAAGGATAGTAGCAAACCAGATTTGAACCTACATCCTCAAAGTATCAGGTTCCAGATTACTAACTCAGTAACAGTGACATTTATGCCACTGACAATCTTACCCCTCACCACTCCTCAGCCACCACCCCCAAGGTTGTATAATTTTTGAAATGATAGTTGCTTTAAGTTTAATCAGTGTTTTCAGCAAGAATAATAATCCATAGTTATATTGTTTTTACATTGGTAACTGATTGGCACAAATTCAGCTAGCTTAAAAAAAACTGTCCAAAAATGTGAAGGCAGAAAATGTGATAAATTGGGGTTGACCTAGTTAAGATTCATAAGAGAAAAAGAAACTAGCTACAACATGAATACAATGTCCCCTAGGTGCGGCACATGATTGCTGATGGGATGATCCACCTTTGTATATATGCCATCACAAACATCTCAAAGGACAATGAGGTGACCATTGGCTTTGACTACGAATATAGCAGCTGGTGAGTAAAATCAGCTTTATCAAAATATATGAATTGTTTACAGAACCATTGTCGTATAAAAATGCTTTAGTAGTTGTGTTATTTACTTTTTAGAAAGACTAGTACGTGATTCAAATAGGGTGCAAACCATTGTCTAAGGTAAATAACATTTGAAACCAGGCGAGTGACTGGAGGAGATCAGGGAAGAGGAAGAGAAGAAGGAAAAAGGAACACCTATCGGAATCTGACTTTTATGGGACAGAGAATATGCCAAGTTGAAGGGACTTGGGAGCAAGGAGGTTTAGACCAGGAAACTGCTGGACTAGGCTAATTTTCTAAATCAGGAATAGTTTCAATAATTTAGAAGCGATGGTTCAATGGCCAGAAAAAGAGATGGGAGGTGGTTGGGGTCAAACAGGTACCTGATTTTTTGTGAGTTATTAGAATATTGTTACCCTGAGACTTCCTCAGATCGGACAATATGAACTTTGAACCTTTCTGGGATTAGGTATTCTCCCTTGAATAGCAAATAGTATCTTGCATGTAAGTAGGGGTTGTCTACTTTTTGTATGCGTTTCACAGCTTTGTAAACCTCTGTATAATATGCATTTAGGGAAAATTGGTTGAGTTTATTTTCTATTTGTGATAATCAAAATAAAAATGAAAGGGTTAATATAATATGTAATTAAGTTTATATTATTTACTTCATCATAGTAAATATAAGGTTGACTGTGCGTGTCATAAGGGAAACCAGAATTGTCCAGTACAGAAACATAATCAAGGATCAGTGGAGTCCCCAGTAGGTGCAGAAACGCGGCGGAGAAAAGCCAGACGAAAAGAATGGGAAATGGAGTCAGAGCTCAATCAACCTTCTGATGAAAATAGCAACCAACAGCAGGAGGAGCCAGCAGAATCCAAAGACCAACAGGAGTTACCTGTACAAATCCCAGCAAGTGACAGTGAGGTATGCACATACAGACATTAACAGAAGATAACTGCCGTGTTAGAGCTTTTTCCAGATTCACATGAGGCACATACAATAAGCTAAATTGTGCTCTTGCCCACTTACTGTCTGCGTTTCAATCAGTGATAAACTAAATCATGTTAGCTTTTCTATCCCATAAATTGGAAGAAGATGAGAGGCCAGGGTGGTATAATTTACCAGCAAGGTTGGAAACAGCAAAAGATCCATTTGCACAAAAGCACACTACTTGTTAAAAAAAATTTAATAATTTTTAAATAGCATAAAAACAGTCTAATGTATAAAACAACCTATTAATTTTTCTAACTAGATCACCTACCAAAAGTAATGTTAAACTCTATCAGTTTAGAATATAATAATGTAGTTTGTTTTGGTGCTGAGCTAATGCTCCAGAACATTTCAGTATTATAGTTTTCCTCCTCCTCTGTGCACAACCAACTAACACTGCAGATTTAGCAGGATAGATATCAAATATTATTTGGCCTGAAATCCTGTTGACTTTTACACACCAACATCTCTCAAAATCCTAGCTACTCTATTTGTTTCATGTACATGATGTAATGCAGGTGCTATAATGTCAAGTTTTATGAGAATTGCACCACAAAACACTTCTTATGCTTAGGTTTGATACAATTATCACAGAATCATGTTTTAAGGTTGAATATAGCATGTTGTAATTTGAGTTTATGACATTTTGAATTGAACCTATGTAAAAGCACAGGATAACATGTTGTGACCAGTTATCTCAAGTGCTTCCTTCAGAAGGAGGCATCACTCATCCCAATGGCCCACTGTCACTTGTATGTATGTATGTATGTATGTGATTAAAACTAAAACTATGCATCATCATCCAATTGATTTTATTAATAGTAGGGGGATGTACCTGCACTTTCCACTCCCCATGGAAGGTTGTAAGTGCACTTGTGAACACAATGTGGCCTCTCCTCGGTCCAATTCACTGCTATCCTCCTCTTTGACAACAGTATGTCATTGAAATTGATAACACACAAGTCGGGTTTGTGGTGGAGCAGTTCAGAATGCATGGCAGTCCCGTCCAAGACCTTCAAAAGAAGTTCTCAGCTCTTAGAAAGATATGGTTGAAGACAGCTCTTGTGTGGATGAATGTACTCTCATTTTTATGACTAAAGAGCTGACTGTTATATTCAGGTATCTGGAAGTAAAATGTCAGCTAACACCACTTTTGGTATCACATATCAGATATCTCTGTAGGTTCTCAAAGTGGAAATTTGCAAACTGGGTATGAATGCATATGACTTATCCATTCTGTTAAATGAGAGACTTGAAGCTCAGTGCCTGTTTCTTACCAGGCAAAGTCGAGGAATTAATCTGGATCTTAGCCATAGATTAATTGGGAGGCATTAATGTGATACACCTTAACACAGTGATCCCTAGTTGCTTTATGAACCTGCTTGTAAGTGCAACAGCCTTCTATGTTTGGATGAAAAGGAAGTAAAACCTTTGCATTTAAAAGAAAAAAAATAATATGATGTTGCAATAACTTTGTGTTACCCCAAAAACACTTTTAATCATGTCTTTATGAATTTATTTGAGTATCTATTGTCCTATCATGCATCTAAAATGTAGCATTAGAATATGACTAGCTAGCTAGCTGTTGTAAACAAATTTCTCCGTGTTCCATTGTACTGTACAAATCTCATTCAAACAAAAACTGTTGTAAAGGCAAGGGTCATCTCTGATAATGATATTGCTTGAAGTTATAACACCTCCAGAATATTTGACTTAATGATCTACCTCGAGAGTAAGTTATTTGTATTAAAAACAAGTTATTTCCAATTATACCAGATACTTGAACAATGTTGGGAACTCTGCGGACTCAATATAATGTTTATCCAGTGAGTGGACTCAAAAAAACATTTGTTATCACATTGTTTATTCAGAAATTAGTTCAATAAGTTTGATAAATATGTTATACTTGGTAGACGTATATATACTGTGGAGGAAATTAGCAAAGAATGTGGATTTATCTCAGGGGGTTAGAGTGCATAATGCAAAAGCCTGCAACATAAAACACTTTTACCAGGGTTTGAAAAGAATGCCTGCAACTTATAGCATTATGTTTAAAAGTTAATCCTTGCTCGTCAAAATGCTATTTTGTGTATACATCAGGTATTGGTGAAAAGAGCAGGTACTTGTTTCAGGCAAAGTTTGATAATGTAGATGGTTGAATTGTTTTATGATGTCACAAGGAAGGGCTGTGACATAAATGATGTCATTGTGGGCAGTAAAATATTAGTTTATATTTCATAGATGACATTGAGCTATACCACATCAATGTATAATAATTGGGGTGCTGTAGTTGCAGGCTTTATGTGCAATGCCACTCACTGCACTGACTTTTTGTTTTCTTTAAATAGGAAGGGCCTGGTGAAGGAGATCGAATAAAAGTAGAAGAAGAAAACGAGGAGTCAGAAATGGATGAACAGCTCCGTGCAATAGCCCAAAGTAAACTGGTAAGTGACAGGCAGTCATACTGTGCAGACAAGGAATTTCTTAGCAGCCAGACATTAAGCACACATGTCATGGACTTAATAGTGCAGTACAGCAGAATGTACTTTGACCACAGGAAAAATAGGCACAGGGAGGAAAATGGTGTGTTTGTTTTGTGAAGCTGTGTGCGCGCAAAGGCTTGGAAAGAATAATATGTCCCTGAGTAAGATAATCATCAGATATGGGGAAAGAAAGATCAGAGTGCTTGTACAGTTGAGATTATCATATATTGGAGAAAGGATAGAGAATGTATTTGCATCAGGAAAACAGTGTGTCAGTGTCAATAGGAGAGATTACAAGGATTTCAGTTGAGAGAATCATATGTGATGATCCCTGCCATTACTGGAAAAGTTTTCAGCAAAAGGCATGTATTTTTGAATATGTATAGCTGGTTGGCACAGGAGCTTAATTGCTGGGTGTGTTTACGTAGTTGAAACGTGTATGGAATTGTATCCATGTTGACACTGACATGGTTAACTATGGTTAACTGGCTAGATTGATTAGTTTGTCATGTCACTTTCAACATGGATTTTAATGCTGGTTGTTAATGGATTTAACTCAGTTAAGCAAACATTTAAACAGGATTGGCATCTAAATCTGTCAACCGAAACATAACTGATGTACCTATTGTGGCCTACTGAAAAACCTAGAACCTTCAGTCTACACCTAAACACGATCCTATAAACCCAAGTCTCCTTTTTTTTTTGTTTATTAGCTCAGTGGTGACTCATTGGTTAGCACTGCTGCCAAACAGCGCCAGGGACTCAGGTTTGATTCCAGCCTCTGGCGACTGTCTGTGTGGAATTTGCACATTCTCCCCATGTCTGTGTGGATTTCCTCCAACAATCCAAAAATGTGCAAATTAGATGAATTGGCCATGCTAAATTGCCCATAATGTTCAGGTTAGGCACATTAATGTTCAGGTTAGGCACATTAAAGTAAATGGAGGATAATAGGGCAGGGGAATGGGTCTGAGTGGGTTACTCTTTGGAGGGGTTGGTATGGACTTGTTGGGCCCGTTTCCACACTGAAGGGATTCTATGACTTATGTTGGCTGAATAGCTGATCTCAAAGTAATGTCAGTAGTGTCTCTTCAATTCCCGCATCTTCTGAGGGTACCATTAAGGACTCTCCTTCTCGACCTGTCCCCTCGCCTGAGATGTGGTGACTCTCAGGTTAAAATCACCACCAGTCATGCATCTATCTCATGAGAGAGTGGCCCTATGGTCCAGTAGAATGATGCTTAGTTTAGTTTTTTAGATATGAGCAACACTGGAACAGTGTTAATTACCTATCCCTAAATGTCCTGAGACAATAATGGGTGTCTTTTAACCTACTTAAGAAGATGATAAAAATTGACATGGTGGCTCAGTGGTTAGCACTGCTGTCTCACAGTGTCAGGGACCCGGGTTCAATTCCAGCCTTGGGCAACTGTCTGTGTGGTGTTTATACATTCTCCCCATGTCTGCATGGGTTTCGTCCAGGTGCTCCGGTTTCCTCCTATAATCCAAAGATGTACAGGTTGGTGAATTTGCCATGCTAAGTTGCCCATAGTGTTCGGGGATGTGTAGGCTAGCTGCATTAGACAGGGGTAAATGTGGAGTAATGGGATAGGGGAATGGGTCTTTGGAGTGTCGGTGTGAACTTGTTGGGCCAAATGGCCTGTTTTCACAATGTAGGGATTCTATCATTTCTATGATTATTGACCTAGAATTGCATTCCTTTTCTGAAGGATGTGATCTTGACAACTTTCTTAATCTGTTTCCCTTGATGTTAGACCATACGTTGAAAGATTTTATTGCATTCAGTTTTGTGTGTGATTGTAGGATTTGAGCTCTCAAAGTCTGGAATGTGAGTCCCGAAACACAACCATTAAACTACTATGCTCTGGCTGTATTTAACTAGCTTTTTCTTTTCTCCCTGAATGCTTCTTTGCAAAAACAAAGGCAGCTACATTTAATATAATCCAATTCTACTATTCTTTACACATTGTGTTGTTTAAGTAACAAGTAGATCCATCCTTATCTTGCCAGGAAGACCTTGAGCTGCTCTTTGTAAGCATGAATAGATGGTGCACTGGAACCATGACTGCTTGTTCCAGAGGTAGATATATTTTCCGCCTATTTTGGTTATTGTATTTAATTGTAGCTGTCTTGAGGCATTCCATTTGATCTTTCTCTCTGGTTCTTAGCTGAATTGATCTGTCTGATTCAAAGGCAAAATACTGCAGGCATGGGAAGTCTGGCAGTAGGAAATAGATCAAGGGACAAACAGGTTTGTAAAATAAGAAGTTGATCCCTCCAGTTGCCGATTTGCTTTCTAGAAAACTATTTTTCCCATTCAAATATACAGCCAAAATAAATTGATGGATTTTGATTCAGGAGAGACTGGTGGTTTCCTCAGACTGGAGGATCAGTATCTGGAGGACACAGATTTAAATAATTGGCAAAAAAAAATCTGTTAGAAGAGAATTATTCTCTTGCAGCATGTTCTTATGTCTGGAACGCATTTCATAACAGGATACTTGAAGCAGATGTAATAGGAACTTTGAATCAAGAATTGGATATTATGTTCTAAATTTTAAAAAATGTAGGGCAATGGGACAAAACCAAGAGTATCAAACTAATTAATTGTCATAGCTGGAAATGTGTTGCTGGAAAAGCGCAGCAGGTCAGGCAGCATCCAGGGAACAGGAGAATCGACGTTTCGGGCATAAGCCCTTCTTAGAAGGGCTTATGCCCGAAACGTCGATTCTCCTGTTCCCTGGATGCTGCCTGACCTGCTGCGCTTTTCCAGCAACACATTTCCAGCTCTGATCTCCAGCATCTGCAGACCTCACTTTCTCCTAATTAATTGTCATAGTACAGTAGATCAACTGGCTATCATCATTGCTATATGATTCTACAAAGTTATTTTCTATTCTTATAAATTTCCTAATGCCAGTCATTATTTCCTACCTACAGTTACCATATATGTAGCTAACTTTTTCTTAAATCTCAATTGATTTCCATTTCTGTCCATCCTTTGGGAAATCAGCATCTACTGGAGAATTGCCCCCTGTGGTTGACTCAATTTACCACTCCTGAACTGGCAAAGGTATTAAATAGGCTTAATAATATTAGGCAGGATATGTGCTGATCATTAAAGCTTTATTAATTCTTTTGTGTTGTATCTATTCCTGAGAGAGATTAGCAATCACACCTCAATCCTTGGGTGTACAAGGGCAGTTTGCCTCTGGCAAACACCATCTGTATAGTATTGTATATATAAAGATGTGTTAATTGCAACCTGACGTATCATGACATAATAAATATTGGACTGATACACCATTAGAATTCATATATACTAACATGATTAATTTAGTCATGGGTGACTTGATTGGGAAAATCAAATCAGCAGAAGTTAGATGCAAGGAAAAATTCAGTGTGTGTCTTTGGGATAGTTTCCTCGAATATTTATGTGTGGATTCAGGCTCTTTTGGATCTGATAATTTGGTAATGGAGCAATTTTCTTCTTTTGAAGTTTTGAGCAGGTTGGACCTGTGCCCAAAAAGAATGAGAGGTGATCTTATTGAAACATGCAGAAAGAGAAAGAGATTCTCACAACGAGAAACAAAGACTAGATAGCAAAACCTTAGAGTAATGGATCCCCACATTTAATGCTCTGAGGACAGTGAATCTGTGGAATTCTTTAACAACCCAGTTTTGACAGCTCTCAATGGTAAAGCATGTTGAAGGCTGAGATAGACAGACTTCTAGGTAGATATAAATGCAATGGATAGACAGGAAAGTTGAGTTGATGATTAGCCATGATCATATTGAATGGCGAAGTGGATTCAGTGGGCTGAATGGCCTTCCTCTGCTCCTACATCAGAAAATAATACGTAGAAGAAATGCTTTATCATTTGACACCATGAAACCCCAGCTCTAGTATTATATTTAAAATCCCTTTTGGGCATATTATAGTCCTACAATGTGGCAGGTTGTACTGCCAATGCAAGATCCAGAACATTGTTCTCCCTTTAGTGTGCAGAAGATTGTAAAGCACAGAGCTGGAGCAACTAACCAGTTGCTGTTTTAGTCTCAGTTTCTATTTATTTGATATCTTTGAATGGTACAGCTTTGTAAGATACTTTCAGCAGCCATTTACTACCTATATGTTAGATCTGCATTTTTAACCAGTCTTATTAAATATGCTTGTTGGAAGACTATTGCTTTTTATATGGTCTTTATACTCTTGATTCCTTCAACTCCCTTAATAAAAACTTAATAATGTACATTGTTGTGCTTGTAACCTTTGCTGTACACGTCAAGTGAGAAACCTTTCACTTTAGATGAATTAAAACATAATAAACCCTAGAGAGCAATCAAAATCTCAGGATTGCATTGAGGTCACAAATTTCAGGGAACCCACAAGAGCCCAGAATCCAATCTCCAGCATAATTTTGTGGGATCTTCTGTCTCTTAACATTTTGAAGTGTTGAGAAGTTGATCTGCATGAAGAATTTGCCACTTGTGAGTGCCAGATTGGACAGAACGTAGCTTTCTTGCCATTTGAATGCTGCTGTAGATAGATATGGCGCATTATCCTCTTGATGCTTCATGGAAAGAAGAGCTCTTACTCCTTAGAAAGCTGGTTGTATGTTGGAATTGGTACAATTCTAGAGTTTGAAATGTGAAAAATGCTTTGGAACCACTCAAACAAAAAAATAAATCTGGCAGTTCAGTGGGTGTACTTGCTGTTTCAGGTTGGAAGGAAGAAGAAATATTTTTATCTTCTTTTGAGTGCACTTCGTTTTTGTTCCAGCCACAATCAGCTAGTATTGATTCAGGGAAATGTAGTGGCTAAGTGATAATAATAAGAAAAGGAAAGTTGAAAGAATACTTTGGTCGCTGTTCAATAAGCTCGGGTGCTTATGATTTTATACGTGTGGCAATACAGAAAAATGGTTTGACACCTAGGAATTGAACTCCGTGTTTGCACATGAAGAGGTAGGAGAAGAAATAAGTTGTTGAAGGTGAGATTTTGATCCTCTGCGTGGTTTGTTTATGTTTTTGTTTTCTTTGACGCTCATTGTTCACAGTCGCGGGAGCAGCGGAAGATGGAAGCCATCATGCAGGTATTTGAAAACTTAGAGAAGAGAAAGAAAAGGCGTGAACAGGTGGTTGAGCGCAGTGCTAGTCAGCCTGATATCGATGTCAACCCGGAGGCTCCAACCACAGATGTGGAGGAGGTGAAACCGGAGCCTGCAGCAGAAGAACCGCCGCCCAGTGAGGCAAAACCACCACAGCTTGCAGGGGTAAACACACGGCGAACTTCACAGCTAGGGGTAAGCAGAGAATTTAAATGGCAAATGGGCCAAAGAAGCACAAGAATGGTTATTAGTGCTATTGCTGCTTCATGGAGAGGAGGAAGTGAGGAATTTCTTGGTGCTAATTGTCCAGTGGTGTTCTGTGCTTCATAGTCTATGGGCTTTGCTTAGGCGCTGGAATTTGGGAGAGAACAAGCTAACATGATTTGTTATGTGGAGTTTAGTCAGTCGAAAGTGGCCTGGCAAAGTGGCCTTGCTTTTCCCCTCTCCAACAGAAGTAAGGCAGGAATTCCATCAATCTAAACCACACTGAGACGCAGTGATACATTTCCAAGCTCTTTTGATGTGACACGTTTTTGTGACATGTACTGTTTTACAGATGTATTTACTTTCGGGGAAGGGAATTGGTTAAGGAAGTGTTCACTTTTCCAGAGGACAAATGCACTTGGTTATTGTATATCCTAGATTGCTAGTGTCTGCTTGAAAATATCCCAGTGTCAGTTCATTGGTGTTTCAAGGGTTAAACAATGGATCTGATTGGTAATCTGCTTTATTAAAATAAACATATAGAATTGGGTTGGGAGGATAACCTGAGAGGCACGCCATCTGCTTCACATTTGGAGAAGTTATCTGATTAGTGTTTGAAGTGCCGTTCTAAACCTTGTACTGGAATGCCAGAAGGGTCAAGAAGAAATACAATTGTCATGTTTGTAGCAGATGGTGTTCGGCCAGAACTTGTCTAAAAACTCTTGGACATGAAGCAAGTGCATCAGTGACTTGGGCATTTAACTAACCTGCAATAAATCTGTCAAAAGAAGGCTGATACTGGTTTAACTTTTAATGTGCTATTTATACTTGGGAGGATGAACTTAACATTTCACAACTCTCCTTGTTGCACTGAATGTGAACATTAGTCAAATCGAGATGGAAATCATTAAAAATTCTCTACTATGACGCTGCCTTTGGATATGTAGCCCAAAGAGAAATTGCTTCCCCAAAATGAAACACCTGAGGATGGATCTAACCTACATTAGTGAGAGCTTCTTAAATTTCTGATGTTACATGTGAGTGTATGTGATTCTTCTCAAACTTTGGCTGTTTGAAATAAATTCTGATATTTGCTGGTAGATGTGAAAATTAATCTTCTTAACAATAATTCAAATTGGTACGTTTCCCAAGAAAGGGAGGAAACACCAGGAGTCACAAAAGCTATTTGCATACTGATACCTTGTTACAGCACCTCTCTCTTTTAATGCCTTTGCTTATTTCCAGACATATGGTTGCACTTTTAGGAGCGCTGAGTGGAACAGAAATTTTGTTTACAATGTTCTATTTGTTCTGGGAAGTGGTCATTCCTGTTACTCATCATTGCTGTTGAACTGAGTGGCTTGCTGGGCAATTAGGAGTTAATTGATTTTTGAATTTCTGGAGTCATATTTAGACCAGATCAGGTCAGGATGCCCAATTTCTTTCCCGAAAAGACATTAGTGAAACAGGTGAGGTTTTACAACAATCAGCAATGTCGTCATTAGGTTAGCTTTTTAATTCCAGGTTTTTATTAAATTCAAATTTCACAATCTGTCATGTTGGGATTTGAGCCCGTGACCCCAGAACATTAATCTGGAGTCTGGAATATAATTACACCACCATTTCTCAAAATCCTTAGCTCACAATTGTATGAGGCTTTCTGTATGGGCATTCTAAAATTATGCACATGGTTGCCTTAGAGAGAGTGCAATGAGAGTTCACTAGGATAAGAGGATGGAAGTAGACTGAAACTATATTCCCTGGATTTTGGAAAGTGATTGCTGATCTCATTGAAATATATGAAATTCTTAAAATGACATGATAGTGTAAATATTGCCAAGATGTTTCCCTTTGCTGGGGTGTCCAGAAATTGTGGGTGACTGTCTCAGAATAAGGGTTGTTTGGGGCTAAGAGATTATTGAGAGGGTTAAGGATCTATGTAGTTCTCTACCCAAGAGAGTTGCAGATGCACAATAGTGAGTCATTTTCTAGTGAGTGCACATAGAAAATGTGCAGTAGATTTTTGGATACTAAGGGAACTCAGGGATTTTGTGATAGAATGGGCAACAGAATTGAGGTCGAAGATCAGCCATAATCGTAATGTATGTCAAAACCAGCTTGAAAGACTGAACAGCCGATCCTCTCCTATTTCCTATGTTGTGAGAGTAGTTTTGGAAATTGGTAATTAGTGAAGAAAAAATAAATTAACTTTCTTAAATAAGTGAAGTGGTAGAGTACATACCTTTGCCATGCTGTGTTGACTCAGTGACAATGACATCTCTTCCTGGAGGCTTTTACCTGCCTTGTTGATGCTCTGAAACCACACAGCTGACAATCAACATTTTTATTAGGATCTTCCATCTCACTGTGGAGGCTTCAAATTATTCCATATCCAGAACCTGCTCTGAAAAAAAAACTGCTCATATTTTGGACAAATGCATACACAGCTGAAGTAATCTTCAACATACTAAAACAATAAATCTACCTCTTAATGTTAATTGTATGTTAATCCTTTAAAATGTTCCAGGATCTGGGTTTACTTTTATCCAGGTTTATATCTGTTCTTTCTTGGGCTTTGCCCTGTCTGTGTGCCAGGTTTCATGGAAATACACCCATTAAGTTTTGTGATATATTGTTTACAAACAGACTAATGAATGAAAACATGGCTTGCCCCCTTTTTCATTAGCAGAGATAAAAAGAACAGTTTCTTGAGTTGAAGCAGTCATTGAGTGACTTTCTGCTGAGCTGTTCATCAGAAAGAAAATGAAAATATAAATTTGATTCCTGTCTTTTGCACTGAAATCAGGAGTTTTAAATTTGATCGTTTTTTTTTCGATTAGATTAGATTCCCTACATTGTGGAAACAGGCCCTTCGGCCCAACAAGTCCACACCGACACTCCGAAGAGTAACCCAACCCCCTGTCTGACTAATGCACCTAACAACTATGGACAATTTAGCACAGCTAATTCACCTGACCTGCACATCTTTGGAATGTGGGAGGAAACCGGAGTGCCCAGAGGAAACCCACGCAGACACGGGGAGAATGTGCAAGCTCCACACAGTCGCCCAAGGCTGGAATCGAACCTGGGACCCTGGCGCTGTGAGGCAGCATTGCCAACTACTAAGCCACCGTGCCGCTATTAAAACAAGCGAATTAGTTTCATTTCCATACAGGAATTCAGGAAAAAAAATTAAGATAACGAAGATGTTCCAACTACTCGAGTTCTCAATCTAGGAGACATAGTAAGGAGACAGCACAGCAGGTCAGGCAGCATCCAAGGAGCAGGAGAATCGACGTTTCGGGCATAAGCTCTTCTTCAGGAAGAAGCCCTTTCATGAAGAAGGGCTTATGCCCGAAACGTCGATTGCCCTGCTGATTGGATGCTGCCTGACCTGCTGCGCTTTTCCAGCAGCACACTTTTCAACTCTGATCTCCAGCATCTGCAGTCCTCACTTTCTCATAGTAAGGAGACATCATTTAAAACTGAATTATGAAGGAATTCCTTCCAATTGGTAACAAATGTTTGGAATTATCTACCTCTGAGTTGTGGAGGCTAGATCACTGGGTGTTTAAAAAAGATTTTTTCTTATGTGATCGGTTTGTGCAGCGTTAGATACCAGCCATTAGGTGCCAAGTTGCCAACCATTCTGAAGAATGTGCTGGTACATTCTTGTTAACAACAGCTGACAGATCAAAACCCTCTGTATGATAAGGTTTCTTTTGAATCACAATGTCAGGAAGGTAGTGTGTTTGATCATTTGCTCGGGGGTCATTGTACATACTGATGCAGAAGTGTTAAGTGTATGGAAGTAAAATATAGTTTCATTGTGTCTGTCAAAAAAACTGAATAGATGAAATGGAAAGATTTCTTGGTAACATCTGGTGAGATTGGCATGTGAGTAAACAAATGTGGCCATTACACAACTGAAAACACAACCAGAATTCACTTTTCCCATCTTACCACCACCAGCATCTCCTTCCCCCCCCCCCACACCACCAAAGAGAATGCCAGTACACTTCAGTAAATTTATTTCAGGTTGAAGATGATGAGATTGTTTACTGTCTGCCACAAAGTAGTCATTGGACCAAATGTAATCATTTCCCATTTAAAGATGATGGTTGAGAAATGTGCCTAGCATTTTATATATAAGGGATGGAAGGAAATAAAATTCATATAAACCAATGAGGGTATGCTGAAAGATCAGTACATTTTAAAGCTTTCATATTTTAGAAGGATTTTTTAAAAATATTCTTGCTGATCAGGACCTGTTCAGGTAGAGTGCCAATCCTAGTGATTCACGTTATTTTAGTATCAAAAAATTCAGTACAAGTCTGCATTTGGAAATTTTGTCTTCACATTCTTTAAAATGAGCGATGTTTATACACCCAGCCAAGATGACATATCCAACGTGGACGTTCTTGCTTATGTATATATATATTTTTATTTCTCTATCATCCATCTTAACAGTTTTTGAGTTTAATTGTCAATTGTATTTTAAATTAATAGAATTTGTTTTCGCTGTCAGCTGAGTTTGATATGTTTTTTTGTTCAATCCCATTATTCTCTGGGTTCACATGCATATCCTGGAAATGAAGTTTTTGTTTCCTTGTTTACTAAGACTATACTGTCCTTAAGTCAGCATTTAAATTATGATATGGTAGAGCAGTAGTACATTGAAACAGTTGGAAAAATGCCTCCATTTCACCTATTCTGCTTAATCCCTATTTTCTATAGTACTGTAAGTTAGAACTAAATCAAACGAAAGGCACCTGACGAATGAGTAGCACTCTGAAAGCTCGTGATTTTAAATAAATCTGTTGGACTATAACCTGGTGTCATGTGACCTTTAACTTTGTCCACCCAGTCTAAAACCGGCATCTCAATGTCAAGGAAAAAGTTGTCAGGGGAGGAAAGAGGGTGCCAAACTTTTTTAAAAGTATATAAAACTAGAGGCCATGTCTGTTTTATTATTATTTTCTTGGTTTGATATCACTGATCATTCATAATCTGTTCAGTATATTGTTAACAATCTCTGTTTGATAGTTCAGTTTCTCATAGATTATCTTGGTTCACCAATTCAGATTATTTCAATGAGAAATTCATCTGTGAATAATTTTTTTAGGGTGTAGAACATATACAGTTTTCCTGAAGAACATTTTTTTTTAATAGGAGCAAGTTCCAGAAAAGCCTGCTAAACCTCCTGTATCAAAACCAACCAAGCCCAGACCCAAAAATCGGTTCTCACGCTATCGTTCCAGTTCAGCACAGCGACTGCGTCGACAGCGGCAAGCAAGCAGCCAGGCAGAACCAGCGCCAGTTGTAGCAGTTGAGGAGGGAGCAACAGGGGCTGTTGTGACTGACTCCGCAACTGCAGAAGGTTTGACAAACGTAGGAGCCCCAGGAGTTGAGACGACATCGGGAACTGTTATTGCCTCCCAAACAAATCGAACCAATCTCAAATATCCTAAAACTAAAAGGGTAAGTGTGACCTGGCTGATTGCGCTCTTCCATAGCTGGGAAATTGAGACTGGATTGTTTGATGTAAAAGGTTCCAGAGGTTCCCAATTACATATCTGGAAAAAATTTGGATTCCCTGAATTTTGGATGACTGAACAAATTGAATTTGCCACCATCTCCAAAACCCGATGAATTACATGAATCCATTATTTTATTAAAGCACAATTAAGACTTTTAATTCTAAGTCAGAGAGCTTTCTTAAATTATGATTCCAAAATTGGTCTTGTATTGAAGTAATTTAATGACCAAATTATTCATAACAATTCAAAGAGCAAAGAAGAACAAAGAAAATTTACAGCCCAGGAACAGGCCCTTCAGATCTCCAAGCCTGAGCCGATCCAAATGTACTGTCTAAACCTGTCGGTCAATTCCTAAGCATCTATATCCCTCTGCTCCCCACCTACTCATGCATCTATCCAGACCCATCTTAAATGAATCCACCGTGTCTGCCTCTACCACCTCTGCTGGCAATGCGTTCCAAACACCTGCCACCCTCTGTGTGAAGTACTTCGAATGATATTCATTCATCTCATTGATAAAATGAATAAATTCTGTGATTAGTGTTTTGCTTAGATGCAATAATATTTATTTGACTGCTGGATGGTGCTTTTGAGGATTCTGAAAGGGATGTAGTTGTTTGTCTTACTACCAGCAATTATCTATCTCTAGCTGATGTAATTCCAGCATCAGTGTAAATGATCAACCTTCCTGATATTTGCTGGCAATGAAATCACATCAGACAAATGTGCCTTATTGCTATAGAATCATAACAGCACAGAAGCAGGCCTTTTGGCTCACCATGTCAATGTTGATCAACAAACATCAAACGACATTAATCCCAATTACCTGCACTTGTTCCATAGCTACTGTGCCCTGGCATCTTAAGTGCTCCCCAGATGCTTCTTAAATGTTGTTGAGAGTACCTGCCACTACCACCCTCTTGGGCAATGTGTTCTGTATTGCTACTACCTTCGCAGGCAGCAGATTCTATATTTCTACCAATTTTTGGGTGACTTTTTTCTCAAATCTCCTCTGAGCTACTTACTCTTCACCTTAAACATTTGCCCTCTGGTCTTAGACATGGATTCTCAAGATCCACTCTGTCTATGCTCCTCAGAATTTTGTACACCTCAGTCAGGGCCCACCCTCAGCCTCCTCTGCTCCAAGGAAGACAAACCTTGCCTATCCAGTCTCTCCTCATAACCGAGACTTTGCATCCCAGTCAACATACTGATACATCTCCTCTGCATTCACTCCAGCTCAATCACATCTTTCTGGTGATTATAGTATATTTGCTGTACTTCCTCACCAATTAGGAACTTGGATGCCACAGATTATTTTTCTTTTAAATGCATCAGTTACTTTGTTTTCCTGGCTGTCCCCTTGCAATTGCTGGTTTTTGAACTTATTTGAAATTTCCATTGGTCATAGACCAACCTGTAATGCATATTATAGCTATAATTTCTTTGCCATAAGAATAGTTTGAATTGAGCACATGTGTAATGCAATCATCTATTTGTCTTTCATGTCCCTTTGATAAGAGTTGAAATCAAATCTTAAGAAAATTAGTGATCAAAACGAACCAATTTCCTACTGTTAAACTGGAATTGGCTGCTTTTTAGATGTCAAATTAAATTGAATTCAACAGTTTATTGTGTCAATCTAAATATGTTGGTGTCAGGCCTCATGGTAAATTATGGACATTTTCGGAGCTAAATAATTTGCATTGAATCTTTATTTGATTTACTACTTTTTGCTCTACTTTCCCCCTGTCTTTTGGTTCAGTATTTGGTTACAGAATGGTTGAATGACAAGGTTGAGCGATCAGAGTGCCCATATGACCGACCATTACGTATCACAACTGATCCTACTGTCTTGGCAACAACACTGAACATGCTGCCAGGCCTGAGCCACAGCCCACACATTTGCACAACCCCTAAACACTACATTCGCTTTGGTTCCCCCTTCACTCCTGAAAGACGAAGACAAAGAGTTGTGTGTGATGGCAACTATGGATCTTGCAAAAAGGTAAATGTGTACAATAACCTTACAATTTAAAAATAGGAAGTTTATGAAAGAGCCCATTGGGCCAAATTGTGTCTGCGTTAGAAACTTAACATGGGATCTATTTATTATATGAGATGCAAGTTCAAGCAACATTATAAGTGTTGGATTAAAGTTACAGTAATAGATGTTAGCTTTTAAACTTATTGTGTTCCTCATATTATAGCATTCTGTTCAAGGATCCTCCCTGGTATTCAAAACATTTGTCTTGGTCATTGCTTCACTTGGTTGCAAGCAAACTTTGCTAATTTGTGGCATTTTTCTATACTTTGTGGAATGCCAAAGTTGCGGACACCTTTTCAAGGTGATTTTTGCTTCTTCTAATGTGTAAATAGAATAAATTGTAGCACCTTTTGGTGGAATCCATCATCAAAAGGTATAGGATAACAAGTCAAAGATTGTATCCCACTGGCTTAGCCCCAGTACTTGTCTGGTTGACCACAAAGCACAATCATATAATGTCTGCTGTATTCACTCAGAGCCTAGAGTGAGCATCATAGAACAATATCTGCCTTATTATGAGATAACCCAAGTTATTTAACATTTCTGTCATTTAGTTAGACTGGATTATGCTGTAACTATTGGATGTGGAACTGCAGAAGTACACTACCAACCCAATAAAATGCTTCAACCCGAGAAGAAACTTATCTCGAGCTAAATGCAGTTAATCAAGTTGCAAATTTAGGTTTTTCTTAAAAATGTTCTTATTTGATTGAGCACATTCTTTTATTCTGGTCAGGTTTGGTTCAGTGATTTCTCCTTGAATTTATTTGCTTCTGAGTTAGAATTTGAGATAATCTCAATGGGATGTGTACAATCTCAATGGGATGTATACGATCTCAATGCAAGTGTACCTCAAAAATTGCAGTACAAAAGTAGAGACTTGGGAACTAAATGTGAACATGCTGTTGACTCAATGAAAATCCAATGCTGGTTCATCATATTACTCATCAGATCTTCTAAAAAGGCTTGATATTATGAGATTTTGTAAAAATAAGTCAGTAGCTGCATTTTTTCATGAATTTCTGGGATGGAATTCCCATCTGTGATTTTGTTTTGCACGTTTGTTGGTGTTTGGTTTGTGTTTTCAATTTTGTTTATATTTCTATACAGTATATGTTTCTGAACAGTGTAACCTCTCCACAGATGGTAGTATAATAGAAATGTGTGAAATGATTAAACCATATAGAATACTTAATCGGTTAATTCTTTTCAGCGGTGGCTAAAACAGGCAATGGATGAGGCCATGGTGCAAACTCCCCATGCACCAGATAAAGGACAAGAAATGACACCCTTATACCAAAGCAGTGACAACAGCACTGTTCCTGATGTACGGGATAGCACCATCGCTTCAGTTGGTAAGTGGAAACCATAACTTTTTCATCTCATTATACAAAGCAAAGCCGGTACACGTGCAGTCCAAGCACCTGAGATATCAGATTATCTATTCCTAGCTACTGATGTCCAGGAGGAGGTATAAGGAAATGAACATGGGTGACTTCTTATGATTTTTCTTCTGTTTCTGTAAGGAAGTAGTGGTGATTAAGTATTGAATAATAGATGAAGGTATAATCCCAGACCCTTTACTTCTATCAAGTGGTCATTCTTCATACGTCAGCCCAGTCAATTATTATTGGCAAGGCATTAAAGCAAAGCCTGATCCCATTTTCATTTGGTTTCAGTGTATATATATTGCCAGCACAGGTCACAGTGCAACTGTCAGGAGAAGTAACCGAAATAATTTTCTCTCATATTAGTGTTCCAGTGCTCCACACCAGCTTTTTCTTTTCTCTTCTCTCTCTCTTCTCACAGTTGCTTGGCATATTTGCATGATTCCATCACTAACTTGGGTAGTTTGGATTATGATGGATAGAAAATATGTTCTGCTTTGGATAAGGTATAGTGTAGATACACCAGAAAGGGTGTCATCAATCTATGGGGCTTCACTTAGTGACTAATGTCTCTGCATTCTTAGATCCCTTTGCTCTTCTACCAATTTATTTTCTTGTCTGCAAAGGAATAAATAGTCACTTTATTCTTCCTACCGAAATTAGCAGCTGTACACTTCTCTACATTCTGTTTCTCTATCCTCCATCTTTACTAATTGCATCCTCCAATTTTGTCTCATCTGCAAAATTCACCATCATACCTCAGTCTCCTGAGTTCATGCTTATATTCGGCCCAGTGCAGCACTGCTTTCTGGTATTGTACAAAGCTTTCCTGAATTTCAGCCTCTTTCAACATTCAGTCTTTTATTCTGATTTTAGTGTTAAATATTTCTCCTGAATGCTGTTGATTTCCTTTTGAAATATTGCCTATTGTTCTTCTGCGTGTTAATATCCTTCTTCAGTTTATCTCCCATGGCTCCATCCTTATTGCCTCATGGTTTGCTTTTGTCCAGGGTATTACTTTGGTCTTTGTACTACCTTTTATCCTCATTCATTATTTTTCTATCGTCATTACTCCTCCCTGGATACTCTCCCATGCCTAACTTATTTCCTTCAATTCATTTCGTATTACTACTGGTCTGTGTTAGAATTCTTAGATATTGAGTTAGATTGATACTTGAAAAGTAATCAGACAGAATCAGGTTTTGTGAAAGGGAAATTATGTTTGATCAACCTCTTAGAGCTCTTTGGGGAAGTAAAGTGCTGAGGGTCTATTGCGGTTAGATTTCCAGAAGGAATTGCGAAAGTTCCACAACAAAGGCTGTTGCAGAAATGAAAAGTTCAGGGTGTAGGGGGTCGTATATTGGTGTAGATAGAAGATTCTGGATTAGTGGTGCTGGAAGAGTACAGCAGTTCAGGCAGCATCCGAGGAGCAGTAAAATCAGATTGGCTGCTAACAGAGTGTAGGTGTAATTATGTATTTTTTCAGGTTGTTAAATGTAATGAGTAGGGGAAAGTGAGGACTGCAGATGCTGGAGATCACAGTTAAAAAATGTGGTGCTGGAAAAGCTCAGCAGGTCAGACAGCATCCCAGGAGCAGGAGAGTTGATGTTTTGAGCATAAGCTGTTCATCAGGAATACGGGAGGGGGGGGGAACAAGGGGGTTGAGAGATAAATGGGAGGGGGTGGGGCTGGGGGGAAGGTAGCTGGGAATGCGATAGGTAGATGAAGGTGGGGGGATGGGGGTGGTAATGGCCATAGGTCGTGGAGGGTGGGGCGGATACCTGGCAAGGAAGATGGAAAGTTCAAGAGAGCGGTGCCGAGTTGGAGGGTTGGATCAAGGATAAGGTGGAGGGAGGGGAGATCAGGAAACTGGTGAGCTCCGCATTGATCCCAAGTGGTTGGAGGGTCCCAAGGTGGATGATGAGGTGTTCTTCCTCCAGGCTAGGATTTGGTGGTGGAGGGGGCCCAGGACTTGCATGACCTTGGCAGAGTGGAAGGAGGTGTTGAAGTGTTTGGCCATAGGGTACTGGAGTTGATTGGTGCGGGTGTCCTAGAGGTGTCTTCTGAAAAGTTGCGCAAGTCCTGTCTGAGAATGATGCGTTGTGTCCAGAGGTTGGTGGGGTAGAAGATGAGGACCGGAGGGGTTCTGTCCTTGTTGTGACTGGAGGAGTGTAACGGGTATTGTGCCACAGAGATCAGGGTTGGAGACTTTCAAATTCATAATTTGTTCATAATTTATATCATTGACTGATTTGCAAGTACAATTGGCAAATATCCTGATGGCACAAAGATAATTAGTAAATTAAGTTGTGAAGAGGACAGAAGAGACGTTGATAGGTTAAGTGAGTGGGCAAAGATGTGGCACATGGAAAATAATGTGGGAAAATGTGAAATTGTCCATTTTGGTGAGAAGAATAATAAGAAATCATGTTATGGTGAGAGATTGCTGAACTCTGAGATGCAGCGGAATCTGTGTCTTCGTGCATGAATTTCATAACATTATGTAGGCATGACATCTAATTAGGAAAATTAGGGAATTAATTACAAAAGGAGAAGGTTATATTTCAGTTATTCAGGGCACTGGTGTGATTGCACCTGGTGCACTCTCCACTGTGTTAGTCACCTTATTTAAGAAAGGATGTACAGGTATTGGTGACAGTTCAGAGAATATCCCTGGAATGGGCAGGTTGTCTTAGGAGGAATGGCTAGGCTTTAATCTATTGAAGTTCAGAAGAAGAGGGTGACTTGTTTGAAACATTTAAGATCCTAAAGGATCTTGACAGGATAGATATGGAAAAAATGTTTCCTTTTCTTGAGAGAATCTAGAACTGGGCCTCAATGTTTTAAAAGGGTAACCCATTTAAAACCAATTCAGTGAATATTTTTATTTGGTAGTTGTGTCTTTGGAACTCACTTCTAACACAAAACAAGATATCACTACTGCACATGAATCCTTTTGCAGTTAAGGCTAATGTTTCATTAGCTGCACCTGCATATTTGTCAGTGACAAGGACATTCAGGTCCCTTTGCAAATCTACACTTTCCAAGCTGTCACCATTTTACGAAATAGTCTGCGCATCTGCTCCTCCTCCCAAAATGAATAACCTTACATTTTTCTGCTTTTTATTTCATCTACCATGTTCATGCCCACTCACTAAACCTGTTCAGATCCTGCTTTATATCTCCCTCATAGTACACATTCCATTTTGTTTTGTATCAGTTGCAGATTTGGAAATATTTGGTCCCCAAATCCAAACCATTGATATATTTTGCGAGCAGATGCAACACAAGTATTAATCCTTACAGGACCTCACTAGTCATTTAAAAATAACACAACACCAGGTTATAATCCAACAGGTTTATTTGAAAGCACTAGCTTTCGAGGCGCTGCCTCTTCAGGTGGTTGCGGTACAGGACCCAAAGACACAGAATTTATAGCAAAAAGTTAACAGTACCATGGAGCTTTAATGATATATTAAACACATTTTAGATTATATCTCTCATCTTTTAGAATGGAATATGCTAGTTTTGGTTCTTTAATCTGTAAATCCCAGAACTTCTTTTAAGTTACATTCTCAAGATAGCTTCAACTTTTCTAGGTGCCATCTGTGGTGAAAGGGTTAAAATTGTGTCCCAATACATGTGTGAATCTAACCGAAAATGGAAGGTGTCGCTTAGTCCCGTGTGAATCTTATTATACACCTTCCCGTGTGAATCTTCTTATCTGTATGTAACCAGAATGGAATGTGTTTTTTAGCCTTGCTCTGCTGTTCACATGAATGTTTATATCTGGAAAAGAGTATATCAGCTGGAAAAGTCTCCAGTTCGGTAGAGTCTGCTCCGGGGTTGCGTTTAACCGCCGAGTGTGGGTTGTTGGCAACCGCTCTACGAGAACTGACGGCTCCCAGTTCCGGTAACACGTAGAGTGAGTATAAACCAGACCCGTTGTAAGTACGAGACCTGGTTGTGGCGACGCTGCAGGGAATAAAACACTTATATTCTAGCAGACTCGCCTCTTGGCTGTTTGTTCTGTGTCAGACTACTTTCCTGCGAGCCTGGTCCTTGACCTTGAGAATTTTTTAAAACACCATCTCAGCTCAGACATTGCATTAAAAGTGTGAGGTTAAAGCCTGTCTGTGTCCCAATGTTGAGTCAGACTGGTTCTGTTTCTAAAGTGGGACTTACAGAATCTTACGGGGATTTATGCAGTTTTTGAGCAAAATAAAATGTAATTCAGCAAATACAAATTGACCCCATAAATTTATTTGTGTGCGCATGCAGAAGGGACAGTAAATATATCATCACAGCTCCATGACACTGTAACCTTTTTGCTATAAATTCTGTGTCTTATGGTCCTGTTCCATAACCGCCTGATGATGAGGCAGCACCTTGAAAGCTAGTGCTTCCAAATAAATCTGTTGGATTGTAACCTAGTGTGTGTGATTTTTAACTTTGTCCATCCCAGTCCAACACTGTCACTTTCAAATCATCAGTAGTCATAGTTTGCCAATGGACAACTGACCCATTTATTTCTACTCTCTGTTTTCTCTCTTAACCAATCCTTTCAATGCCAACTATGTGCTCCAATTTTGCTAATCAACTTCTTGTAGGGAACTTTCTCAAAAGCCTTCTGAAAATCCAAAAGTACTCTGTCCATCGATTTCCCCTTAACAATTTTGTTACTAATATCCTCAACAATTCAAGGTTTTTTTTAACTTGATTTTTCATTCAAAAATGGCTATTGATTGTGCCCATCAAGCCATTTTTCTCCAAGTATCTGTTTATCATATCCTTTTTGATTGATTTTAGCATGTTCACTACTACAAATGTAAGTCTGGTAAAACTATAGGTCCTTGTTTTCAGTATTTTGAAAATTGAATATATAAATTTTCCACCCCATTAATTTCTCTAGTCCAACCTTCTTACTAATTACCTCAACTCCTCGTTCTCCTTAGAAACTTGGATCTCTAATTTTGGGAGATTTCTTGTACCTTCTTCAGTGAAAACAGATACAAATGAATAATTTAGCTTCTCTGCCATCTTTCTATTCTGTCTTGATTCTGCCCGTATGGACCCACATTCATTTTAGCCAGATGTTCCCTTTTGATATACCTGAAGTAGTGTCATAGCTCCTTTTTTTATGATTTTAGCTAGTTTGCATTCACATTCTATTCTTCCGTTTGTTTTATATATATTCGTATTCTTTTGCTGTATCTAAAAACTTCTTAATCCTCATTACATCTTTTATTATTATTTCTCACTTCTTCAGAAGCCTTCAATTTGAATCTTTAACAGTTGACTGACATTTTTAGAGTTTTTGTATCATGAAGGAATTTACAGTTGCTGTAAGCCATGTGATTGTTCTTTAAAGACTGTCCATTGCCTATTTTGTCATGAATTTTAATGTATTTCCCTAAATGAATCTACTTGTACCCCATGCTTTCAGAATTTCCTTTACTCAAATTTAACACCCTTGCTTCAAATTTAAACTACCTCACTTTCAGACAGTGTGAAATTCTATGATTTTGTGATCACTCATCTCTAAAGGTTCTTTAATCAAACAAGGTTTGAAATTGTTGGCAAATGGTAAGCTCATTGACCTGCATTTCGATATTTCTGCAAGAATACTTGAACTTTTCTGGAAATAACTCAGAAGCATTGACAGAACCTAAGTGGGATGAATAATTGCAGTGTTGAAATATCCAGAGGTTCAATGTATTCCAGCTGCTTAACTTGTTTTAAAAGTATTTCTTTGCAATTTATAATGGAATTTCTGGTAACTTCTTTGTTTTGTAGAGTTGATAACGCCTCTGAAGAAGCGAAAAGCACGGTATCTGTCAGACGTGAGTGTGACTGATTTGCCCGGACCTTGTAGTCCATTATCAGCGCCTGCATCTGTCACAGATACAGTTATGTCCAGCCCGACAGTAATGACGCCTTGCACCTTGTTTCCAGGAGAAGAGGAGAAGAAAAATGGATATAATGTAATTTACTCTCCCCTTCACTCCCATGCTGCTAGCCGATGTAATACCCCACTACAGTTTGAGGTAAATATATCTCGAATAAAGAGACTGCCGTCCACACTTAAGATGCAAGTTAATGTTTTAGTATTGTTTCAGAAAATAAAACTGTTCCAATGCTGTACCTTGTTTGATAGAATTTGTTTTTTTAAAAAAAAGAATAAATTCAATTTATCTAACTATATAGCTTCATTCCAGCTGAACACGCATTCACTTTGGTGCCAGCAACACCGAACACTGCTTTTATAAGAAATGATGTTTAGTATGTTGATTCTAACTGTTTGATTGGATTACTCAGCATTGAGACTAGTTTTTAAATTACATATCATACAGATTAATTTTGATGTGCCTGTAAGTTTAGAGACCGCCTGTATGGAGTATGAATGCATTAGTCTTAGAGCTGAGCCAGCAGTATGTCAATGAACATTTGTGGTTTTGAAGCCTAGAGGTGCACCTTCTATATACAGTGCAATTGCCCTACCTCTCCCAAGTGCATATTGTATGAAACAAATCTGTCTTTTAGCTGTGTTCTTATTCTTAACAACATTTATGTGTCATCTGGATGGATACAAGAATAGGAAGGGATAAGGGAAATTTGGGACACATGCTGGCAAATGGGACTGGATTAATTTCTGATATCTGGTTGGCATGGACAAGTTGGACTAAAGGGTCTGTTTCCATGCTGCACAACTCTGAGTCTATGAATTAACAGCAGTAACCATAAAACTTAATTAAGTATCTGTTTAGAAATAGCTGAAAAATTCATTGCATGTGATAAAAATAGGTTAAATCTGATCGTGAAAGCAAAATCACCTTTTGAATTGTTTTGCTTAATTTACTTTTCCACTTAGCAAAACTTTTATTTTTGAATTGGGTGATAGGCTGCTGAGCCTGTTGGGATTTGAGAGGAAAGGGATGGGCAGAATAGGGATCAAATTGTTTGATTTCACTGTGTTCTCTTGATGCAGAAATGGGTAACTAATAGCCAAAAGAAATTGAATTAAAGAAGAGAAAATCTAAATATTTTGCCACACCATGTGCACTGTATGGTGTATATATAAATATAGGAATCTAGCCATTGGAACAGTTTTATAATACTTTTAATGTGAACAAGAATATCCTAATAATTGTTTTGAAGTGGAAGAAAGTATAAAGTGTAATTCCAAAATGGCACCCCCTAAAGGACAGTGGGGATCATTTCAACTTGCTCTCTATCTGTAAATGGGTTTATGGTTTTATGACAATAATGAATAGCAGGAATAGATTCCCTATAACATCACTTATGGGGTGGCTGGTTTAGATCCCCTACCAATTGCATAGATCAATCTGGAGATATTTTGACATTCAAAAAGGCAAAATATTAAGCTGTCAGGACTGTGTGATATGTTCCAAAACATGTTAAATATCTGCAGTGCTATTCCAATAAAATCAGATGTTCAATAGCTTTGTCCATATACTTTTCATTTCAAACTCTTCCTGATTCCCCATAAGACAAAAGTTGTGACCTGCTGTTTAACCAGTTGTTTGCAGCATCATTAACTGACACAGATTAGGTTATTGAAGGTGAATATAATTTTTTGTTTTCATTTTACACGACATCGGTAAAAGGAAATGCCAATGATCTAAACCTTACTTTCATTTTTAACATTAAATATGCATGACATGATGATTAGCATTAATCCCACATTAGGAAAATGACAGCACTAATGTTTATATGCCTTTGTTTCTAGCAAAGCATTCTGCTTCATGCAATAGGATTTTTGGAGTGAAACAAGAAATATTATTGTGAAAGATTTGGTATGTGGGTTTGCAGTATATTTCTTTGATTTAATTAACCTTTCAGAATTTCTCCCCCAGATACCAACTTACATTTTGACACATCTTTTACTCCCAGACTTCTACCTACATATCTGGTGATCCAAATGCATAGCTTAGCTGTTTGATTAATTAACTTCAATACCTCCCTGTGGGCGGAAGCTTGAAACTTCATTCAATGCTTCCCCAGTTAACGTGCCCATGAAGTGGATGTGATGTACTCAGGATTGGAGGATTGGTTCCATGTTGCTAGCATTCATGCTGTTTTGAGGCAAGCGGCCCTATCAACCAGCTTGTATTACTTCCGTAAAATATTTGAGAGCAATTTCCTATAAATGTCTTGACAGTCAACATTGTAAAGTGGCATTCTGAAAAGAAATTATGCAGGGAACAGGTTTTAGTGAGAGCTTGTTCTAAATTAATGCTTTCAAACAGAATTCAGTAATTATTGCAGAAATGTTCCTATATTCCTTAAGTAATTACAAGCTATTTTTGGTTCATTGTATGATTTGGAGAATTGAAGTTTTAATAATTAAGTCATTATTCAAATGTTTTAAATTTATGTCAAGACATCTTAGACTTAAAACACTGTTGAGGTTTAATGCTCTGCATGGTCTTCATAGTACTGTAAGTTCATATTGCAGATCTTTTTCAAAGTCAGACAAGTGCAAATATGAACTAATTCAAAGCGTGATAGTTATACTTCACCATAATTTTGTCTTTTTCATATTAAATATTTAACAGATACAGAATCATATTCACTTATTTACTTGAACATTTCAATAGCTCAGAAGTCCAGTCTAAACCCTTTTCTAAACACAATTGGACTAATATTACTTCTGCGATCTTGAACTTTTAATATTCTAGCTATGTCATTCAATTTAATATTAACTTGTTAAATTTGTCACAATATATAGATTTTGAAAGCTTCAAATTTGCCAGTACTTTAAGTCTTGCCACAAATCTATCTTGCCAAGTTAAGTTGTTTACTTTTGACATACACTTCAATAATGTGCAGTCCTTTACATTCTAAGATGTAAAAGTATCATTTTTCAATTTTCTTGCCAAGTTTCTTTCTTGTTCTAAATTCTTATGGTGATCTGTTTCACACTTGCTGCATCTGCTGCTCTCCTTACTTCGCTTACAAATTTCACAGACTTGTAGTTTATTCAGCATCCAGGTCCCCTGAGACAAGCAACCTCACACCTCCCTAATCATCACATGCTCAAGCTGTTGTGATCTCATTCCTAAATTTTTGATCATTGCACGCTAGACATTTCAAGTTCTAGAAGAGCAGGGTGACATTGCCTCTTGAGAATCTAATCCAGGATCCCCAGAAAGAAGATTTTCAATATTTGAAAAACTTGGATTGTAGATAAATTTCTACAATTCCTTTTAAGAGAGGAATTCTGTTGAGAAAAAAAGTCTTTCACATCCTCTCAATCCAGTGTTTTGCTTATCCAGTGAATATTTCTTTTTAGAGTAACCACCGCTTATGTAGAGAAAATGTGGTAACCAATTTATACATAAAAAGTACCAAATGACCATATTAATCAGTCTTATCTCTTGATCTTTTTTGTGGGGTAAGTTCTAGTCTCTACAAATTTTCTTGTTCTTAAATGAGTTGTGGAAGGCGCTGGCACTTTTTGTTCATCTTTCATTATCCATGAATGGATTGGCTCTCTAGGTAATTTCAGAAGGCAATTAATTTCTGTGGGTCTGGAGTCTTGCATAGGCCAGAGTGGATAAAGCTGGCACATTTCCTTCCTTGATATTAACTAGATAGGTTTTTATGACAATCACAATGGTAACATGATCACTGTTAGACTAGCCTTTTGCAGTTCCACATTTTACTGAGTTCAGATTTCACCATCTGCCATGTTGGAATTCAAAGCCATGACCCAAGAGCATTAGTCTGAGGTTCTAGATTACCAATCCAGTGAAGCTACTACTACATAATTGTTTCCTGTATTGAATTGCATAGACGTCACTGGAAGCTGCTGCCAGAAATTAACTGGAAATAGCAGGGTCAGTATTGTAAGTGTTTACAATATCATAAATAGTGTCCTTTTTAACACAAATTTTAACAAATTGATTGGTGGATAAGGCATGATAGAAAATTGCCAGTAGATGTTATTTCCTGATCTCCGCGATGGCGAGCTGAGGACAAATATCCTCCTATAGAGGATTGCAGCTTTCAAATATCTCTTAGCAGTTTGTGATAAATCACATTGCCAAAAGTCTGACAGCAGACACCAGGAATAATCCAGCTTTTTCCTTTTATCTCTTGAAGAAATTGATTCCTCTCAAATACATTTTCAGTTGTGCCAGCTGGCCTTTATTTATCTATGAGTTTTAGTGGTGTGAGAAAATAAATTCAATCTTATCTTCAAGTTACAAATTCACAGACATTCCTGCAGTGGTCACTGGGTAACAATCATAAATGGACCTTGCTTTATTTTCCTCTCTAGTCCAGGTCTGTGTAGCTCAGCTGTTGATTGAATTAAATCATGGAACTATTGGAAGCTAGAATGTATTTCTTAAAAAATATTCAAAAAGCTGCAACAGTGGCTGAACACTTGGTGTGTTATACTCAGCCCTGCAATGCAAGAGACCCCAAGTTGTGATTCAGTCACAGTTGGACAGGAATTGTAGTTCTGTTAGTGTTTTTAGTCAAGATAGAAGGGAGAGCAATGTTCTGACTCGATTTTTCTGCAATGAGGCAAGAAGTTTGCTATTGTACTTGGACTTTAGTTCAAGTGTAAGTGTGTCATTTTAGGAAGAGATTTGCACAGAATTTACAGCAGAAGTCAAAGTATCAAAAGTTTTGGATTTAATGTAGTAAAATGAATTTTTTAAACTGACGTGAAATAAATTGTTAGATGAATTCTTTTGCAAAATTTCATTGGCTCAATTCTAGAAAGCACTTGAAATCAACACATGATTTGGAGATGCTGGTGTTGGACTGGGGTGTACAAAGTTAAGCTCCAAAAGCTAATGTGCTTCCAGTTAAACCTGTTGGACTATAACCTGGTGTTGTGGAATCATCACAAACCTTGCCTCAATTTTGCATTAATTGGTGCTTGAGAAGCTGGGAGTTCAAATAAGATGGCTAATAGGATGCTGTATTTCTACTTTTTTGGCATGTTAAAAATTTGCAGCCTGGCTGATATTAATCTGAAGGAGCTACTATTCTTCATTAACTAATGTTATGAGTTCTTTTTTAAACAGCCTAAAATGAAGAGAGCAAGTCTACAAGTTGATGTGTTACCTTCTCCTTTAGGATATTATTCTTCATTCTAACAACACAGCTAATTTGTTCATTTCTCCACTAATAGCTTTTTATTTCCAGGTAAAACTAGGTTACTTTCCAGCATAGCCACCTGACATGATTTCCATCAAGATGCTGCAAGATTTTATTTTGTTCCAATTTCCAATTTAAATAGGCTATGGAAAACAGCATATAACAGACACTATGTGTAATGCATAAATGTGTATTTTATTTCTGAGAGATTCTAATGCATTGCAGAGCAAGAAGTAATTTCACATTTTCAACTTTGCTTTTAAAAAAAAGTCAGTCAAAATCTTTGTTTTCAAACTCCTGAATTTGGTGCTTTGTATCTGATGTGTAACTAATATCTTTTTCAGAGAATTTTGATTTAAACTTTTCTTGACAGATGAACTCCATTACAAGATGTATTCCTTTGCTGATATTTAGATTTTAAAAACTATACCTTGAAATTTTTTTAGATTAGATTAGATTATTTACGTATTCTCTTAGGTTCTTATATAGACCAGTCAAAATACTTTACAAGCTTAATTTAATATTCTTGTATAGGTTTATGATCTGGATCAATTTGTGTTGACAGAAAATTATAAACTTGATAAATCAAAACGGCCTTCAAAATATTACTTTACGATTTGTGTTATGAGCTCAAAATAAAGCAAACATCACCAGACCAATTGAGTTAGTTTTGGAACATCTTTCTCTTTTGCTCTTATTGCATAAGTTATTGTTCTGTTTATATGTATGGTATTTATTTCAAATTGTCACCTTTATTCTGCAGTTCGAGTATGAGAATGATGAAGCAATATGTTAGCACCTAGACTATGCAAGATAATATTTAATTTGTATAACACAAAGTGGACAGTATAGATCTTAAACTGCTGGTAGCACTCAGTTTGTGCAAAACATGATAATCTCATCCTCTGAAATTGTTATAATTTACTGAGGATGAATGTCAAAGGATCAAGTGTTTCTCTCAACTGTGCCACTGTAAAGAAATTATTTGTATTCTTCAAGGATCTACCTGAATATCAAAAGTTCCCGACTTTGTCTTTACAATATTGCCTTTTAGAATTTTCTTATGTGGTTCTTTAAAAACCACAAGTTCTGATTTGAGTGAGGTTTGTACTTAAATAAAAGTATACTCATGGCCCTGAAGAATGTTTAACAATTTGTTTGGTAAGTAAGTTACTGCACTGTAGAGTGGGCCAGCTGGTACTTCTCACTTATAGCTGTGAAAAGATGGTATTGTTGATAAGTTAACAGGTCACATTTCAGAGAATACATTTATAATTGCCTCAAACAACTTTTAAGATTGAAGCCTGAACCTGAGAGAAATTCTTGGCATTGTCTTTACCAGTGTATTACTGAGCCTGAGAACACATGGCTTTAATCAGGCCATTGCGCACATCCAGCTTCTGACATGCTTGCCTCAACAGACTCTATGGCGTCTGCACATTGACACATTGCAATTTTAATCTTCTAATGCTTCTTCATAGACCAAGAAACACTCCAATTTAGTTTTGCATTGTCATTTTATTTTAATAAAGCCTAACCATAAGCCACAGGTTATTGTTTTATTCTTGGTTGTGTTTTGGTTTACAAACAAACATGGAGAATTTGAACACCAATGGTAAAATAATAAAAATAAAACAGCATTTTTCTCATTAAGCTGCAGCATATGGCAGAGGTGGGAATATTGAACTTGATTCACAGTGGTAGTTTAGTTTTCTACTGCATTATTGCATGAAGATTGGATTTTGATCAGTTGACCTTACTTTCTTGAGTGATTGTTTTTATGGTTTTTCTCTCTTTTTTTTTAAACTGAGCTCTAAATTTAAGGTCCAAAGTATTTGTGTTCCATACTCTTTATACTAACTCTTGCTACCTTTTTAGTTGCTCCACCATAGCAAGTTGCTGCTATCAAATCATATCCTACAGTAAGTGGATCAGCATCTGTATGTCCTCCAACTGTAGTGATGTATGAAAATGTGGAGTCAAGTGCTTTAAGCCTGACAACCAATCACAAATCAACTTTTGCAACCTTTTAGAAATGACCTGTTTTATGTTGTTATTCCCTCACTAAGAGGGAAGGTTCAGCTGATCATATTTGTTTTTGGGAAGGGGATGGGGGTGAGGACTTTTTTAATGTTATAAGAAATAATAGTATTTAAATTTCAGTTTTCAAATCACTTCTAATCAATATAAAATTTGTTTTCAAAATGGAAATGTTGCTTCTAGAATAGAACTTTATTGAACTTAGCTGTGAATTGCGCAGTGCCAAACTGTGCAGTCACCAGTATAATTATTTATACGTTTAAGATTATCCAGTCATTTGGATTTGTGTAAAATAAATTTTTTTTCCCTTTGAGAGTTTGTTTGTAACTAAATCAGTATTGCAATAAAAGACTGTGGCTTTCTCTTGCTTTTGCTTACCCAACTTGTAAGTAGAATTCTAATAACATGCTTTTCCCTTCTCTTAGAACATTTCCTCTCCTGAGAGTTCCCCAGTGCATAGGCCTGAACCGTTTTCACCGGAGGTAGTTATCCTAGTATCTCACTTAGATTAGAAAGGCTGAAATAAGCCCTTGTAGAATCATCTCTCTCTCTCTCTCTCTCTCTTTGTGGTCCCTCCCCAGTCCTGTAAATGTATGATTCTCATTTTGATATATCTAGTTGAGTTTGTGTGCATATGACGTAAGTGGCTAATCTTGCCAAAGTTTGGCTCAGTTGGAAATAAAATAGCAAGAATCATCTTTTGGTTAATGATGGTGGGCACGGAGGGAGAGAGTGAGAGAGAATGAGACAAGGATTGGGATAGTATATCTGTCTGTGTATCTAATAAGAAAATATCTTTAAATTACACACAAACAAAACTGAACTTAAGCTCAATTTTAAGAAATTTGATATTTCAAAACAACTTTTAGCAAAATTCTGTACAATTTGGCTAGACACTGTGCTATGCTGAGGATTAGTCAACACATTGAAATTGTTGCAAGATTCCTCTTAGAGTTTCTTCTGATGTGTTTGAGTAGTACAGTCCTTTATTGTATATCAAGCAGATTTTGTGTAACTGCCTTTTTGAAATTTTTCAGTAAAGATTCATCTCTTCGTAAAAGCCCTAATAAATGATTTGTCATATTGAAAGAAGATTTGAGAAGAAATTTTGGCAAACACTCATTCATTGCGATTTAAAAAATACTGCAATTGGGTTTCCAGAAATTACAGTTTATGTAGTCCAAATGACTGTAACAGTTCTGAAACAGATAAATTGCATAAAAAACAAATTCCAGGAGCTTGGTTCCAACTCACTTAACCAAAACATCTCCCTGATAGGTACTTCACTCCTGTCACAGTGATTTTCATATGACATAAGTCTATTTAGTTATCTGAATATTTAATCATCTAAATATTGAATCAATTAAAATATTCTGCTTCTCACTATTTAACTGTGACGTTAATGATTCATCGAGGAGGAAAGGAAATGCCAGGTTTAATTAGAAACAATATTTTTCATGCCCATACCTGAAATTTAACATCCATGAGTTGCATAAGTCAAGGTATTTATGACAATTGGTCATGGAATTTATGGCTACTTCTTGCAGAAGGTTGCATCCCTGTATCACACAACAATTGTTTGCTCTCTGGTGGGCAGTTTTGATAAATGCTACCAGGTTTGGCTCAAGAGCCCTACTCTGGTATACCACAATTGCTGCGGAGGAAAAAAGTAGGCTGGACTCTGTTCCTGTTTACTGTACTCTTCTCAGTCGGATAAGCTTCACATTCTGCTCAGATTTATCAATGTCCTTCTGTACAGTCAGCCTGAGTTAATGGTCTGATGGTAACTGCCTCATAGTTGTTGGTATCATATTCACCATCCTCATGTCTTGCTTGTAATCTTCATAGCAACATTTTGGATACCCAAGTGGTCATGACCAAGTGAACATTTCACAGTGCAGAATGTCTCTGGGCATAATAAACCTCCGTCATCAGACTGACATCATTGGCTTAGCAATGAGTGTAGTTAATGCAATTACTAAGGTCTAGTTGATAATCTTATCCTGCAAAGAGATGCCAACAACATATCTCAGACAGTGAAGTTGGAAAATGTCCAGCCTTTCAAACTGCCTTATAAATTTGTCCAAATCTCATGACTAAAGGAATGTGATGACGAGATATGCTTGTGATGGTCACAATTTCTCAGTCAGTTTGCTGCTGTTCTACACTCAGCGTGGACATTAACAGCTTCACATTTTGTAATGTCTATTGATTTCAATATCATGTGACAGTTTGCTGGTGATTGAAGAAGTTGTCAAGAATTTAGAATGTTGCATGATCAGTACTAATAGGTGATGGTATGGGCAACATCCTGGACCAAGATATTTGTTCCTTGAAATAGAATGTCAGTGCAGCATTATTAGCGTAAAATAACTCTATCGCACTTTTGTCTTGAACCGCTGGTGAGTGAGGCTGAACAGCTTTCTAACAGTTCTGGCCTATTAATAAACTGCCTCCATAGATTACCTGAAGGCATACGACAACAGCAAAGAGCAGAATATCAGGGCTAAAGCACAACCTTGTTTGACCCCGTTGTGGATCTTGAAGTCTTCTGATGTGGCCTAGTCCTTATTGTCCTGAACAATCACATTATCGTGATTGATCACATTTGAGCAGTTTTGGCTGGCAGTCAGTTTTGTTGAGCAACTTAAATAGATGACCTCAGCTTATATGGTCAAAACTTTGGTGGGAGTCACTTACAGAACTGCCAGTTTCTCCTGCTTGATGAGTTCAGTGATATAGCATCAGCACCTGGAGTTTTACCCATGGGATGTGAGTCTTCAGCTTTGCTAAGTTCCTGTATTGTGTTCAATATCCAGCTCTTCCATGACAGGCAAGCTTTCTATGGTTTTTAGAGTGTTCTTTCTGGAATACAATTCAAGGTCGTGTTCCATCCATCTTTTAGCTGTTTATTGTAGTCAGTGATCATGTCCACTGCCTCTGTTTTCAGTGGAACCACTTTCTTTGCTGATGCAATCTTGTCTTTTTAATGTCTTCATACATGTCCCTGCCATTCCCTATATTGAAGGACATCTGGACGTTCTGGCAGTGTTGTAATCAGTGGTCATTGATGCGAGAAATAACAGTGTGTTAGATTTTTACTTCAAGTGGCTCTTAACGTATTCAGAGCTTCCTCGCTCATAGCTCATTTGTAATTAACAAGAGCAGATAGTTCGGTACCCAGTCCCATTATGTTGCTGGTCACCTCAAACCAGTAAATATTTTTCTCCTCTTGCTTTGTATTTGGTAGCAGTACCATCTTATAGATGGTGTCTTGAGAATGGTCCATTTTGTTTTTGAATGGTTTGTGGGAATGCTGAGTGTTTAATCTGGGTAGGCACTATAGCTGTTATTGATATGAAGACAGTATTTCAACTTTGAAAAAGCCTAATATGCATCAGAGAGAGACCTGTTTCACAATTAATGCTCGGTGATGGGTAGCTCTGTGTGTTGATGATCCTTAACTGACAGTCACACCTAGTGATGACCAGATTCGCCTATAACCAATGTCCTGGTCTTGGATGTCTTCAGGATACTTTGCGGAATGACTTTTCCTGAAAGAAGATGTTAGCTACACAAAACTCTTTTTACCAACAAAGTAGTTTAAATAATTGTCATTTATCTTTCCCAAGCCATGATTTTGAGGAAGGAATGTAACATATCATTGTCTCTATCCACTATAGCATTGCAATCCCCACTAGGTAAAGATATCTTACTTCAGGGCTTCTGTTCATAGAACTGAAGTCTTTTGAGGTTAATTGGCTCTGTTTGAATTGCAAGATGATTGGGAACAATACATTCTAAACCCTTTTTTGAGGGTTGGGTGGCTTTATGATGGAGAGTAGCTCAAAAGCAAAGCCTGCACTTTCCTCACACGGTTCTTGCCAGATGAATGTGTAATGTTTTTCTTTTGATGATCTACTCTATGTGAACCTGGTCTCTTGCAGGGATGCTGTATCAATGCTCAGCCTATCACGTTCACACTTTACTGTGCCCGTGTTGTCAACCAGCTGCACACCATATGTTAGTACCATGCACATGGTCCTGACTTTCTAGCTTGCCAATCACTAAGTTGGCATCCTCTTTTTGTTTGTTTACTTACTGCAATCAATTCCACCCACTTGTTGAGCAGACACTCTTAGGTTCCAAGCAGACATTGAGGCAAATGGACCGTGGTGTGTCAGCAACTTACTAGCCAGGGGCTGCCCTTAACTCACCCGTGGGATATGGTGGTACCTCTCACAATAAGAGATGGCCCATTGCACCAGTTTTCTGTGTCATTTCAGTTGACCTTATTACTTGGAGCTCCTGCTCCTGCATTGTGTTAGCACATGCAGTATTACCAGAGTGTCGTCTTTAGGGCAGATGCCTGGTCAAGATTTATATCTACCTGGGCCATAGGGTCTCCCCTTCCACTTCCTTTATTGAATTCAAAGGAATGCAAAACACCTACTTTTGGCACCAGCTGGGTGAAGAAATTGCTGGAAAGATGGCATGTTTAGACACTTGGTCCACTTTGGGGCAGCACTCCACAAGTTTTTGCCAGGGTTTACTTCCTTAATCTCCAGTTCTCCCAAAATATCCACAATACAATGGAACTATTCACTTACAGCTGGAACTTTGGCTTATGAATGCTGGGGCATGGTTACATGCCGGTAGATATAAACACCAAGTCTGGGGGGGGGGGGGTCAAATTTCCTCCATCCTGCTAAAAAGCCCAATGAGTTGTGTACCTAATGTGTGGACAAAAAAAAAAATTGTGTTTTTCATTTCTGTTGTAAGTTTGCTTCTTGTTTTCAACCCAGAATTATGGCTAGCAGCTATGTGGAAAAAAAAGCCAATTGTTTAAGTCTCTCCATCAGCAAGCTTTCGGTTTAAGCCTCATCGTGACATCATGGAAATTGGATCACTCAACCCCCGCTGGATTAGCTTCAGAAGACTTCACAGGAAGTTTAGCCTCTAGCTTTGCAAACTGGCAGTGACACATACCACTGAAGATTGTAATGGTTCTTAAAATATCTGAGCTACCTAGTTATCTTAGAAACTTAAATACTAACTGTTTTTTTACTGAATCTGATTGAGCAACCCAAGTTAATTTAAATCCGTGTTCTATTGGTACAAATTGTCCCCAATCAACATTCCTGCATTTACTCCATAGTACTGATTCTCGTATTAATTCTATACAGCCTGCTTTTGCTTTAGTCACTTTCTTGGCTAAAGCTGTATTGTTAGAATTTTCCCATTCTACAATATGGTTGCCTGGTAGTACTGAGCACATACTTCAATTGGTATTTGTCGCTGTTATCCTATAAATAGTAATAAAATGACATGAGAAGTGTGAAGTTTTCAGGGTCACTCTGAACAACCTCCTTATAAATGGCTTTAAACTAGTCAAGGCAAAGGGGTCTGAAAAATAATGAAGTGAATTCACTCTGGTTAGCAAATGAAGTTTTACAAATTAACAAAGCAAAGAGTACAGAATATTAATTTTAGTAAAATGAGTTTGAATATTAATGTGAACTGACAAGTCGGAGACACATCTAATCAGAGACACCTCAGAGATCAAACCTTCTGCTTGATATTCTCTACGCAGTGCTGTTTGTCCATACTGTTTGCAGTACTCCAATTCTGTAAGCATTAAGCACTCTATTGTTACCTTGTTATTACTGACTGAAACCAGTAATTGTTCACATTACCATTAAAATATATATTAAAAATTACCAAATCAATAACAGAATTGCCATCCATACTGAAATGTTTTGATGTTTTAACGTTTCAGTTAAAAACCTTACTAAATTGCATTTCTATGTTTATCTCCTTCCTTTAGCTTCAACTAATTAGAATATTCCATACACGTTTATATTTTGCAATTTTTAAATAACATTTCTACAATCAGGTTCTCAAGTTAAAAATCTACTAGTCAATTCATGTGATAATAAATCTGGTACTTAATCTTTGATGCACAGACAGATTCTTTGCTCTTGAGATGGGTGTTAGTTGATTAACGTGTTGCTTTGTGAAGAAGAATTGGGTTCTATTTTAAGCTGTCACCTACATTAATAGATTTTTTTTCTGAATGTGAGAAATTGTAACCATTTTGATTGAGCGGCTGATTCAACTGCCTGGCTAACATTTAAAATGTTAACAAGTCACCCTAAGGATGCAGTGCTTATTGCAGACCATTCATTTTCACAGATGAGACACAAGGGGTTTGTCAGAGAAGAACAGCAATAATGAGTATTTTGTTTTAAAATGTAGACTTCTGCAGCCCTATTATTATGAATTGCTACTAGGTATATTTCTGCACGTCAGAAGAAATAGATTTTTTTTGATAACCGGTTAAAATTGGGTCGACAGTTTGACTGGCAGCCATTTTCAGGACCTAAAACTGGTGTTTAGGACAGTACCCACATAATGATAATATATATATATTTTTAAGGTGTTTGTAAATGTCCTAATTTCATTTGATTTATTGATAACTGCCCCGGTTTCTCTTGGCTCTTTGTAGGTGCTGTTATTCACAAAGTCTGTCTCTGCTCGGTTCTGGCCAAAAATGTAAATTAAGGAAAATGGTAGTGATTGACCAGAATAGCAGCACTTTCCCGAAATTGGTTCTTCAATCTGAAAGTAATAAATTGTCCATTGATATGTGAGCCATTTCAGCCCTTAGATGCTGAATGAACAGCAATATTCCTGGGAATTTCGAGTTTGACCAGGAAGTATTCTGTTCTCATGATATATTCCTCAATTGTTTTGAGCCTGAGCATTCTTGACATCTCAACTCCACCAAAGATTTTTTTGTCACAAATGTGTTTTCATTTTATAGTTTCATTTTTAATTTTTCTGCAGCTCTTCGGAGGTACTGCATTGATTGGATTCACATTTTTCAATTTAAAAATGATTTGGTACAAGTTTTTCTTGAGCCTTGTGCTGTGCTGCAGTCTATTTCTATAATACTTTAAAATAAGTTACTTTTTCCCAATTCTTCTGAATTGTTGACAGGAAAACCGGTTGTGGGTATCCTGTTAGCTGGTCACCTTCCCTTTTGGTTTCAAGCTTCTTAAGTGAGTGGTTAAATGCTGATACTTTCAGCAAACCTGATATTTGGCATGCGATCAGAAGACCAAATAACACCTTGTAGAGCATGTAGTCCGGTTTGATAGGTATCATGTTTGTGCCCGAGGCTAGCAATTCCTCAGATTACCTTGTATGTGCAGGAGTTAGTTTTAGCAACTGAGGTTTACTGGACAGTTGCATACGATGTTATTTGAAAGTTTCATTTATCTGAAGTCTGACTTCTGTTGGAAAATTAAGTTAAATCCAGATGAAGCATAAATAATTCTTTTAAGTCCTGGTAGCATATATTAAACACAGGTGTTCATAGTTACTTTTAATATAAAACACTTCTTTTTCCCAATGGATTGATAGTGGCTGCTAGTTAAATCGAAAGGAATTTGATTTGCAGTATGTAGCACTCAATATTTTCCTACATGTTAGCTATGCTTTTATCAGCTGTTAATTTCCCTGTGAGTATTTCAGACATATATTAAAACACAGTTGTGGCCATAGTGTTTAGTTTATTGCAGAAATTATTTTAAAATGGTGTTTTTGTTCTTCTAGGAATTCAGTAGAGCACACAAATTGTGTAACATGATAAGTAGGATGAGATAGTTATTCCAGTCTGAGAAAAATTACAAACAGCTGTGACAAAATTAAAAGTGCAGATTGATCAGAGAGGCATTTCCTGCTAGAAGAATAGACTACACTGTGATAGTTAGAGCATTATGTCCTTTGTGCGTTCAGACTAGTGATCTCCACTCTTGTATTTGGTCTCACGGTTCCTGCTGTTCATAAAGTCAAGCTTGGGTTTGGGAATAGATCAGGTTGAGAATTGGATTGAGAAGCAAATGATTATGTTGTGCGATGAAATGTTTTGTAAAGCATTCAATAGCCTCATTTTAGAACTAGGAACAAAATTTAATTGACTTTGTTCCTTAATGGCAAGAAAAAAATTAGAGAAAGTGATAGCATCTTTAAAGTTAACAATTAAAGTTCTCTTTCTCTGTGGTCCCTAACACTGATACAAAAAATTCCCATTGTGTCATCCTATTGCATATTAAATAATCCATTGCAGCAAATGTACATTGATTATTTTAATAGATGAATTATGAATGAAACGTTGAAACCCCTTGTGCCTGATTCTGTGAAAGGACATGCATTAAAACTGCTATTATACTAACACAATGAAGGTGACTAGCAAAGCAACAAATTATATGCCTTCTGAATAAAGAATGTACTAAGGCAAATGTTGTGTGATGCTTTTTATCATTGCAGCAGTTATAGTGGTAAGATATTGTAGATGTAAAGCTTTTCAGAATATACCTGGACTTCATGGTGAAGGAAGACAAAACAAATAATCTGAGCCTGATGATGGAAGTGGTTGACTGATTTTTTTTTTTACAATACTGCTTCTGTTAGACTCCAGCTATCTAAATTGAAGACTTACAATTTATTACAACACAGAGGCGGTACTGCAACTTACCCACAACATCTGTATCATTGGGTTTGTTTTAATCTCAAAGGTTCTGAATTTTTTCTCAATGCTTAATCAGTTTACGAATATGTTGAAATGAAGTTTCCTTAGTTAAAGTCTTCATTTTTCAGTGAAATTTGACAAGTAAGTGTGATTAAAGGAGGCAAGTGAAAATAATTTTATGTTTATAATGCTTGAGAATTTTTTTTACATATTTTTGGATTTAAGGCCAGTTTACCCTTTCACAATTTTTTCCAAGGCCAGTCAGTAAATCATTAATGATTTAGACAGAAGAGATGATCTTCCTTTTTATAAGAAAATAAGGCAGCAAAAGGTCACTATCTAAACTCACTCTTTTTTGTTAAGTGTGCAATAAAAAATCTTACTGATTCCTTCCAACAATACTCCCTCCCCCAACTCTCTCCACCACTTTTGGAACATAATGGTAGTTTATTATTTGCTCACTACTGTACAGTACCCTGCTGAATCACTTGGCTATGACTGGCGATAATGCTGGTGCACCAGAGATAGAGTCATAGAGAGATATACAGCACGGAAACAGACCCTTCGGTCCACCTCGTCCATGCCGACCAGATATCCCAACCTAATCTAGTCCCATTTGCCAGGACTTGGCCCGTGTCTCTGTAAATCCTTCCTATTCATATACCCATCCAGATGTCTTTTAAATGCTGCAATGGTACCAGCCTCCACCACTTGCTCTGGCAGCTCCTTCCAAATATGCGCCACCCTCTGTGTTAAAAGGTTGCCCCTTAAGGCCCTTTTATATCTTTCCCCTCACCCTAAACTCTTTTTTTGTTTTGATGTTAAACTTAGGAAGTGTTTTTAAAAAAACTTTCCTATTTAGTTTTCAAGAATAACTGTGGAGACCTAAGAAATGAAGTCCCAAAATAAAACATCCATTCTTCCACTTGCTGTTTTGACTTCATTCCATTTGTCAACTCAACTGAGAATTTGTTCAATTCCAGTAGAAGGAATTTCTTCAGGAGAAGTGATTCTTCTGTTCACTTTAGTATCTGTGTATGCACGTTTGAGCAAGTATTAAATAGATGTCAACTAAAGAATAATTTATTCAACAGGCACATTTTAATGAGATCCACATAGAGAGGAGATTAGGTGGAGGATGAAAGTACCTACTCTTTAAGAAGCTAAAACTATGTTTCATACAACATACTCTTTCCTTGTAGAAGTTTAATAAAGATGTTGTGGAGGAATTTGGTAGTAGAATGCCTCTGAACGACATTTGCCTATTTTCAAATTCAATATTTAAATGACCTGAACCTTCTGAGGAATGGGCTGTCATCACTGCATTGTGAATGTAACAGCAGAGAAATGTTCCAAATGAAAATGTGCTCACAACTGTTAGTGGATTATATACACAGGATAAAAATTTAGAATTGATTGAATGTGTTTCTTCATGATCCACTGATTAGAAATATGCTAAACTATGGTGCTGATGTTTAAACAGAAGCAGAGTTCAGTCAACTGCCTTGTGTGAAACAAATGTTCCTTTTCAAACCCCTCATCAGGCTCAAATATTATAGTTGTTACTAATAAATTCCTGCTTCTGTCATTTCAGCCGCCTCTGAGAGCGGATAATGACCAGTCCAGGACTGGCTTCTCAGATCTCTCCCTTCATCCTGACCTGGACACCACGCTCCGGGTTACAGCGGTCACTGATGGGCCATTGACAGACTGTGCTGCTCAGCCTCCTCCTTCTGGATTAACATTTCCCACTGAAACTGAAATTGGGTCGACACCGAGGAATGGTGATGGTCCCTCAGTCCTGAAAAATTCAGAACAAGCCTTCAGGACAGAGTTTAATTTAATATATGCCTGTTCACCATTGAACTCCAATCTCCGCGACCTCACTCCAACACACAGGCTAGAGGGACCATACAGAGGACTGGAGAACAGAGCCAATTACATCAGTGATAGGAAGTCTTCACAGCCCGAGCGAGGGTTTGGAGAAACTGTGTATATGAGTCCATCCGGGGATTCTTGCTTTAACAGGCAAAGCCAAGGACTTTTATCTGAGACAATGCAAGGAGCTATGTCCCCTCAAGCAGACCGGCAGCCCCTGTATTTTGAAGGAAATGCACAGATGCAGCAAAACCCACCTCAGAAGAAAAAGGCAAGTATTCAAAATCATTGTATCTGTTGATTATTTGCAGCTCACATTTCACTTTAGGGGTGGTATTTTTGAATTCTTCACAGTAGCTATTTCAAGATTGGATTTGAGAGGCTGTAATGTATCTAAGGGTTAAAAAGTGCAAATTGAAAAGTATTGTGCAGATGTAAAAACCTTTTTGATAAGCCCAAAGATTGTGGGAAAGAGACTGAACGAAAGAGGCACTAAGAAAGCACAAGTGAATTAAAGTTAGAAATGTTGGTCCAAACATTTTCTTCTGCTTCTGTAGCCATGATATCCCTTCTATTTTACTGAAATGTGTGAAAAATCATACCTTGGCAAGCTGTATCAAAACTCCAACTTTGGTTTTAATGTTGTCACAAAAGGGAGGAACATTTATTTTGTATGGAAAAAATAAGAGAGTAATCATCAAACTACATTTTGATAAACATTTTAGAGAGAAGCTAACAGATGTGGGGCAGAGTGATTCCTTGTACAGTGGCGGATGCTTAAAAATGCATAAAAGATTTGCAATGCTACCATTCTTTCAGTAAAGCTAAAATATTTTGTGAACCACAAGATATTTGCTGTCATACATCACAGCAAGTGGAGATATTACTAAAGCACGCCAGTGTTGCACTCATCATCAAGAAATGAACATGTTCTCAGCTCACTGGACAAATCTGGGATATAGCAGCTTGATGTATATGAGACAAATCCTCTTATTCTTGAGTCTTAAAATTTGATTGTGGGGTAAGAAACAAAATGTGTAACCTAGTAGTTTATTGCATTGTAAATGCTAAATGATTTTAATCCTTCTTCAATAATAGTTTGATTTCCAGAAATGATACTGCAAATATGCTAACTGCCAACTAAAGGCATCTACTAACATGATTTGAACGAATAAACATTTGTCAACGTTTGAATAAGCATTTGCATTGGATTCAAGTGTCTCAAAGTAATTTTGTCAGACCTAAGTCATTTCTCCTGTTTCATTACCACCTCCTTTCACCTTTCCAGTCTCTCCGCATGCAAATTGGTGGGAAGGCCAGACAGCCTAATATTCATGATGTCTGGAGCATAGAACATACAACATAGAAAAGTACAACACAGAACAGGCCCTTTGGCCCACGATGTTGTGCCGAGGTTTAATCCTAGTGTAAAATATAATAACCTACGCACTCCTCAACTCCTGTCCATGTGCCTGTCCAGCAGTTGCTTAAATGACTCTGCTTCCACCACCACCGCCGGCAATGCATTCCATGCATTCACAACTCTCTGCATAAAGAACCTACCTCTGACGTCTCCTCTATACCTTTCCCCTAATATCTTTAAACTATGACCCCCACGTACCCGTCAATCCTGCCCTGGGAAAGAGTCTCTGACTATTGACTCTATCTATTCCACTCATTATCTTGTACACCTCGATCAGGTCTCCTCTTTTCCTCCTTCTCTCCAGAGAGAAAAGTCTGAGCTTTTTCAACCTTTCTTCATAAGACAAGCCCTCCAGTCCAGGCAGCATCTTAGGTAGAATCTTAAAAGAAGTGGCTAATAAGATATTTGACATATTGGTTTTAATGGTCCAAAACTCTCTCGATTCAAACAAGGTTCCATTAGATTGGAAAAATAGCAAATGTCTCCTTTTATTCAAAAAGGCAGAGAGATGGAAAGCAGGGAACCCAAGTTCAGACAGCTTAACATCTATCATAGGGAAGGTGTTAACAGCTATTATTATACACTATAAAGCTGGAGGACTTGAAAAATTTCAAGGTAAAGAAGCAGAGTCAGTGTTGTTTTATAAAAGGGAAAACATTAAATTCCAATAAATTGGCTAAGTACGTTCAGTGGTGGTAGAAGGACAGGGTATGCTATGTGATGTAAGAATAAACAATAATTCATGGTAATAAGTCAGTGGGTTATCCTGAAATAAGAATATAATACATTTACAAGTATAAAACATAATTAAAAATGATGCTGTCACAAATGTTGTGCACTTTCCCAAGAATGAAGAATTCTCTTTGTATTTTACAGCATTTGAGTACTTAATTTGAGAAAGGAGCTATTACTGGTAAATGCTGTGATCTTAAAAACATGATGAAGTCTGTACAGTCATCTATTCATTTAACAGGAACTACTTGCCATTCCAGTGGCTGAAAGACTATTCTGAATGCGCCCTGTAAAGCAGAAGAGAGGAATGTGGAATGCTTCTTGAACTGAACCCTTCCCTGGCCACACGAAATGAATATGTTGTTGGTGCTGATTTTGGCTCTTTCGTGGAGAGGAAATTGTCAGGCTTCATAAAATTTAGAACTCCTTTCTGACCAAACAGCCCAAATAGTGCTTTGTATCACCAATTGGAAATAACCCAAATTCTACTTTAAAACATCTTATAAGTAAGGCTGTATTTATATGCTTGCCTGTGCCAGGCTTGCCTGCTGGGCCTATTTCCAGCTAACAACAACAGAAATTGCTGGAAAAATGTAGCAGGTCTGACTGCATCTGTGGAGAGAAAGCAGAGTTAATGTTTGGTGTCCTGTGACCCTTCTTCAGAACAGATGGTGCTGGACCTGCTGAATGTTTCCAGCAATTTCTGTTTTTGTTCTGATTTCCAGCATCCACAGTTCTCAGGTTTTTCTATTTCCAGCTAAACTTGGCCATCAGACAAGAAATACACATAGACTGGAAAAGGTATAATAAAGAGCAACAAAATATGCTGCAAACACTGAAAGAAGGCTAATTTGAACTTTGTGGTATGGCAGCAAGATACTGAGGAAGGGATGTGGGGAGAGTCATAGAACGTTTTTAACATATGGTAAATATTTAATGATACAGATGTATATTTACAGTGCATTTCAATGAGTAAATAGCACTCAGATATTTGAAAATTCATAATCAGATTCAAGGAGAACTTGCTTGTTGTGGAAGCAGTAGGACTATTGGTTATCACCTTTGTGATAATTTCTCTGATTCCATGGTAGAACGTAGAACACAGAACAATGCAGTACAGGAGCAAGCCCTTTGGCCCACTAAGTCTGCGCTACTGACGGTGCAAGTCTAAACTAATCCCAACTTCCTGCACATGGCCCATATCCCACAATTCCCTGCCGGTTCATGTGTCTGTCTAAATGCCTATTTAACTTTGTTATCATATCTGCTTCTGCGATCTCCCCGGCAGCACATTCCAGGTACCTTGCACATCTCCTTTTTCCTCTCACTTTAAACCTGTAGGATAAGTCTTTCTTCATTTCCATGTTCACAGCATAAATATGACAATAATTACATGATAATTTGGAGAATTCATGGATGAACGCTTAGTATTTTGTAAACAGTTGAAACTGTAATTGTAAACAATGAAAATATGAGATTGGTTTTACATCACTCAGCATAAATGGAATTTCTTTTGCATCCAAATACTGAATGGCTACAAGTGATCATTTCTTAATCTAATACTTACTACCCACTGGGGAAATATTCACACAGACAATTTTCCACAAATTTTGGTAATATTTGAAAAATTTGATAAGCTATTTTTAAAAATCGCAAGTGTGAAACCTTTTATCATCATCTATTAAGATGCAACTATGTTGAATTATTTTTTATCATTTATAAGTAACTCAAAATGAACACTGTTTCTCTAGATTTAAACTAATACAAAAACAGAAAAAATATATAATGATAGAGAAAATAGTAAACACCTAGTTCAACGGGTAACAAAGGCATTAAATATCAGCATATGCTCACTGTTTCTTGTGCTAATTTTCCAATTTCATAGCATTCACTATACAAGGTAAAGCAAGAACATTGTTGATATTAACTACTTAAAAAGTCTTTTTTTTTTAAATGGACCTGGTAAGCTACTGTATTCTTCCAAGTAAAGTAAAAGAAACATAAATATTGAGGTTCAAAATTTAGTTCTACACGTTTAAGGGGATGTTGCGATATTAGAGAGAGGAGCGTTAATGAAGTAATCTTTTATTGCCCTGGCTTTTTGATGTTTTTGTAGCCATTGGCTACTGGCCATTGCCAGTGCTACTAATGACATTGTATTAGCTAATGTACACGAGTGGTCTGACATGACAGCCATTGAGTTTTTTTTTCATTTCTGCAGGGTAAGTATTTGACAATCTAGATTGAAATCAGTAATTTAACCTTGTTAAAAAGTTGGAACTTGCTTAAATTGGTTCAGCTTAGGCTGGAGGAAATCATACTTTTAAAGATGCTGTGGCTTTTGTGGTAAGCACAAGGAAAGTGGATTTATGTTACAATGGCATCTTCTAGCTTGTCATAGAATTGTATCAAATTGTTTCAGGTTTGAAATATTGAAGTGCAGAAACTGTTATGCTTTCAAGTGGGGCAAGATCTTGAAAACAGATGTACAACCAACTGTTACTGTTGGTAGTGTTTGAAAGAGGGATGTTGGGGAAGATACCTCTGAATAGTGCCATTTGAATCTTCATCGTACCTTTAGCATCAACATGAACAGCTGGAACCTTGATTTAAAAGTTCACCTAATTATATCATCTCCAGCAATGCTCCAGTATGTTGGCACTGTACTAAACTGTTAGCTTTGATTATTCCTGGAATGGGGCTTGAAATTCTCAGTACTACTACATAGCCTTCTGATTGAAAAATGAGTTCTCCTGCTTCAGCCATGATGAATAATGATCCTGATGCTTTACTGGTACTAGGAAAAAGTTAAAAATAGATGCAACACCAAGTTATAGTCCAACAGGTTTATTTGGAAGCCCAAGCTTTCGGAGTGCTGCTCCTTTATCAGGTAGTTAGCTGCCTGACAAAGAAGCAGTGCTGCAAAAGCCTGTACTTCCAAATAAACCTGTTGGACTATAACCTGGTGTTGTGTGATTTTTAACTTTGTCCACCCAAGTCCAAAACTGGCATCTCCATATCATGGTATTAGAAATGTATTATTTCCCAGACAGTTAAGATGTTACTCCACAGGTGGCTGAGATGTACTTTGCGGTCCAAATAAACCAATTTCCCCTGCCTGAAGATATTTTATATAATTTTCTGTGGGAGTAGAGGAAAAGATTCTTCGGTCTCATTTTGTTTTTCTTTTCAAGGTATCGTTGCTAGAATATCGAAAACGACAGCAGGAGGCAAGGGAAAGTAAATCAGACAGCCTAAGTTCAGACCCTTCCAAGATGTCCAGCACTGTAGGCACACCAACAAGACGAAGTAGTGATGGTTCTTCTGCACAAACAGCAGCCAATAGTGACTCCAATGCTGTGTCTCGGTCATCACATATATCGTCATCACCTCCAAGTGGTTTTTCATCACCTGTGCACCCCTCAATGCCTCAGATTGAAGAGGTCAGCCCAACAGATTCTGGTAGTGGCAAGAATACAGCAGCCAGCAGCAAAAACCGGGACAACATGAGCACAAGGTGGTGAGTACATTTGTTAACTGATGCGAGTGTTGTTGCCTTAGAAGTGCAGTGTAGATTACCCAGAATGATAATTGGGCTGTGAAAGGTGCAAGGTAAAAGTTGCATAAACTCGGGTTGTATTAGCTGGCATTTAGAAAATTCAGGGCTAGTTAGATTGAAGTTTTGAGGATATTAAGGGAACAAGTAGAATAGGTAGAAAAACTAATCTATTTAAGGAATAAGATGACACAGGGTCATTCATTAAGATTAAAGCCAGACGTTTCAGGAACTAAATTAGAAAGTATCTTTCCAACATGGCAGAACTTTGGAATTGCAATTGATGCTAAATTAATTAATTTTAAATTTGGGATTGGTAGATTTTTGGTAACGAAAAGTATTTGTGGATATAAGTCAAAAGAAAGCATATGGAATTGAATTATAGATCAATCATGATTTCGTTGAATGTCAGAAGGGATTGGAGGGGCTTATTCTTTGTTTGTACGCTCTTAAAATAAGTTTAATATAATGTTAAATATATGTTGTGTAAAAAAGAGCCAGTAATGTAATTGCTTTAGTCAATGTTTTCATTGCAAATGCTGTCACTAGCATAGCTGGGAATTCGTTCTCAGTGTCCCTCAGCAATGGGTGTCCATGTATGTGCTTTAAGAGACTGTTGACTCCTTATCCTAGAGTAATTTTCTTCCACTCCTGAGGTACTGTAACATTTTATTTATATCTGTACATTATGGATTATGAAATATCCTCTCTAGTGTCTTATCTAGGACCTCTCTGTTCGCATACTTCATTCTAGTCTGATGTCTTCTTTCAATCTGGCCTGCAGCTGTTAGAGTAACGTCATTGGTTATGTCATCATTACTTGCATACTTAATTATACATTTCCAGATGCTCATTACCCATTAGTCATTTCATTTGTGGAATATCATGCTTCATAGTCATGAACTGTACAGTTCATCTCTAACGAGGTTGATTTGATTAAGTAGATTAGCATTGTCAATTCAGTGAAGGTGTGGAATCAAAGTATTCTTTTCTTCCTATGCTCTGAGTCACCCCTTCCAAGGATGCGAGGATAATCACTACAACATGCATAAATACTTCTGGCAAAGGAAAAGGATTTTCAAGCAGCATTCAGGAAAATAAAGGTTATCTGGAAAAAAAAGCAAATTTTGAATGGAGTTTTTCTTTTTTATGTTTCAGGATGGTTCCTACCTCAGTAGAGCGATTGCGAGAGAACCCGGGCATGTTGGAACGTGTTCTGAGGAGAGTGGAAATTGGAAGTATGAAGCGATCTGGAGACGATAGAAGTACGTTGGATCGTGTTCTACGGAGGATAGAGACTGGTACAGTGGACTCTTGCAGGGAGAAAGATGCAGGTGTGAAATTACTAATGATTCAACTTCATGTTCTGAAATTCCAATATTTACTTTGCTTTGATGTTGAAACTTATTCTACTCCAGTGTTCAAGCTACACTTTTTAATTGTGTATTTGAATATTTTATAGAATCATAAAATCCGTATGGTATGAAAGCAAGCCATTCGGCCCATCGAGTCCACACCGACCTTCCGAAGAGCATCCCACCCAGCTCCTAAGCCTGTCCCTGTAACCCTGCATTTACTATGACTAATCCACCTAGCCTGCACATCCTTAGACACTGGGCAATTTTGCACAGTCAATCCATCTAACCTGCACATCTTTAGACTGTGGGGGGAAACTGGAGCACCAGAAGGAAACCCATGCCAACTTAGGGAGAATGTGCAAACTCCACACCAACAGTTGTCTGAGGGTGGAAACGAACCCAGGTTCCTGGTGCTGTGAGGCAGCAGTGCTAATCTCTGAGCCACTGTGTTGCTCCTAAGTCACTGCTAAGTTATAGGTTTTTTTCCTTCAAAAACTTCATACAAATAATCTCAGTATTATCCTTGACATTCATACACTCATCCATATGTATGTACATATGATCATATGAATTAGGGCAGACGTAGGCCATTTGGCCATTCAAACCATTCAGTATGGTCTCTACCCCCAGTAACTGTTGACTTCCTTGCCTAATAAGAATCTATCTATCTATACCTTAAAATTATTCAGTGACTCTGCTCCCTGAGGCAGAGTTCCGAGGTAGCAAATCTTTTGAAAGGAAAAAAATTCCCCTTATTTCTGTCCTACAGGGCAACCCCTAATTTTAAAATTGTGCCTCCTGTTCTGGACTTAGCCGTAAGAACAAACAATCTTTCCATGACCATTTTGTTAACACACTCACTCTACTAAACTCCAATGGAAATAAGTGTGACCTATTCAATCTTTCTTTAGAAGATGACCCACTCATTCTAGGTATCAAGTAGCTAGTATCCTCCTCTGAACTGCCTCCAATGCATTTACAGCACTCCTAAGTAAGGAAACCAAAATTGCACATAATGTTTGAGATATGATCTCACCATTGTCCTGTGTAACAGAAGCACAACACCTTTACTTTTATGTTCAATTTCTTATAATAAGCGCTAGCTTTTTGATTAGCTTTACATTAGCTTTAGCTTTCTGATTATATGTATACTATACCTAGTGACTCATGGACAAGAACACCTAGATCTTTCTGCACCACAGATTTCTGCAGTTAAGTAATACTCTGCTCTTTTTATTCTTTCTGCCAAAGTGAATTACACTTTCTGACGTTATACTCCATCTGCTAGACCTTTGCCCATCTAGTTAACCTTTACATCTCAACACTTTGTATCCTTGTTACATCATCTTCATAACATAATTTCTTACATATCTTTGTGCCATCTGAAAAATTAGCCACTCTGCGATGAAGCCCTTTATCTAAATCATTGATATAAATTGAAGAAAATGTGAATCCAGCACAGACCACTGCAGAACCCTGTTTGCCGCGTGGTGTCAGTCTGAAGAAGGCCCATTTATGCATGCTGTGTTTTCTGCCTGCCAGCCAGCCAATCTTCTGTTACCCACATGCCATGAACACCCTCAAAACCTAATAAGAATACCATGCATTGTGGATAAAGGGCAGCCCATTGATATATCGTCCTTGGACGATATGAAGTGATATGAAGACACTTGACAAGATTCCAACCTTTTATGTGGAATCTTGTCAAGTGTCTTCAAGAATTCCAAGGACGATATATCAATGGGCTGCCCTTTATCCACAATGCATGGTATTCTTATTAGGTTTTGTTTTACAGGCCAATATTTAGTTTCTGAAAGCTCAGGGATATTATGAGCTGAAGTTATATAATTTGGCTGAGATAGATCGATTCTTGTGCACTTTGACTGAGTTAGAGAACTTATTGATCTCCAAGATGACGGGAAAAGGCTAGAAACGTAGGTGTGAGGAATCAGCCATAATCCTATTGAATGGCAGAGCAGGCTTGAAATGCCAAATCGCCTACTTTTGATCTTATTTCTTATGGTCATATGTATGAGTCTGAAGGTGATGTCCCTCATGCCCCTATTCATAATGACAGTAGAAATCAGTATTACCATAGTGCCCAAAGAACTGCACAAGAAAGCATGTACTGAGAATACCATAAGATGCAGGAGCAGAATTAGGTAATTTGGCTTATCAAGTTTGCTCTGCCATTAAAACACTGCTAATTTACTTCTCAACTCTGTTCTTCTGCCTTCTCCCTGTAACCCTTGATCCCCTTATCAAGAACCTATCTATATCTTATCTTAAATGCACTCGATGATTTGGCTCCACAGCCTTGTATGGCAATGAGTTCTATGTCTGATTGAAGAAATTCCTCCTCATCTAAGTTCTAACGGGTCATCCTTTCATTCAGAGGCTGTGCCCATAGGTCCTAATTTTTACTACTAATGGAAATACCCTTCCCATGTTCACTCTATCCTGGCCTCTTAGTATTCTGTACGTTTCAGTGAGATTCCCCCCCCTTCATCCTTCTAAACTCCAAGTGCTGACCTAGAGTCCTCAACATTAGAGTGTGGGCGCATTTTGGAAGTAGTGATAGTGATATGACAAGGTTCAATATTGGTGGGTCCTTCACAGAATGAATTAGAAGTTGGCTAAAAGATAGGAAACAGAGGATAGATATAACTGGCCGTTTCTCAGATTGGAGACAAGTTGTAAGTGATATTTGAGGTCAGTGTTGGGATCTTTGCTTTTTCTGATATATAAAAGATTTGGAGATAAGTGTTGAGGTAAAAATCTCTACATTTGATGAGATAACACAGCCAGTGAATGAGGGTAGTAGATGTTGTACATTTGGACTCTCAGAAAGCATTTGATACAGAGCTACGTGGCAGGTTGGTTAGCAAAGTAGAAATATTTGGGATTGATGGTTCCTTCACAACATGGATTAGAAGTTGACTACAGAGGGTCAATATAGCTGGGCATTTCTTAGATTGCCTTCATTGCTCAGTGCTTTGAGTATCGGAGTTGGGAAGTCATGTTGAGGTTGTACAGGACATTGATATGAGACCTCTTCTGGAGTACTGTGTCAAGTTCTGGTTGCCCAAATATAGGAAGGATATTATCAAGTTGTAAAGGGATCAAAAGAAATTTATCAGGATTTGCCAGGTATGGAAGGTTTGAGTTATAAAGAAAGGCTGAGACTTCTTTCACAGGAACATAGGAGGTTGAGAGGTGAACTGATAGCAGTTTATAAAATAATGAAAGGTATATAGGTAGAGTTAATGGTAGTTGTCCTTTCCCTTGGATGGGAGATTTCAAGACGGGGGGGCACATATTTAAAGTGAGAAGAGAGTGATTTTTAAAAAAAAAAGAGGCAAATGTTTTGCACAGAGGGCGGTTCGCATGTGGAATGAACTTCCTGAGGAAGTGGTGGATGTGGGTACAATTACAACGTTTAAAAGACATTTGGATAGATACTTGAAAGAGAAAAGTTTGGAGGGATATGGGCCAGGAACAGGCAGTGGGGCTAGTTTAGATTGGGATGATGTTTGGCATGGACTGGTTGGACCGAAGGGTCTGTTTCCATGCTGTATGACTCTATGACTATGGAGACAAGTTTAAGCGGTATTCAGGATCAGTGTTGGGATCTTTGCTTTTTTTTTGATATAGAAACGATTTGGAGACATGTTGAGGACAAAAATCTCTAAATTTGCAGATGATAATAAGCTAGAGGGAATAGTGAATTGTGAGGATGTTGCTGAATGACTTCAGTGGGACCTTGATGAGTTGGCCAAATGGACAGGCACCTGGCAGATGAATTCCAATGCAGAGAAGTATGAGTTAATGCATTTTGGTAGAAGAAGCTCTGAGAAATACAAGCTCAATGGAATAACAATGAAGGAAATATAGAAGCAGAGGGACCTTAGGATTCAAGTCATAATTCTCTGAAAGTTGCCGGGCAAGTTGAAGCAGTTGATAAGAAGGCTTATAGGATCCTTGGGTAAGCAAGGAAATGATGCTACACCTCTCCAAATCATTGGTCAGACCACATTTGGAATATTGTGTTCAGTTCTGGCAACGTATTTAAGAAGGATGTTAAAGCCTGGAGACAGTGCAGAGATGTTTTACAAAAATGATGCTCAGAGTGAGGAATTTCAAATACCAGGAGAGATTAGAGGAATTAGGCTTATTCTCCCTGTAGCAGAGAAGATTAAGAGGTGACTGTCTTGTGGTGTTCAAAGTTATGACCAGTCTTGACAAGGTAAAGAAAGGTATTCTGTTTCTATTAGTCGGTGTATCAGTAACAAGGGGTCACAATTTCAAGATTGCCAGCAAGAGAGCTAGAAGTGTGATGAGGAGAAATTTCTTCACCAAGTTATTTGGGCTTGGAATGTGCTGCCTGGCAGAATGATGGAGGCAGATTCCATAGGAGGTTTTATATGAGAGCTCGATAAATATTGGAAAGTGATAAATTTAGATGGCTACGAAAGTATGTCTGAAGAGTGGGACTAGTCAGGTGGTTCCTTTTACAGAAACAATAGGTTGACTGGCTTCCTGATTGTGAATGATAAGCCTTTCAATCCACGGTCATTCTTGTAAGCCTCCTCTGGATCCCCTCCAAGGCTAGCCTGTACTTCCTTAGATATGGAACCCAAAACTGCTCTCAATAGCCCAAGTGTGGTCTGACCAGAGTCTCGTACAGCCTCAGTAGTACATTCCCGCTCTTGCATTCTAGCCCCCTCAAAATTAATGCTAACATTGCATTTGCCTTTGTAACCTCCAAATGAACCTGCATGTAAACCTTAAGAGAATCCTGAACTAGGACTGCCAAGTCCCTTTGTGCTTCAGATTTCCAAAACCTTTCCCCAGTTAGAAAATAGTCTATGCCTTTTCTTCCTGTCAAAGTGCATAAACCCACGCTTTCTCTTTTGTAATATACTTAGCTATGGATGAAATTAGATATTAACCTGCATATTTTCTGTTGGAAAAAAAATAGCAGAATTGTAGTCCCTTTCTTTTCACAATAAATGTTACATTTCTGGTGTTGTTGCCATTTCAGATTCCACAAATGGTGATGGACAGGAGACACATGGCCCAGCACGCACCAAGATTTCTCCAATTCATAGTCCCCAGAGATATGGTCACAGTCCTTCTAGATATAATCATCAGGTAAATAAGTCTTTCAATACTCAGCCAATTCTTATAAATTGTTTCATTGAAACAGAGGTTGTCAGAGCAGAAGGAGGCTTTTCAGTCTATTTTGTCTGTGCTGGTCCATCCCACTGTTCTGTTCCTTTCCGATGTTCCTCTACCCTCTGCTTCAAATATTTAGATTGTCTTCAGGTTGGTGTCTAAAAAGGCTGCTATTGTCCTGATTAAACTTCCCATCATTACGATTTTCCTATTCTTATGATATTGTGTGTCTCAGGTTCCCTGTTTCCCAGTATTGATCAAGATTACAGTCTGCTGAGTCTAACTATAAAATGGTTATTCACCTTATACAGATGCAGGGGAGCCTTCTTATTTCTGTACAATTTCAGTAGTTTGGGGCTTCCCACATGTGTAACTTGTATCTCCCTCTGCTGACCTTGCAATGACTCATTATTTCTCTTTGTACTTGACTCTTTGCTAAATACAGTTGGCAGACTATGATCCAAAAATGTTTCTTAATTATTGCTGTAGAGTCTGCTAGCTGTTCTCCAAGCGTATGTTCTCTGTAGCAGACTCACTTTCCTGAAGCTTGCGTATGTGTTCCCTTAGACATGCTGAGGCCTGGTTTACTTGGCCCTTGGTGATGGTATTCATTGCTGACCCAAAGAAAGCTGCCCACAATGCCCCATTGAATCTTGTAACATTAATTTCCCTCTTTCTCACATTAGTGTTGCATTCTCACCAAATCAGCAACAGTGATGGCATCAAATAAGATAGGCGACCCTGGAAATAAAAGATACTGAAATTATTGGGCTTTTTTTTTGTTCACGTGATATTGGTGAAACCAACTTGGTGAAACCAACTTGGCCAACATTTGTTACCCATCTCTAATTGCCCAGAGACCATGTACAAATGGCAGATTTCCTTACCTAAAGGAGTGAACCAGTTAGGTTTTTACCACACCCAGCAATGGCTACGTGATTATCATTAAGCTAGATCCTTCTTTCCAATTTGTTTTTAATGGAATTCAAATGTCACCATTAGCTAAAATGGTATTTAAACCCATGTTCCCAGATCATTAGCCTGATGCTCTGGATTACTAGTCCAGTGACATTGCCACTACATCACCACCTCCTGGGATTACAGTAAAAGTTAAAGAATAAATTTCAATCAAGTTTTAGAACAATGTCAAAAAGAATTAATTGAGAAATTTGACATTCGTAAGCAAGCTAGTTTTTCAAGGGCAGTGGCACCTTTCATCAGCATTTATGAGCTTTGTCCACTGTTTAAAAACCCAGGTACACTTTTACCATCAAAATGTAGTTCTTCAAAGCTTGTTTCAAATCATGTAAAAGGACGAATTATTGTCAATTCAGTGAAGCCTACTTCATTGCTTTGGGGGAGAGAGTGGCTTCAGTCACTTTGAGGATGAGTAGGAGCTTTGACAGCAGCTTTGAATTTTAGCTGCACTTGATGTACAAACACCAGACGTTTTGCCATGGTTGCTGCCACAAAGTACAACCCTGAGGATCTATGATAATCCATGTAATTTACTCCACACTGATCATCATGATTTTATTTACAATTACTACACTCTTTATTTAGCTAATTAAGACTTTGGTAGCATTTGCTGAAACTCCCATTTTCAAACCATTCTTGCAAGAGTCAAAGTTTGCTTACTCAATTAAATATGTGTTTCAGTTGGCCTTAAAGCTTCAGAGTCTCGACCAAATGTTTCTTTCGTACCAGTTTTAGATAGCACACTCCCTTAAAGATCATACTTTTAGCAAAGTTTAACTTTCTATCTTTGCCATCTTCAAGTTTTTCCTGAGTCCACAAATTGGCATGTAAGTTATTACATGATTTAGTCTCATTCGCAATTGATGAGAACAAGGGGAGACTGTATGTCTCATTAAGCTTACTCAGCCAATTAGTACAATCATAGCTGATCTTAGACTTCAACTCCAATTCACTCCCCATATCCCTTGATTTTCTGAGAGACTAAAGACTGTCTTTCTCAAGCCTTAAATATGTTCAACAGTAGAGGCAAGGAGTATGCAAGGAATAAGCCTGTTCCGCCATTGAGGATGATGCTGACTGGTCAGGTTGTAGTGTCAGCCTCATTTTTTCATCTGCATCTCATAAACTTGAGTTTGTCTATCAAAACTTAAAAATGTGTTGCTGGAAAAGCGCAGCAGGTCAGGCAGCATCAAAGGAGAAGGAGAATCGACGTTTCGGGCATAAGCCCTTGAAGATGGGCTTATGCCCGAAAGGTCGCTTATCCTTCTCCTTCTCCTTTGATGCTGCCTGACCTGCTGCGCTTTTCCAGCAACACATTTTTAAGCTTTGTCTATCAAAAGTCTATCTCAGTCTTGAATAAATTTCAAGGCCCAGCCTCCATTACCTGCTGGGAAGAAAATTCTCAAATTGCCTCCTGAGAGAAAGAAAATTCTTTTCATCTCTGTCTTGAAACCTCTTATTCATAAACTATCCTCCACTACCCCCCCATCCCAATCTTGAATGTTTCTGTAAGATCCTTTCTCACTCTTCTAAACTCCAATACAGGCCTAACCTGCTCAATCCTTCTTCATAAGATAAGCTTACTTATTTTATGAACCTTCTCCAAAATGTTTCTAACCAATTATATCTATTACAAATAGATGACCAAAACTGTAGAGAATACCCCAGACATGGTCTCACAAGATCCTGTACAGCTGCAGCAAATCATACCTACTTTGTGTTCCATTCCTCTTGCAATAAATAAAAGTGACATTTTCTTTCTTAATCACTTGCTGTACTTGTGTGCTAACTTAATGTGATTCATAACCAGATTCCCATGCACCACTGAGTGCTGCAGTATTTCTCCTTTAAAATGGTATGCTGCCTTTCTATACCTTTGGAGAAGTTTACATTTGCCCATGCCATACTCCCATCTTTTTTTTCCCACTCACGTAATCTGTCAACATCCCTTTGCAGGTCTCCCTCAACAACTTACTTCCCTACCGTCAGAAAATTTAGCTGCCATGCATTGTTAATCTATCTAGATCAGTGTTGTACATAGTAAATTGTTGAGGAATCTGCACTGATCCCTGTTGCATCCACTATTTATAGTTTGTCAAATTGAAAAAGATCAGTTTATCCCTCCTCTGCTACCTGATAGCTAATCAATCCTTTATCCATGCTAATATGTTATTCCATGTACCGAGCAGCAACCTTTGTTAAATGCCTTTTGGACGTCCAAGTCCACCACATCTGTGAATGTTACTTTGTCAATAAAACTCCAATAGATTAGTTAAAATACAATTTTCCTTTCACAAAGATATCTTAATTCTGCCTCACAATTTTCTAAGTATCCTGCTACGACCATCTTAGTAATGGATTCTATAATTTTCTGCTTTCTGCTTCCTCTTCTTTGAATAAAGATATCACATTTTCTGTTTTCCAGTCCACTAGGACCCTTCCAGAATCTCAGTTATTTTGAAAGCTTATAATTATTGAATTTGCTATCTGCCACTACTATTATTATGACATGATGATACAAGTCATTCAGTCCTGAAAACTTGTTGCCCTTTTGGTCTAATAGTGTTCCTAGCACCTTTTCACCAGTGATGTTGATATATGAAATACTGAGGATTTTGCACCAAAATGTTGGGGATTGGCTTTTACACAAGATCACTAACATTGGACATATATGACAATAAATTAGTTACAATTTAAAAACTCAGCTGTTACTTATCTCTCTGGTAAAAGGTAAAGTTGCCATTGTCTTACCAGATTATAGAGCTGTTCTCTCATTAGAGAGAGCCATCTGCTGTGGTTTACCCTGAGGGTCTCCATACCTTAGGCGAGGGGAAAGGTTGAGCTGGAGAGTCCTTGTGTTAACCTCAGCCAGTGTGGGAATTGAACCCACACTGTTGGCATCACTCTGCATTGTGAACTGATGCACCCCACCCCTCTATACTGATTAAAGCCCTTACTCATTTAGAAGAGTAAGTCCTTAGAATTCATTATATTGGGGAGACAGGCCGCCTACTTGCGGAACGTTTCAGAGAACACCTCTGGGACACCCGGACCAACCAACGCAACCACCCCATAGCCCAACACTTTAACTCCCCCTCCCACTCCACCAAGGACATGCAGGTCCTTGGACTCTTCCATCGCCAGACCATGGCAACACGACGGTTGGAGGAAGAGCGCCTCATCTTCTGCCTGGGAACCCTCCAACCACAAGGGATGAACTCAGATTTCTCCAGTTTCCTCATTTCCCCTCCCCCCACCTTATCTCAGTCAAATCCCTCGAATTCAGCACCGCCTTCCTAACCTGCAATCTTCTTCCTGACCTCTCCGCCCCCACCCCACCCCGGCCTATCACCCTCATCTTGACCTCCCTCCACCTATCGCAATTCCAACGCCCCTCCCCCAAGTCCCTCCTCCCTACCTTTTATCTTAGCCTGCTGGACACACTTTCCTCATTCCTGAAGAAGGGCTTATGCCCGAAACGTCGATTCTCCTGTTCCTTGGATGCTGCCTGACCTGCTGCGCTTTTCCAGCAACACATTTACAGCTCTGATCTCCAGCATCTGCAGTCCTCACTTTCTCCTCCTTAGAATTCACCACCAATCACCCACCTGCTCACTTAATTAATGCCTGGAGGCTGAAAGGAATTAAAAACCAGCATCTCTTTCTCCCTATGCCATCAATTCCCATCTGTGCCAACTTTCTATGTTTCTATGTTGTGCTCAGATGTCATTGTCACCTCTCTGTGCTCTCGACATTCTTGAGGCACAGATCAGTGATTTGCATTCAGAGTCGTTATTCCATTTGTTCTCTCTGTGCCCAATGGTTCCAGCCTTTGGATTCTTGCTAGCGTGAGCAACCTGTGTACTGTTCTGATCATCTATTATTCTAATAACCCACCTTGTTCTACTGCAGCAAGTATTTTGAATTGAAAAATTAGACAATAGACGCAGGAGTAGGCCATTCTGCCCTTCGAGCCAGCACCACCATTCATTATGATCATGGCTGATCATCCTCAACCAGTATCCTGTTCCTGCTTTATCCCCATAACCCTTGATTCCACAATCCTTAAGAGCTCTATCCAACTCTTTCTTGAAAGTATCCACAGACTTCGCCTCCACAGCCTTCTGGGGCAGAGCATTTCATACACCCACCACTCTCTGGGTGAAGAAGTTTCTCCTCAGTTCTGTTCTAAGTAACCTACCCCTTATTTTTAAACTGTGTCCTCTGGTTCGGGACTCACCCATCAGCGGAAACATGTTTCCTGCCTCCAGAGTGTCCAATCCTTTAATAATCTTATACGTCTCAATCAGATCCCCTCTCAGCCTTCTAAACTCAAGCGTATACAAGCCCAGTCGCTCCAATCTTTCAGCGTAAGATAGTCTCGCCATTCCGGGAATTGACCTCGTGAACCTACGCTGCACTCCCTCAATAGCCAGAATGTCTTTCCTCAAATTTGGAGACCAAAACTGCGCACAATATTCCAGGTGCGGTCTCACCAGGGCCCTGTACAGCTGCAGAAGGACCTCTTTGCTTCTGTACTCAATTTCTCTTGTTATGAAGGCCAGCATGCTATTAGCTTTCTTCACTGCCTGCTGTACCTGCATGCTTACCTTCATTAACTGATGTACAAGAACACCTAGATCTCGTTGTACTGCCCCTTTACCTAACTTGACTCCATTTAGGTAGTAATCTGCCTTACTGTTCTTGCCACCAAAGTGGATAACCATGCATTTATCCACATTAAACTGCATCTGCCATGCATCCGTCCACTCACCTAGCCTGTCCAGGTCACCCTGTATTCTCCTAACATCCTCCTCACATTTCACCCTGCCACCCAGCTTTGTGTCATCAGCAAATTTGCTAATATTACTTTTACTACCTTCATCTATATTATTAATGTACATTGTAAAAAGCTGTGGTCCTAGCACTGATCCCTGCGGCACACCATTGGTCACCGCCTGCCATTCCGATAGGGAGCCATTTATCACAACTCTTTGTTTCCTGTCAGCCAACCAATTTTCAATCCATGTCAGTATTTTACCCCTAATACCATGTGCCCTAAGTTTGCTCACTAACCTCTTATGTGGGACTTTATCAAAGGCTTTCTGAAAGTCCAGGTATACTACATCCACTGGATCTCCCTTGTCCATCTTCAGAGTTACATCCTCAAAAGATTCCAGAAGATTAGTCAAGCATGATTTCCCCTTCATAAATCCATGCTGACTCTGATCTATCCTGTTACTGCTATCCAGATGTGTCGTAATCTCGTCCTTTATAATTGACTCCAGCATTTTTCCCACCACTGAGGTCAGACTAACTGGTCTATAATTCTCTGTTTCTCTCGCCCTCCTTTCTTAAAAAGTGGGACAACATTAGCCACCCTCCAATCCACAGGAACTGATCCTGAATCTATAGAACATTGGAAAATGATCGCCAATGCATCCATGATTTCTAGAGCCACCTCCTTCAGTACCCTGGGATGCAGACCATCAGGTCCCAGGGACTTATCAGCCTTCAGACCTAACAGTGTCTCCAACACCATTTCCTGCCTAATATAAATTCCCTTCAGTTCAGGTCCTTCAGCCACAATTACATCTGGGAGATTGCTCGTGTCTTCCCCAGTGAAGACAGATCTAAAGTACCAATTCAACTCTTCTGCCATTTCTTTGTTCCCTGTAATAAATTCACCCGTTTCTGTCTTCAAGGGCCCAATTTTAGTCTTAACCATTTTTTTTCTTTTCACATACCTAAAAAAGCCTTTACTATCCTCCTTTATATTTTTGGCCAATTTACCTTCGTACCTTATTTTTTCTTTGCGTATTTCCTTTTTAGTTATCTTCTGTTGTTCTTTAAAAGTTTCCCAGTCCTCTGATTTCCCACTCAACTTTGCTATGTTATACTTTTTCCCTTTTGTCTTTATATGGTCCTTAACTTCCCTCATCAGCCAAGGCCACCCCTGCCTCCCCTTAGGATCTTTCTTCCTTTTTGGAATGAATTGATCCTGCATCTTCTGCATTATACCCAGAAATACCTGCCATTGTTGTTCCACTGCCATCCCTGCCAATGGTATTGAACCATTGAACTTTGGCCAGCTCTTCCCTCATAGCTCCATAGTTCCCCTTATTCAACTGAAATATTGTCACTTCCGATTCTACCCTCTCCCTTTCAAACTGCAGATTAAAGCTTATTGTATTATGGTCACTACTTCCCAATGGCTCCTTCACTTCGAGGTCCCTGACCAATTCTGGTTCGTTGCACAATACCAGATCCAGAATTGCTTTCTCCCTGGTAGGCTCCAGCACAAGCTGTTCTAAGAATCCATCTCGGAGGCACTCCACAAATTCCCTTTCTTGGGGTCCAGTATCATCCTGATTCTCCCAATCTACCTGCATGTTGAAATCCCCCATAACAGCTGTAGTAATAGCTTTGCGACAGGCCAATTTCAGCTTCTTATTCAACTTGCACACTACATCCAGGCTACTGTTTGGGGGCCTTGTAGATAACTCCCATTAGGGTCTTTCTACCCTTAGAATTTCTCAGTTCTATCCATACTGACTCTACATCCCCTGATTCTAGGTCCCCCCTGCGTAAGGGACTGAATATCATTCCTTACCAACAGGGCCACCCCACTCCCTCTGCCAGCGAAAGGAAGCATCTAGTTAGTGTCCATGGTAATGTATATTTGAAAAAAATGCTTCATGTTCTCGCTTTTCTCAGAGCAATGACTTTCATTACTGTCAGCTGAGTTGGCTAAGCAATGTGAGAAAAAAGGGACAGTTCTGACACACTGTCTTGATAGGCTGCTAAGGGTGTCGTCATGAAATTAATTGTGATGATTCTACAAGTTGCTGAGGTGGCATCCAATGTAATGATGCATCTCAATTTATTGTTTTTTGGTTTAATGTTTAAGATAGCTGTTCGAATGTGATCTGTAAATAGATAATGTAGGATAAATCTAAGTAAAAGGTAGGGGCAGTTAATGTGACAATTCAAGTGAATGCACTTTGTGAATGTAAGTTTATCAGTTACACATGGAATAGAATGTTGTTTCATTTTAAAATTACATCTTATACAATGAATGAATTTTGATCAGCTCCTACAGGCACAGTCTGAAGGACATCTTTCTGAACCCCATGTACATCCACAGCAAAATGTGTCCCCCTACAGAACGCATAGCTCCTCAAGTGTTTCCATGGCTCACACACAAGGACTCATCTATAGATCTTCATCCCACACGTCAGGACAGAGTGGATCCCAGAATCAACTCGATTCCAATCTCATGACAACTCCTCTCTCAGCTCTCTACTCAAGCCCTGTTCATTCAGCATCTGTTGATACCTCTGTGGTCCAGTATGTAGGGAATTCTGGGTACTACAGTGGTCAACAGCATTCTGGGAGTGTTTTGCAGACATTGAATAGCACTCAGCAAAAGACTAATTCTGGAAGTACTTCTTCTACAGCTGCTACCCCACTACAAAGCACCACAAAAACTATAACAACTGATTCCACTCTTACTTCAACCCTGAGCACCATAAACTCTACTATTTCACAGACTGCAAGGTCGTCACAATCTGGTTCATGGACCTTAAGCTCAGCAAATTCGGGGCAACCACTTCACTCTGGAGCAAAGATTACCACAGTGTCAAGTTCTCAGCACTACCGAAATACTGGAATAACCCAGTACCAACCTCCACCGGTCCAAGGTGCAAATGTAAGAACACAATCGAGCACCTACTAAACTATTGCAGCCACAATCATGTTGGCGATGTTTACCTGGATGCATAACTCATCTATGTGTATCTGTATAGGCCACCAGCATATGTACCTTTTGTGGCATAAACAACTGTAAAGTATGGACCTCATGTTCTGGAGATTGTTGGGCCTAAACCAGCATTTACTAGAACCCCCTTCATACTGTACAAAAACAAAAGTAAGAGTTAAGATTGTGTACCTATTGGTAAGGTACATTTTAAGCTTATAATTCAGATAAATATTGTTTAGGCTTTTTTCCTCCAGTTTATTTTAAATAAACTAGTCATGTGCAGTAAAACCTTTTTTAATTAAAAAAAGAAAGCATTTGTAGCGTCTGAAATTAAGGCACAAGGAAAGGGGTGATAGGGTGGGGAGAGTTTCTGTAGACAACCATTCCATGTGCCAGCTTCTCACATGCATACTGTAATATCCTGGAGTAGAAGATTTTATTTATCTAATTTTATATATAACCATTCTAGGCTAGCTATTACCTTACCCAGACAGCGGAATTTAATCCACGGTGCTGCAGAATTTTTATTTTACACCTGATGCTGTGAGTTCCCTGGTGTTGAGGCGCGGAGTGGAAAAATTGTTGTATTTCAGTGACTGTTACAATCACAAGTTTTTTTAATTTGAAATCTTAAAATTCAGGTGTGTGTTCAACTGAAGAGCGAGAGTGGTCTCAATTTTGAAAGATGTAACATGTGACAAATACAAGTTTAAACAAGTGATGCAGGTATTGCTGCATATTGTATAATGAGAGTTTAATACTGTTCTTTTATTCAGAACACTCTGTATATACCACAACTACTTGTTATCCTCAGAGGATTTAGTTGCCTGACTTTGCATTATGTACATTGATTTTTTTTTGTGTATAATTTCTCTGCACCTTTTATTCTCTTTATTTTCTTTTTGTTCAACAACAGCGTTCGATCTCTCATTGGGCATCTCCGTATGCAGTCTTTTTTTTCGATGTGCGATGTGCATGAGGCGAGTTTGTTCCTGAATGTAGCTGTTGACTGAGTTGCACATCATTTACAATCAAGGAGAAATTTTAAAAAATGAAAAATAAAACGGGAGCCTTGCTTTCTAAACATGTACAGTCAACCCCTCCTGTGGAGTGTACAAAAATAAAACAGTTCATTTCTGCACAATTCTCTCTCTATAGTTTTATGTATTTATATCTGCAGATGGTACTTTATTCCCTGAGAACAGAAGCTGTACATGTTGTCCTGTTCATGTAAATTATATACCTATCACTTTATTGCATTCTTGTGTCATTTTAACCTTTTCTTGGATTATTATGTCTGTTGCATTCTTCATACTTGAAATATAGACTGCACACACAATGCATGTGTGTGCAGTCTATATTTCAAGTATGGAGAATGTACATCAGCTGCTTATCCAAATGTACATCTTCAGTCGGCTTAAAAAGGAGAACTTTTTAAAAAAAAAATACCAAGTACTTGTCCATAGATTGCCATATTTAATTTTAAAACGTAAGGTCAGTGAGGCTTTGGCTGGGGTCTGTTTTATAGATTAGACAGAATCTAACTGTATTTTCACAAGTTAAACGTGACATTTGAGCTTAACAGAGGGAGAAGTATTTTCCAGTCATAGTACTTACTACTGTTCTTCATGTCCAGCCAGCTTTGCAACTTGATGGTCTCTTTATATTGAATATTTTATATCTTTGTCACAGTGATGTTTGTATGAAAATCATTCAAGATGTACACGGTCAGTTGTCTGATCAATGCTAAAACAATCTGCACATCATAAATCTTTCTAGGCTTATATTTGAATTTTTTTGGTTAGGGAATTAAAGGGTACATGAGTTTCCTTTATGTAAGAACTGTAAACTTACTGGATATGCTATTGATAGTTTTTTTTAAAAACCTTGTGAATCTCTATTTAATGTTAACAATTTCATTTTGGAATTAATTCATTAAATCTTAATATGGTGAAACATTTTCCATACATATCCCTTTAAGATAAAATGTTGCTGTCACCCCATGCTTTGGGTTGAATCACATGGGCAAATTTGAAATTACATGCCTTTGCACTGTCCTAGAGACATAGAGTCATGCAGCATGGAAACAGCCCCCACTTGCCTGCGTTTGGCCCATATCCCTCAAAACTTTCCCTAATGACATAATGCCCAAATATCTTTTAAAAGTTATAACTGTACCTACCTATCACTCTTGAGAAATCTCTGTTTCGATGGTATATGAAACATTGGCCTGGATTTCCTTATGGCCAAACTGCTGTTATTCCAGTGTCGATGGGAGTTGTTCATGGGAACCCAGTAGATTCCCAATCCTAGCAGACTGCAAAGAAATTGCCCAGGAAATTGAAGATTGTGCTAAAATACCCTATTGCTGGAACCTTCTGAAATTCTCAATTTAAATGAGAGAATATGGAACGTTTTGCTGAAATTAATTATAGTTACTCATGAAAGTTAGATTATTAAATACATAGTATAACTCCTAACTATTCAACTGACCCCATACTTACCTCATACCCCCCAACTACACACCTCGTGGGACTCAAACGTCATCCCCCACCACCTGACATGATAGTCATTACTGTTGCAGGGGCCACTTAGTTCAATAGTAAACACTTTTAGCCATTTTATGTGTTTATGGAGCTATATCAATTTATGTATCTCTATTTTGACTGTCTCTTAAAATATTTCTTAATTGGCTTAGCTTCAGGTGACAATCTTTTCCAATTATTGATAACTCTTGATCGTAAAATTTGAATAAAATATCATGTGATGTTTCCAAGGAATATTATCCATGGCAGGTTTCAATGTCGATATTTTTATCTTCTGTTTGGTGATTGTAACAAGATCGGCCAGGTGGACTTCATAGAATATGAGTTTCTAATTTGACCAGATTAACAGTTCCTATCAGGGAACCCTGGATGACATACATAAACAGGAGTGTTAGAGGTTCTGTCACTCTGAGAACTGGCTCTAAGGAAGCTGGATCAGTGTCAAGGCTGACTTGATGGTGGGATACTATGAAGTTATTTCGTATGACTTTGGAAAATATGAAAAGTGCTTAAAAGCATATGATTTGCTATTCAATTGAAAGTCTCCATCATTTCTGTAGTTATTAGCATTTCTTAATTGTTTATTGCAATTTGTAACACAACCCAAAGCATTCATGACTGCCTGTGCACTACTTTCAGTTCAGACACTAAGCCAAAACTTTTAATAACTTGCCTTGCAGAAAATGTAACAACTAAGAAACCTTTCAGATTTTCAGTTGAAGAAAGTCTGAGCCGATTGGCTCATTGACAATAACTATGGACTGGGACTTCTGCAGCCGACTTACAAATCTGTCCACTATTGAAGACAGTTATAGAGTCATACACTTCAGTTTCCTGAAAAAGGGCTCATGCCCGAAATGTCGATTCTCCTGCTCCTTGGATGCTGCCTGATCTGCTGCGCTTTTCCAGCAACACATTTTCAGCTCTGATCTCCAGCATCTGCAGTCCTCACTTTCTCCTATAGAGTCAAAAAGCATGATATCAAACCCCTTGTCCAACTCATCATAATGACCAAATTTTCCAAAGTAAACTAGTCCTATTTGCCTGTGTTTGGCCCTTTATTCCACTAAATCTTCCCTATTCATGTACCTGTCTACATGACTTTTAAATGTCATAACTCTACCTCTATCCACCACTTCCTCTGGCAGTTCACTCCATTCATGAACCACCTTCTGTATGAAAAAGTTACCCCTCAGACCTCTGTTAAATCTTTCTCCTCTCACCTAAAATTATGCCCTCTAGTTTTGAACTTCCCTCCGCTGGAGAAAAGACTTTTGAAATTCACCGTATCTATGCCCCTCATAATTTTGTAAACTTCTATAAGGTCACCTCTCAACCGCCTACACTCCAGTAGAAAAAGTCCCAGCCTATCCAGCCTCTCCTTATAATTCAAAAACTCCAGTCCCAACAATATCCTGGAAAATTTTTTTTGCACCCTCTCCAATTTTATAATAATATCGTTCCTACAGCAAGACGACCAGAACTGTACACAGTACTCCAAAACAGGCCTCACCAACGTACTGTACAACCACACCGTGACATCCCCGTGGGCTGAGGTTGTTTAAATACTGAAGTATAGCTCTTCCCTTCAAAATGATAGTCTACAATTTGCTATAATTAGTAAAAAAAAAAATGCCTTTGCAAATTGAGGATATAGTGTTTCGAGAAGTAAAGGTGGGAGTCTTTCAAGGATAATTCTTGATTTTAAATGGAGAATTTTTTTTTGTTTAAAGTGTTCCTCCATATGTTGAGATGGTTGTCTTTTACCCAGTCAAGATTTAATAGCTTCTCCTCGAACATTTTCCACTGATCTGACAATTGAGGAGACCTGCTGAAGAAGCTCCACATAGTGGAACCAAGCTTTTGGATTGGATGATGAGTTGTCAGGCCCTGAAAACTATCCACCTTACTTTGATACCTGACAAAATGAATCAGTAGTGTATATTCCTGTGGCATGGTGCCAAATTCAGATAGGTTTTTTTTTAAGTTAAAAAACAAATTGTCTTGTTATTTGAACTTTGAACTTAAGTATTCAAGCTGAAGAAAGATCATAATGTGGGGTGGCTCAGTGGTTAGCACTGCTGCCTCACAGCACCAGGGATTGGGTTTGATTCCATCCTTGGGCTGTGTGGAGTTTTTACATTCTCCCTGTGTCTGTGTTAATTTCCTCCCACAGTCGAAAGATGTGCATACTAAATTACTCAGTGTCCAGGGATGTGCAGGCTAGGTGGATCAGCCCTGAGAAATGCACGATTTCAGGGATAGGGTAGGGGTGTGAATCTGGACAGAATGCTCTTCGGAGCGTTAGTCAGGATTCGATGGACCAAATGGCCTGCTTCCACACTAGGGATTCTATGATGATGTCTTACATTGCTAGAGAAAATCTCCAAAAGATTTCTCCTGATGTTTTTCCCCTTACACTGTTGTGATTTTCCTTTGCTATCAGTTTGAGGAGAAGATTAATGATTTTACCATGTAATTTTACTTTTACATCTAAAATTTACTCTTTTCACCTGTTACCATTGTGAGGAAGAGCAGAGCCGTAGTAGTTAATTGACCAAATTGTTTAAATCATTTGACTTGTCATCCTAGACCCCATCAATGACTGAATTCATGCAACTATTATCCTGGCCTTTGCGACTTCCTACTCCATTCTCTCCATCTTCCAACTTTCAAACAAGCTGTAAATCCTTCTGAACTGTTGATTTCTGATTCCTTATTGTAAAGTATTGAGTGATCTGTCTTGAATGTGAGCTGCAGAACATAAATACAAGTTGTTTTAAAATGTATATTTTTGGAGGCAATAGTTAGATGCTAACATATTATTTATCTCTTAGTTTTAATAATATTCTCTCTCTAATGCTAATCACTCATTTCTCAGACTTGATTCATCTTCAGAAATCACTTCATGTACCAGTGAATCCTGGGTCCGAAATGTTCAAAGAAATGGCCTCTCAATCACTGAGATATTGAAATCTGGAAATGCAGAGAACAATTATAAGATTGATACCAGCTTCCAGGGGAGTGACATAGGAAGTAGGACCAGATAAGTATGAGCTTTTCAACTTGAGATGATTTAAAGGTGATGTAGAAAAAAAGGTAGTAAAAGGTATTGACGATGTAAGTCCAAAGCCTTACTTCAGATTCTAGAAATACACTGCGTTGAGGAAGCACAGGTTCAGGGTTTTTAAAAACAAAATACTGCAGACAGATGTTAAGGAATTCTGCATAAAGTGATTAATGTGAAATGAACTCTGTAAAAGTGGCCTGAAAGTAAAGTCCTGGATGTATTTGATGAATGGCTTGATGCTGTGGTTTTATTTTAGTGCATGAGCCTAATTCCTTCTTTCATATTGAGTATTATGAGGACCATTTAACATTTGGGCGAACTATTGTTTAAACTGTGTCAATATTGGCTCTGAAGCACAGATTCCTATGTTGACTTGCATGAAAATTTCAAATTCTATCTTTGGCTTCCGCTGATAGTCATTACAAAGCTCTGTAATCACAAACTCTCAAATTGTAGTCTGGTGATTACATACCTGTGGCATTTCATAGAATCATATGTGTTACAATATATAAGGAGGATCTTTAACCAATGCTAACTGTTCAGTAAGCAATGATTTATATTTAATTTCTTTTTCTCGATGTCTTATATTCCTTTTCAGACATCCAATTCATTTTTAAATGATTTTTAGTGTGCTTCCGTATCCTCTGACATAATGGATTCCTTACTCAAGTAGTGTGATTGTTATTTGTAAAAATCCTTCAGACTTCTAGCATAAAACTTGTCTATACCCCGTATATTGATTCTTCAATCAATGGAAGCAGTTGTTCAGTATCATTCCAGGCTTTATAATCTATACTAGACTCCTCCGCTAGGGAACAAATTAAGCATTTCACCATATCTGTAATCTTACATTTCTGAAATCCAGTTGAATTTGCACTTGTTTTTCCATGGTTTTAATATTTTTTATATAATGAGGATCAGAACAAGTTGCAAAATTATGCAGTGAGTGTTGATGTATTGCAATACTTCGAAGGAGAGTTCAGCCCTGTTGGAGAGGAAATCACTCCATAAAAGGTAGGTGAGATATTAAATAGTTATAGTCATGATCAGAGTTCCTTTTAGACTCAATCGGCTTCAGGGAGACAACTAACAATTTACTGCATTATTTTTTTCAACTCAAGTTTTCTGCTGTCGTGTGTGGCAGGGAGGTACAATATGTGGTTTCATGGCTACTAGAAGGTGGGAGTGGGGGAAATCATGAAACTGAAGGTATCATTACACCGTAGGGAAAGCTTGATTGCATTTTCCTGTACATTTTAACACTTCGAGTGTTTTCCTTTGTTTACTATGCTTTCTTATTTGGTCTGAAAAATGTGTTGCTGGAAAAGCACAGCAGGTCAGGCAGCATCCAAGGAGCGGGAGAATCGACGTTTCGGGCATAAGCCCTTCTTATTTGGTATCAGGAAACAATTGAGTAATTTCTCTTGTAAATAAATCATGTGTATAATTTGAAATTTGTCCAAGTATAAAACTTTGGAATATGTTAGTCCCCATAATGCTGTCAATCCAAAAGATCATTTGACCCCATTCTCTCTCTCTTGTTTGATTTATTTTTGTACGTACTGAGATAGTGGAAAGAATTGTTTTGCATGCTAACCAGACAAATCATATCTTACAAGGTAATAGAACAAAATGCAGAGTATAGTGTTCCAGCTACAGAGAAGGTGCAGAGAAAGATAAACTCGTAACATATGAAATGTCCGTTCAGAAGTCTGATAACAGCGGGGAAGAAGCTGTTTATATGTTCCCGATTGGAAGAGAGTATAACCTGGTGGGAGGTGTCTTTGATTATGTTGCCTGCACTCCCGAGGCAGAGGGAAATATAGACAGACTCAAAAGAAGCAAGGTTTCTGGGACAGACTGGGCTGTGTTCACAGCTCTCTTGTAATCTTTAATGGTTTTGGGACGAGCGGTTGCCATACAAAACTGTTATGTATCTGGATAGGATGTTTTCTATGGTGCTGAAGAGAGGTGAGGTCAGCAGATCCCAGAGACAGATGTGTGAAAGGATAGGCAACTTTCTGTTGCCTGCCACATCAATGCACTATTGTGCCCCCACGCCAATGTTTCTGTTGCAGGCCTACTGCAATGTTACAGCGAGCCTCAGCGCAAGCTCAAAGAACACCATCTCATTTTCTACTTGAGGACCTTGCAGATTCTAGAAATTACTATCAAGTTTGATAACTTTATAGCCTGATTCCATTCTATCATGTTTTTTTGACCCCCACATCTGTCCCTGCCTTGACATGGGTTGCTTTCAGCAAAGCCCACCTATTCTGTCCTATTTTGAACTCGCAATTCAAACCAACTGGTCCCCAGTTACCTAAACTATACATCCTTTCAACCTGCTTCCTTAAAGACTCAATTCCATTCTCCCAGTTCCTCCATCTTCATCACGTCTGATCTGATTATGTCAACTTCTACAAGAAGTTTTCAGAAATGTCCATCTTTTTCCTCAACCAAGGATTCCCTGCCACCTTATCTGTGTCTGAACCATCAGCTGTATTTCACACCTCACCCCCTCTCTTCCCACCAACAGGGTCCCCCTGCTCCTTACCAGCACCCACATCCAAGGATTATAAGCTGCCATTTCCACCATCTCCAGCAGGATGCTACCACCAGACATACATTCTCTTCCTTGTCAGCCTTCTGCAGGGATTGTTCCCTCCAGGAGACCTTGGCACAGTCTTTGTCTAGTCCCAATGCTTCCACATGCCCCCACAGGGCAATGGCGGGTGGAGCACCTGCCCAATTACTTCCTCCCTCCTTACTGATCAGGCCCCATGCACACCTTCCAGGTGAACTGGCGATCTACCTGCATTTCATTGTCGCTAGTCGACTGTATTTGCTGCTCACAATGTAGTCTCCACATTGGGGAAACTCAGTCTGGGTGATCACTTTGCAGAACACTTACAATCTTTCCACAAAAATGACCCTGAGTTTCAATACTTCAACACACTTATTCACTGGCCACATTTCTGTTTGGGGCTTCCTGTAGTGCTTTAGCGAAGCTCAGCGTAAGCTGGAAGAACAACATCTCATTTTCAACTTGGGGACCTTGCAGCCTTCAGGACTCAATATTGAGTTCAATTAGGGCCTGAGCACCTTCTTCTATGTCCTTTACCCACTCCCACACGCCAGGTCCTGTCATCACAAGGTTCATTGTCAGCTACTAATTGTCCCCATGATCAGCTATTGATTCTCCCAGACTGACCATTACCAATTCTCTCTTTCTGGGCTCCATCTTCACCTATAATTTGCTCCCCACCCCTAACCCAACTTCAGCAGATATTACTAACCTTTAACTAGCTACAGTCAGTGCTGTAGAAGGGTCACTGGATCCAAAATGTTAACTCTGCTTTCTTTGGATGGATGCTGTCAGACCTGTGTTCCTCCAGCAATTTCTGTTTTTGTATCATATTTCCAGCACCTGCAGTTCTTTACTTTTTCTCATCACTTATTCAACTTCTGTTCTGTCCTGGCCTACCATCGATAATCCCCTTGATTGCCTGTTCCTTTCATTTTCTCTCGGCTCTATCTTCATCTATCTGCTCCCCCACTCCCAAGTCACCTTCAGCGTAAATGTCTTTTCTAGCTGCTATCAGTTCTGATGAAGTGTCACTGAACTCTAAACATTAACTCTGCTTTCTTTCCACAGATGCTGCTGAGTGTTGACATCAATTTCTGTTTTTACCCGGAATGTTCCATTGCTTTCAGATCCCTCCAACTTGATTGAGTTTTTTGAAGAAGTAACAAAGAGGATTGATGAGAGCAGAGCAGTAGATGTGATCTATATGGACTTCAGTAAGGTGTTCAACAAGGTTCCCCATGGGAGACTGTTGAGCAAGATTAGATCTCATAGAATACAGGGAGAACTAGCCATTTGGATACAGAACTGGCTCACAGAGGGTGGTGGTGAAGACACAGACTGGAGGCCTGTGACCAGTGGAGTGCCACAAGGATCAGTGCTGGGTCCACAACTTTTTATATAAATGATTTGGATGTGAGCATATTTGGATGTTGCCAGGGTTGGAAGATTTGAGCTACAGGGAGAGGTTGAATAGGCTAGGGCTGTTTTCTGTGGAGCGTCGGAGGCTGAGGGGGTGATCTCATAGAGATTTGTAGAATCATGGGGGGCATGGATAGGATAAATAGACAGTCTCCCCTACAGGGGTGGGGGAGTCCAGAACTAGAGAGCATAGGTTTAGGATGAGAGGGGAAAGATATAAAAGAGACCTAAAAGGCAACTTTTTCACTCAGAGGGTGGTACATGTATGGAATGACCTGCCAGAGGAAGTGGTGGAGGCTGGCACAATTGCAACATTAAAGAGGCATTTGGATGGGTATCTGAATAGGAAGGGTTTGGAGGGATATGGGCCAGGTGCTGGCAGATGGGCCTAGATTGGGTTGGATATCTGGTCGGCATGGACAAGTTGGACAGAAGGGTCTGTTTCCGTGCTGTACATATCTATGACTCTATGCCTTCACCTCTCTCTATTACTATAATCTCATCCAATCCTGTGACCCACTGATATATCTGAACTCTAATTCTGGTCTCTTCGGTTTTCCCAGTTTTAATTAATTATTCAACCATTAATGGTGGTGCCTTTAGCTGACTAGGCTCCAACTCAAATTTTCTCCTTGAAACCTCTCTGCTTCACTCTCCTTCTCCAAAGTAACTCTAACACTTTGACTAAAATTGTGGCCATCTGCACGAATATTGCCTTGTCACTTTAGATCATGTTTTTTAATGATCTTGTAACAAGCGTTGGGATGTTTATAATTCATTAAAAGGTGTTATATAGAAGTTGTTAGGTGTTATAAAAGGAGAGGCCTGTGTTTTTCAATCGGAATATAGTTACATTATTGGAATGAGTATACTATAGTCATAAATTAAAATTCCACCATACCAGTTGTGAAAGGAGTTACTTGACAATGGATTAGAATCACCCTGAGAGCTATCTGCTCACCAAGGTGAAACCTGCCTCACCTTCTTAGAACTCCTGTTAGCATATATTTTCTTTGAAAACCAATGACAGGACAAATTAAGCTAATGAATTAATAACTCCTGTAACAAATCAGACCTGAAAGAAATGTTATCAAATGAAAATGGTTTCTGGCGATGATAATGCATTCCTGCCCCTACAACGGCCAACAGTTGCAGAATGTCTTAATAGTATAGGTACAAACTGCATACTCCTCTCTCAAGGTCACCTGAGTGCAAAAAAGGAGCAAAAAATCAGATTGAACAATCTACACTCAATTGACCACTGGCTGGGTCTGTTTATGGCTTGGTTGGCCAGGCAGGCTAATGAAGAGGCTCTGGTTAAGATAACAAGGGTGAAAGTGAAATGCAAACAAAATTCGAGGAGCAATCCCCTGAAAAATAAAAGTCACAGGTTTACCAAGATTGCAGCTTCTACTGACATATGGGACATAGATTCCTTAATGCCTCAAAATTACAGGCAGCATGGGAATCTATGAACAACCTCAATCTTCCATTGCATGGAGCTCTTGCTTGCAACAGCCTCCATGTCAAATCCTTGTTGGTAAGGGAGAAGAACCCCTACATGCAGAACCGAAGGTAGCTTCTATATTACCACAAAGCTATTAAAAACATTCATAAAAATTTGGCTCATTATTGCCACCTTTACTGCCATCCATTTTGACCAGAGCTAACCATCTACATTTGAGGTTTTGATAGTTTTACACAGAATTTATATTGGTCACAACTTGCACTCTTCAAATAATTTGAAATGAAGCAGGCTAAATCTTCTAGGTCATTATTGTAGATTAGCTGCTGAGTCATGTTAATTTAAATATATAATACAAAAAAACAAAGTCACTCCAAGATGGAGGACGGGAAAAATTTCTGGCTGTAACAGGCTGCTCCTTTTTTGAGGTAATTTAGGTGTTGGAGGTGATTTCCTCGAATTCCAGGACAGCAATTGTTTTGGAACTTTAGTGAAAAAAAAGTCAAAACAACAGCACTTTTAAAAGGGAGAGGAACAGACAAATGATGCACATGATGAGGTCAGTGCAGGAGAGAGAGAGAGAAAGAAACCCACATTGCTAACTGACAGAGCAGTGAACCTGCACAGTTACTGCCTTTGCTGTTTGAATTCATGTATCGCTGGACATCGGAGTGCATCTGGAAAAATTAACAAACAATGAAATGCACAACTAATCTTGGAGAAACCTATATAGGAAAGGTCACAGCACAGAAACAGATAAGTGAATATTTTAAGTGTGGCTGACAGGAAGTCTGCAGTAGTGAGTAGGGTCGGTTCTTTCTTGATTATATGTTATATTGAGATATGTCTCTTAATTAAACTTAAAAATATGAATCATAAGTATTAATTTAACCTGGAGCATTGTTTTGTAGATGAATTAGACCGTGCTTTTTTTTTGGGTTTGTAGTTTGAAAGAAGCAAAAATGTCCCTTAGTGGAGTGATATGCTCTTTGTGACAGATGTGAGGGTTTAGGGAGAGTTTACGGGTTACTGAGGATTATATCTGCAATAAATGCAGTTGGTTGCGAATCCTATCAGATCGAATGGATCGGTTGGAGAGACAGAGGCAATGAGAAATTTACAAAAGCAAGGGGATATGATGGATGGCAGTTATAGGAAGAGGGGAAAGTCTCAGATACAGTCACATAGATGGGTTAACTCCAGGATAGGTAAGTGAGGTAGGCACCTAGGGCAGCCTTTGTGTGGAGCTGCAGGAGATGGGGAAGATACTAAATAAGTATTTTGCAACAGTATTTACTGCGGAAAAGGTCATGGAAGATACAGAATGTACGGAAATAGATGGTGACATCTTGAAAAATGTCCGTATTACTGAAGAAGTGCTGAATGTCTTGAAATGCATAAAGGTGGATAAATCCCTTGGACCTGATCAGGTGTACCTTAAAACTCTGTGGGAAGCTAGAGAAGTAATTGCTGGGCCTCATCGATAGTCACAGGTGAAGTGGTAGTAGACTGGAGGTTAGCAAACGTGGTATCACTTTTAAAGAAGGTGGTAAGGACAAGCCAAGGAACTATAGACCAGTGAGCTTGACTTCGATGGTGGACAAGTTGTTGGAGGGAATTCTGACACAGGATGTACATGTATTTGGAAAGGCAAGGACTGATTAGGGATAGTCAACATGGTCTGTTTCTGGGAAATCATGTCTCACAAACTTGATTGAGTTTTTTGAAGAAGTAACAAAGAGAATTGATGAGGGCAGCAGAGTGGTAGACATGACCTATATGGACTTCAGTAAGGTGTTTGAAAAGGTTCCCCATGGGAGACTGGTTAGCAAGGTTAGATCTCATGGAATATAGGGAGAACTAACCATTTGGATACAGAACTGGCTCAAATGTAGAAGACAGAAGGTGGTCGTGTCTGGTTGTTTTTCAGACTGGAGGCCTGTGACCAGTGGAGTGCCACAAGGATTGGTGCTGGGTCCACTATTTTTCATCATTTATATAAATGATTTGGATTTGAGCATAAGGGGTGAGGTTAGTAAGTTTATAGATGTCACCAAAATTGGTGGTATAGTGGACAGTGAAGAAGGTTACCTCAGATTACAACAGGATCTTGATCAGATGGGCCAATGGGCTGAGAAGTGGCAGATGGAGTTTAATTTAGATAAATGCAAGGTGCTGCATTTTGGGAAAGCAAATCTTCGCAGGACTTATACACTTAATGGTAAGGTCCTAGGGAGTGTTGCTGAACAAAGAGACCTTGGAGTGCAGGTTCAAGTTCCTTGAAAGTGGAGTCGCAGGTAGATAGGATAGTGAAGGCGGTGTTTGGTATGCTTTCCTTTATTGGTCCGAATATAGAGTACAGGAGTTGGGAAGTCATGTTGCGGTTGTACAGGACATTGGTTAGGCCACCGTTGGAATATTACGTGCAATTCTGGTCTCCTTCCTATCGGAAAGATGTTGTGAAACTTGAAAGGGTTCAGAAAGGATTTACAAGGATGTTGCCAGGGTTGGAGAATTTGAGCTATAGGGAGAGGTTGAACAGGCTGGGGCTGTTTTCCCTGGAGTGTCAGAGGCTGAGGGGTGACCTTATAGAGGTTTATAAAATCATGAGGGGCATGGATAGGATAAATAGACAGTCTTAATGCTGGGAAGGGGGAGTCTAGAACGAGAGGGCATAGTTTAGGGTTAGAGGGGAAAGATATAAAAGAGACCTAAGGGGCAACTTTTTCACACAGAGGGTGGTATGTGTATGGAATGACCTGTCCGAAGAAGTGGTGGAGACTGGTACAATTACAACATTTAAAAGGCAGCTGGATGGGTATATGAATAGGAAGGGTTTGGGCCGGGTGCTGAGACTAGATTGGGTTGGGATCTCTGTTGGGTATGGATAAGTTGGGCCGAATGGTCTGTTTCTGTGCTATACATATCTATGACTCTAATACTTGTAAATAACCATCTGTAAGCTTACTTTGCAAGTAAACTAATATTTCATGTCCATCCTGGTGCATAATTAAGTTATTGGATCTCATTGAATGACAATAGAACCTTAGCTGCTGTCCATAGATTTTTGAAAGGTGATTAAAACTCTGAAGCAATTTAGCACAGAAAAAGAAATTAGCTCTTAGCACATTCAAGACATCCCTTACCACTTCACAACTAATATTATTTCAAATGCTGTAACTTGTGTAGAAAAACAAGGTCTATCACAATCATCCAAATACTGTAATAATGAGAATTGTCTGATGTTGACTGAAGGATCTCAGTAATTTTGAAAGTTTTATTAAAAAATAATCTCTTTATTAAATATTTTTCTAAATTTCACTCACCCTTTAGGAGTTTGTCACAGTTCCCAAACAAAGATAAATGGTATAAATACATAAATGTAAAACAGATTATAATACAGAACTAGTCTATTTAAGGATGAAAACAGTTGAGAAACATCTGATTACTGGAAACATGGAAACCAAAATAAATTTTTCTTTGTGATCTAGCAGCCTGGAATGAAGTTTTTTTGGTTTTGAAATGTTTTAAAATTCAATTTAAATTTTTAATCCAAAATTAGATCTACCAACATACCATGACTATTGAATTATCTTGGTTCAGCACAAGCCATTCCCCTAATGTGAAAAGGGAGTTCCAGAAAAGGGTTATTTCAATACTTAAAAGCAACCTGCTACAAATCAACTGTGACATTAGATTATGTAGGAGACGCTGTCCACATTTTGTTAACATAAGTTTGCATTTAATGTTGCATTTTATATTGTTTCGTCTAATAAGTTTGTTAATTATCACCAAAGTTGTAAAGTATCTTTGTGCCAATCCCCAAGGATATTTGGTGGAGTTGCATTTAAAGTGTTCTATTATGTTCAAAAGGTTTGAAGTTCTTAAAACTTCTTTGGCTCATTCAAACACTTTTGTAAACAAACTTGGCGACAATAATAATAACAGGACTTCAGTTAGTTAAAATTAACTTTGTTCTTGAGGCAAATTAAATTCAGGCACAGTCAGAAGAAATAATCAGAACTACTTGGTCTGTTTCCAGATGTCTTTCAAAACAATAGTTGAATATTCATATTAATATCAGCTGTACAATGCAGTCACTTATGCTTGTCAACATGAACATGAAAGCTTTTTTTTAAAGCTTGATTCAAGAAAGAACCTGGTATTTGTTTTTAAAAAAAAAAAACAACTAGTGTGTCATCAAGGATGAAGATGAGAGGAAGAATCATTCCATGAAGTGATTAGGTTCAGCCAACCCAGCTGTAAGCATAGCACTCTCTTTCTGGATCAGAGCGATACACAATCCGGTAACCACAATCCATATATATAGGTTTACATTTCTTAGGCCATGATGTTGGTCTCATTGGTCTGCACAAGAGATAAAAACAATCTGTTTAAACGAATCCTCAAATTATGTAACCCAAGTCGCAATAAGTCATCAGCTTGGCAATAGACTCAAAACAATTGCTTGATGTTTGAGAAGTTCACTAAATCAAAAGAGATTGATTCTATCAGTTTGCTATCAATCCCTAACAACCAACTAGCTTTACACCATCTGATTTAACCAAACAGAGTGGTTATGAAGGTGAATGAAGTTGAGTTTATGGCAAGTATCTTGAAGGCAAATGTGCAAAGTCAGTTTCTGTAAATCTCTTCAATGGTTGATTTTTACATTTAAACAGTCCTAAACAGTGTTTCTTCCTGTTTGAACATATGTACTGGGGCAAATATAAAAAAGGTCAACAGTGCCTAAAGATATTGAGAGAGTGTGAGTGACACACACACAAAAACAGACTTTTCATAGCCTACTCTTATAGGCAACTTTGAATATTGAAAGTCCTTTCTGGAGTTAAAAAGGATCACTGGCTGGGACAGCATTTATTGCCCAATCATAAAGTCATAGAGATGTACAGCATGGAAACAGACCCTTTGGTCCAACTCATCCATACCGACCAGCTATCCTAACCTAATCTAGTCCCACTTGCCAGCACTTGGTCCATATCCCCCAAAACTCTTCCTATTCACATACCCATTCAGATGCCTCCACCACTTCCTCTGGCCTCTCATTCCATACACGCACAACCCTCTGCATGGGAAAGGTACCCCAAAAGGCACTTTCTTTATCTTTCCCCTCTCATCCTAAATGTATGCCCTCTAGTTCTGGATTCCCTAAACCCAAGGGAAAAACTCTCTGCTTATCCTATCAATGACCCTCATGATTTTATAAACCTCGATAAGATCACCACTCAGCCTGACACTCCATGGAAAACAGGCCCAGCCAATTCAATCTCTCCCTATAGCTCAATTCCTCCAACCCTGGCATTATCCTTGTAAATTTTCTGAACTCCTTCAAGTTTCACAACATCCGTCCAATAGGAAGGAGACCAGAATTGCACTCAATATTCCAAAAGTGGCCTAACCAATATCCTGTACAGCCACAACATGACCTCCCAATTCCTGTATTAAATACTCTGACTACTAAAGGAAAGCATACCAAATACCTTCTTCACTATCTTATCTACCTGCAACTCCATTTTCAAGCAGTTATAGAACATAGAACAGGCCCTTCGGCCCACGATGTTGTGCCGAACATTTGTCCTAGCTTAAGCAGCCATCCATGTACCTAACCAATTGCCGCTTAAAGGTCACCAAAGATTCTGACTCTATCACTCCCACAGGCAGCGCATTCCATGCCCCCACCACTCTCTGGGTAAAGAACCCACCCCTCACATCTCCCCTATACCTTCCATCCTTCACCTTAAATTTATGTCCCCTTGTAACACTCTGTTGCACCCGGGGAAAAAACGTTTCTGACTGTCTACTCTATCTATTCCTGATCATCTTATAAACCTCTATCAAGTCACCCCTCATCCTTCGCCGTTCCAACGGGAAAAGGCCTAGCACTCTCAACCTATCCTCGTACGACCTATTCTCCATTCCAGACAACATCCTGGTAAATCTTCTCTGCACCCTCTCCAAAGCTTCCACATCTTTCCTAAAAGTGAGGCAACCAGAACTGCACACAGTACTCCAACTGTGGCCTAACCAAAGTCCTGTACAGCTGTAACATCACTTCACGACTCTTGAATTCAATCCCTCTGCTAATAAACGCTAATAAACCATAGGCCTTCTTACAAGCTCTATCCACCTGAGTGGCAACTTTCAAAGATCTATGAACATAGACCCCGAGATCCCTCTGTTCCTCCACCTCACTAAGAACCCTACCGTTAACCCTGTATTCCGCATTCTTATTTGTCTTTCCAAAATGGACAACCTCACACTTGGCAGGGTTGAACTCCATCTGCCACTCCTCAGCCCAGATCTGCATCATATCTAAGTCCCTTTGCAGCCGACAACAGCCACCCTCACTATCCACAACTCCACCAATCTTCGTATCATCTGCAAATTTACTGACCCACCCTTCGACTCCCTCATCCAAGTCATTAATAAAAATTACAAACAGCAGAGGACTCAGAACTGATCCCTGCGGAACTCCACTTGTAACTGGGCTCCAGGCTGAATATTTACCATCTACCACCACTCTGCCTTCGACCGGTTAGCCAGTTCTCTATCCAATTGGCCAAATTTCCCTCTATCCTATGCCTCCTGACTTTCCGCATAAGCCTACCATGAGGAACCTTATCAAATGCCTTACTAAAATCCATGTATACTACATCCACTGCTCTACCCTCATCCACATGCTTGGTCACCTCCTCAAAGAATTCAATAAGACTTGTAAGGCAAGACCTACCCTTCACAAATCCGTGCTGGCTGTCCCTAATCAAGCAGTGTCTTTCCAGATACTCTCAAATCCTATCCCTCAGTACCCTTTCCATTACTTTGCCTACCACCGAAGTAAGACTAACTGGCCTGTAATTCCCGGAGTTATCCCTGTTCCCTTTTTTTGAACAGGGGCACAACATTTGCCACTCTCCAGTCCCCTGGTACCACCCCAGTTGACAGTCAAGACGAAAAGATCATTGCCAATGGTACTGCAATTTCCTCTCTTGCTTCCCACATAATCCTAGGATATATCCTGTCAGGCCCAGGGGACTTGTCTATCCTCAAGTTGTTCAAAATGTCCAACACATCTTCCTTCCTAACAAGTATCTCCTCTAGCTTACCAGTCCGTTCCATACTCTCCTCTTCAACAATACGGTCCCTCCCGTTCGTAAATACTGAAGAAAAGTTATGAAACTGCACTCCAAGGTCTGTTTGTTCAGAAACACTCCCTAGGACCTCACCATTAAGTGTACAAGTCCTGCTAAGCTTTGCTTTTCCAAAATGCAGCACCTCGCTTTTATCTAAATTAAACTCCATCTGCCACTCCTCAGCCCATTGGCCCATCTAATCAATTTGGCCCTTGCTGCCCAAGGAGAATGCTGGTAATCTGTAATTTAATTGTATATACACTGGGTACTTCAGATGGTAGTCATTCAAAAGCAAAATATTTCAAATTTCCAGCATCTGCAGTAAGAACAAAACAGGGCTGGAAGAATTCAGACATCTGTGTAGAGAATAAGTTAGATTAAGAATTCAGATTAATGACCTTTTGTGGGATGAGCCAGCAAAACAAAAGGGTTTTATTCTCTAAAACGGCATTACCAAAACATTTGGGATTTTACAACAGACAACTTCATGGTAATTTTGAACTGTTTAAAAATAATTGCCAAAATTCTCAAAATTACTGGACCATTAATTAGCCTCTATGCTAATAAACCTCATTTGAGATATAAAGTAATAGCAGCAGCATGGTGGCTCAGGACTGAGCATTGCTGACTCGCAGCATCAGGGACCCAGGTTCAATTCCGCCCTTTGGTGACTGTCTGCTTACACAATCTCCCCATGTCTGCGTGGGTTTCCTCCCAAAGTTCGAAGATGTGTGGGTTACGTGGATCAGCCACAGGAAATGCAGGGTTACAGGGATAGGGTGGAACTAGGTGAGATGTTCTTCAGACACTCTGTGGATTTGATGGGCCAAATGGCCTGCTTCGACACTGTGTGGATTCTATGAAGCAAAATTTAAACTTGATAATAATTAGCTTAATTCTACACTGCAATTGTAGTGCACTAGCAATACTGGACATGACTGCGAGATGCTGAACTCAGCTTACAATGGGACAATTTGTAGAATTTTGTCAATTAAATTTAAATTTGAGAAAAATCATTTGGAAAAGAAACTTATTAATCTTAAAAGTTTTAGGATTAAATAAGAAGCAGCTGGTATGTTTGAAAATGGAAATAGCAAAAGGTTAACAATTGTCAGCTATTTAAAGTTATACTCACGTGACACAGTAGTAACCTCCCTCTGCACAGTAACACTTGTCACAACCTCTTTGAAACTTTTGACCAGGTTTGAAAATTTTGTCCTTGTATTTGCATTTTCCTGCAAGTAGAGCAAATGGACATTAAAATTGAGGTTTTGGTCAATCCAATGGCTTTGAACAGGAATTAACATGGGATAAATTACACAGCACTGTCTTTATTTTCAGGCTTGCTGATTTCACACTACTAACTGACTAGAAGCCAAAGAGTGACAAATGTTATGGGGCAGCGTTTGCCAAGTTTTCTCCATACATATGGTTTGTTCCTGGGTCATCAGTCTGCAAAATTTTGATTTTAGTCCTTTCCATTAGAAAAATGGAGCCAAATGTTTTTTCCTTCCTTGGATCACTATTCGCATTTCTAATTTAGATGAGAGTTCAGCTAGTTCTACACTAATAGAACACATGGTTTAGATTGGTGACAAAGCCAATATTTTTTCTAAAAACATGATTAATTGATATTTGAACACATTATTTGAAGTGTACTGTAAGTGCAATTTCGACAGCTTGAAAATTTGATAGCATCCCTCAATCTTTTCTCTCATGATGAAGTAATAGAGCAGTCACGGTGTGTTGACCCATAACACGGGGAACGTCCGTTGGAATATTCAAGGATGGGGTTATAATCATCAAGCGCTCAATTTTTTTAACTCTTACATTTGAAGAAGTTGAATGAACAATGTTCCAACATTTGAAGTGAGATTGTATTACTGAATTTAGGTGTGTTGTTTCAGCTGTGGAACACTTGCTAGTCAGTCAGGCATAGGAAATTCACATGCAACATTAAGCATGGCTGTTAGAAACCATGTTATTTAGTACAATAGTTTCCCCCTCTCCCCCCCCCAAAAGAAAACTACCTGACCTTGTGTAATGATAATTTCGTACAGGCGCCCCAACACTGTGGGAGTTGGATGCCTTTAATCTGTGTAAACAGTGATCTCAAGTAATGGGAGTTGACACCAGTATAAACATGGAATAAATGGCTCCATGTGGCACACAATGGTAGTATACCTACCTCTTGCCCAGCGGTTTCAAGTCCCACTTTCCATGGAGTTTAGAACAATAAAAGTAGAGCAGTCTCAGCCCCCCCTGTAAGCAGTAGAAATGAACCACCAGTCTGAATTGCGACTCGCTGCCCCTTCCACATTAATTGGATTTCCACCATGTCCCATGTCAAAGACTGTAGTGCTGCAAATATACAGCTGATCAGGCAGCATCCGAGGAGCAGGAGAATCGACATTTCGAGCATAAGCCCTTCAACAGGAATGGGGGGTGGCCCAAGGAGCCTGAGAGATAAATGGGAGGGGGGTGGGGTTGACAGGGGAAGGTAGATGGGAATGTGATATGTAGATGAAGGTGGGAGGTCGGAGTGGACGGTGGGGCGGATAGGTAGAAAGGAAGATGGACAGGTAGGACAGGTCAAGAAGCCGGTGGCAAGTTAGGAGGCTGGATCTGGGATAAGGTGGGGGGTGGGGAAACTGGTGAAATCTATCATATCCCGTCCACTCCCACACAATGTGTTGGTTTGCCTGATGAGGCAAAGCAAGTTTTTTTTATTCCAACACATGTAGTTCCACAGAGTGGGAAGAAATATCCGTAGAAACTATAAAATGCTGGAAAGAGCACATGCCACTTTTTCAGGCTGCACTGACTTGTCAGCTGACAATGGAATTTCAGTATTTGATTTAATTTAGAATTTTAAAAATTAAACATTTGCAACAGCATCTTTTTCGAAGTCAATCCGGGCATTCCCCAACAGGAAACACTGGATGAATCAGGACATACAGAACCTGCTAAAAACCAGGTGTGATGCTTTCAGATCAGGAGACCCACTCAACACAAGCATTCCAAGTATGACCTTTGCAGAGTCATTAAGACAGCCAAGGACCAGCACCGATCAAACTAGAGACCCAGAGAGACATCCAACGACTATGGCAAGGACTGAAAGACATCACAGGTGTTCTAAAAAGAGACAATGCGAGATAGCAGACGATGGCATCCCTCCCAGATCATTTTCAACGCCTTCTATGCTCACTTTGAGCAGAACTTCGGTGGAGAGGTAACACCTATTCCGACAAGTCCTGATGAATCTATCCCAAGAGTCACTGTATCAGAGGTCAAATCAGTTTTCCTTCATGTGAATCCAAGGAAAGCAATGGGACCAGACTGAGTACCAGGCCATGCACAGATCAACTGGCAGAGGTCTTTTCGGACACCTTCAACCTCTCCCTGCAGCAGGCCACTGTCCCTGCCTCTTTCAACAAGGCCAACATCATTCCTGTGCCTAAGGCGGCTCATGTAGTATGTCTCAATGACTACCGCCCAGTGACCCAGTGGTGGTCATGAAGTGCTTTGAAAGACTGGTATTAATCAACTCCAGCCTCCCCATTACTCCTGATCCACTCCAATTTACCTATTGGACCAATAGATCCACGTCAGATGCTATATCACTTGCCCTTCACTCCTCCCTAGAACATCTTGACACCAACAACAGCTACATAAGAATCCTACTCGTTGACAATTCAGCCTTCAACACTTATCCCCTCGAGACTGATTACTAAACTGAGTGATTTTGGACCAAGCCCCACTCTCTGCAACTGGATCCTCAGTTTCCTGACCCACAGGCCACAATCAGTGAAGATTGGGAACAATATTTCATCCTCACTAACACTCAACACTGGAGTTCCCCTCCCCCCCCAGGTGTGCGTACTCAGCCCCCTACTGTACTCACTGTATACTCATGACTGCATCACCAAATACCATTTACAAGTTCACTGATGACACCACCCTAGTCGGTCGAATCTCAAATGGTGATGAAAAACTACAGAAGGGAGGTGGAACACCTGGAAAAGTGATGCACTGAGAACAACCTAGCTCTCAATGCCAGCAAAACCAAGGAACTCATCATTGACTGGATGGAGCAGGATGTTACTCATGCCCCCCTACACATTAACAGCACAGAGGTGGAACGTGTGGAGTGTGTCAAGCTCCTGGTAGTGGTTATTCACAAGATTTCTTGGACTCTTCATGTGGATGCACTGGTTACAAAGGCCCAACAATGTCTCTTCTTCCTCAGGCAGTGAGGAAATTTGGCATGATGGCAAATACCCTTGCCAACCTTTATAGGTGCACCAGCATTCTGTCTGGATGTATCGCTACCTGGTATGGCAACTGTACCATTCAAGATCGGAGACGGTTACAGAGTGGTAAACTTGGCCTGGACAATCACAAAGGCCAACCTCCCATCTGTAGAATCTACCGGGCCCGCTGTCAAGGAAAGGCTGCCAGCATTCTCAAAGATCCATCCCACCCTGGCAATGTTTTTCTACAACCTCTGCCATTGGTGAGAAGGTACAGAAGCCTGAACACACACTAGCCAGTTTCAAAACAGTTTTTACCCTACTGTTAGAATACTCAATGGACTCTCAAAGTCTTAACATTCGCCTGTATCTGTTTTGTTTTTGCCGCTGGTTACCTATTATTTACTACCTACGCTACTTAACTCTTGATCTGCCCGTATTGCTCACAAGACAAAGCTTTTCACTGTGCCTCAGTACTCGTGACAATAAATTGAATCGAAAGGACTTGCACCGAATATTAATCTTGACTAAAGTGTAGACATTTTCTGCACATAGGTGTTCACTGTGCAGAACGTTTCTCCGAGCATACTAATGATCGAACTTAAAACGTGTAATAAAAAAAACAGAATTTGCTGCTAGACTCAGCAGGTCTGGCAGTATCTGTGGAGGGAAAGGCAGAGTTCATATTTTGAGTCCGGTATGATTCTTGTTCAGAACACCCAGAAGTTCTATTTGCTTAAAACAAGCTTTAACATACAACTGCCCCAGCTCCTGTAGGTTTCGTAGCATAAAAGCAAAAAACACTCCAATTTAAAGAAAAACAATGCTGGAAAACAAACCTGCATAATCTGTAGAGAGAGAGAGAAACAGAGTTAACGTTTCGAGTCTGGTTTGACTGTTCAGTACCAATTCTTAAAAATTAAAAACTGTTTCGGTCTCCACAGATTTTGCCTGACCTGCCTAGTTTCTCCAGCGTTTTTTAACTAAAAATTTCAGATCTCCAGCATCCCCAACACCAAGCCTGCAGGATCAACATTGGGCCACCCGGCGGCTAAACGTTCTGATGCATCGTTACAACTGAGAAAATAATAGCCCTTCCAAACTTGTTCCCACTCTACCGGTTCAGCACCTTCCAAATTCTTCCTACTTTTCTGCAACCCCAAGTGAACCCGACACTGTCCATTTTCCCTCTCTTCACTTCTGAAGAACGGTCACTGGAGTCGAAAAATTAACTTTTTTTTTCCCCTCTCTCCACAGATGCTAAATTTCTCTGCAGCAATTGCTGATTTTTTTTTTTGCTACCGTCCTGTTGCACCGGCTGCAGTTAAGAGAGGGCAGCCATCTGTAGGAGGGAAACTCTCTTTTATTGCTTACCCAGTCCCTGATAGACCGCTGCCTCGGACACCCAGAGCAGGATCAAGCTGAGGCAGAGCGCTGCGAGACGCCAAGAGCAGCCGGGGACCATGGCGAACAGAGAGCTCCACAGCCCACTCACAGCGAGCCCCACACCGCCTGGTCTTATATACTCGCAGCCAGCACAAACCACTTGCTTCCGTGCGTTGTTTCTTGGCCGCTCTGACGCTCGCTGAGCCCCGCAGCTATCTGCCCCTCCCCTCCTCTGACACCCACCTCGGTAAATATTGATTCAGTCGGCGCGCCAGGAATCTCCAACATTTCCTCCTGGAGCCAGAAGCCTCGCCACCCCCAGAGTAACAAACTCAGAGCCCTTCCCTGTATCAGAAACAGCAAGTGGAATCCTAGAATAAGACCCAAAAACAAAACTGGAACTGTGTACTTAAGTAGTAGTGAACTGTTGTTTTACAGATTGGAAGAAAGTCTAAGGGATAGTTCTCTGGGAGTCAGCAATAGGCCCACTACTTGATTTATATTAACGACCGAACACAATTAGGAAGATATGCTGGACACATTGAGGACAGGTTAATTGACAGAAAAAACACAAGCGCAAACAGCTTGGCCCCTATTCTTAAATTCTTACGATTTTTAAACAATTTGAGCTACATAAGAACAATTGCTTTGACCGTGAACATATTCTGATCTACCGCACTTTTATGATTGGCATTATTTCTCCTGATTATCACTTGGGAGTAGTCTCGTTCTCAAGATTTCTTCCAGCTTCTAGCACAGCCCAATTCCAGTTTATCCAATCTGTTTTGATGAATAATTCAAATCCTTAAATTCAATCCATACAAAATCAGATTTTAGACTTTGTTAGATTTGGATTCTACCTATTCAAAAGAAATTTCTTCATTAAAGCTTGTTTTCATCTTGGTGGACTATTTAAAAGCGTTTAACCACATTATGTGGTTGCTTCCATTTGCTGAGTAGCATTCAAGATGGCTTTTGTTTAGAATAAATTAAGCCATTTAGAATTGGATATCCAAACTTAAAAGGAGTTGCCTGACAGGGGATTCAGAATCTCTTCAGTTCAGGCACTGACTCTGAGCTGGCTGATCACAGCCAGTGTACTATGCACATGTAAATAAAAGATGACTTGATGATGAGATTAGTTAGTGGGTTAGTTCATAAGTAAACAAAGTAAATTTGACAACTAAAGAATTCTATTAAGTACTTTTCAATTGGATTGGCATATGTTCATTTTTACCTGCCTTAGTACTCAGCATCATGAAAAAGAAAGAGGTGCCCTTTGCTTTCTTTCACTGGTATTTGATTGTCCCCAGATTAATCTTTTTAGCATCAATTAACTGCAAATCATTACCTTGTAAAATTGGTTGTGTGAATTACGTTGACTGAATTTTCAGCACATTCATCTTGTGTTTGATTTGTGGCTATTCTGTGTTCTTTCCCCCCCCCCTTCTTTTGTATATTCCTTTGTTGTTGGAATAATATGTAGCATTTATTTATGATTTTCAGATAATTAAGAGACAATCACATTGTGTGGATTTGGTGTCATACGTAGGGCAAATACCTTCCATCAAGGAAATTAGTGTTCCAGATATTAGAAGAACACAACAGTTCTCATAACTTTTAGATGGAAAAACAAATTAGCAGTATTGTGATTTGAATGCACAACTTTTGACCTAAATCCCCAGCATCACAAACAGTAGACTAGGACAAACACCCCAAGATAAATAATCTAAGTTCCAGGTACAATGCAAAGTTCTCAGTTATAATTGCTGTATTCATGTCTCAACCTTGAAGTTTCTTTTCAAAATAATGATATTAGTAACTTGAAAAACCACCATCTGTATTTGGGTCCATTTTGAGTGTATGACTCAGTCACTTAGATGAGGATCTTAGAGACCGGCACAGTAATTTGGTGTTTCACTGGGTAGTGGGGAAAGGGAGAGGGATTAGCATTTGGGATGTGCAACACCATGCTGGATGTCACTGAGAAGTCATTCTATTAAGAAGTTGTCTATTTTATTACAGTTATGGAGCTTCACAGCATGGAAACAGACCCTTCAGTCCAATTTGTCCATGCTGACAGGATATCCTAGATTAATCTTGTCCCATTTGCCAGCATTTGGCCCATATCCCTCCAAACCCTTCCTATTCATTTGCCCATCCAGATGCCTTTTAAATGTATTTGTACCAGCCTAATCCTCTAGCAGCTCATGCCATACACACCACCACCCCCGTCTGAAAAAGCTTCCCCTTAGGTCCATTTTATATCTTACCCCTTTAACTTCACCCCAGGAAAAAGACCTTGGATGTTCACCCTATCCATGCCACTCATGATTTTATAAACCTCAATAAGGTCACTCCTCAGCCTCTGATGCTCCTAGGAAAACAGCTCCAGCCTATTCAGCCTCTCCCTATAGCTCAAACGCTCCAACCCTGACAACATCCTAATAAACTTTTTCTGAACCCTTTCAAGTCTCACAACATCCTTCCTATGGATAGAAGGCTGTCTCGGATGAAGGGACAGACTATTGTAGCCAAATAATCTTATAAAAACATATAATATCCAAGTAGGAGTAAACCATTCAGCCCTTCGAGCCTGCTCTGCCATTCTATAGGAGCACGGGTGATCATCCTATTCCTGCTTTCTCCCCATATCCTTTAATTCTTTTTACTGTTAAGAACTATATCAACATCTTCAATATGTCTTCAATATTTTGGTCTCTGCAGTTTCCTGTGGCAGAGAATTCCACGGGCTCACCACTCTCTGAATGAAGAAATTTCTTTTCATCTCTGCTGTAAAAAGCCTTATCCTTAAACTGTGATCCCTGGTTCTGGACTCCTCCCCCCCCCTTTTATATCTACCCTATCTAATCCTGTTAGAATTTTATAGGTTTCTATGAGATCTCTACCTGCATTCTTCTGACCTCCAGTGAATATTGTCCTTACTGATCCACTCTCTTCCTACATATTAGTCCCACTATCCCAAGAATCAGTCTGGTAAACCATCTTAGTATTCCATCAATGTCCAGAACATCCTCCTCTGATAAGGAAACCAAAACCGCACGTAATACTCCGGGTCTTACCAATGCCCTGTACAGGTGCAGCAACATACAAGGGTAGGTAGGAAAGCAAATTTTGAAGATGATACAAAGAATCTGAAAAGGAATATGGTAGTATGAGGGAGAGGGCAAAAAAAAATGCCAGGGGAAAATGAGAAAAACAGAGTATTACATAAAGGAGGAGAGATTGCAGAATGCTGCAGTATAGAAGGATCTGGATGTTCTTGTAAATTAATTACACAAAGTTCGTAAGTAATTAGGCAGCCTCATAATTTTTTTTAATACAAAGGCATTAGAGTATAAAAGGTAGGGAATTCTTGGTACTATTAAACAATGCATTGGTAAGACTGCACCTAGAGAACTTCGTAAAATTTTGATCTCCTTACATAAGGAGGGATATATTTGCATCCCAAACAACTCACAGGAGGCTCACCACGCTGCTGTCAGGGATGAAAGGATTTTTTTGAGGAAAGATTGAGCCGCTTGGACCAATACTTATTAAAGTTTCAATGAATGTCAGGTGATAATATTGAAGCAGACAAGATTCTGAAGGGCTTCACAGAATAAATGCTGAAAGGATGTTTCACCCTTGTGAGGCAATCTGGAACTGAAGACACATCCAAAAAAAGGGGTTTCCCATTTAAGACAGATATAAGAAAATTAATTCTCAAGTTGGGGGCTGTCAGTCTTTGGAATTCTCTTCCACATGTGACACTGAACAGTAAAATATTGGATATATTCAAGGTTGGATTTGAGTTTTGATCTATGAGGGAGTTGAGAGATATTGGGAACAGAGAAGGTAAAGTTAAGACCATAATCAGGAATTGTCTTATCAAATGGCCTACTCCTGCTCATACTTCTTATGATCTTAACAGAATCGATACCCCTTTTACAGATTTTGATAATTCCTTTAAGAATGTTACAATGTCAAGGAGTTAATTGGCTCATAGCTCTTCCTCTCTCTGTGTATTACTGATTTACTGTCTCTAATTGCTTGTATTATTGGTATTGGCCCTTCATATCCATTGTGGCACAGTTCTTTTATGTTAATGGGCTTTTCGAAGGATTCCCAGTGGTAAACTGGAAACAGATGAGAGTGGACTTCTGGCTGATTCATCTGGAACAAACACGGTTTGTCTCAATCACAGCTGCCAACAATTTATTCAGCATCTCCGGGATTTCCCATAGTGGATTCCATCGTTAAGGTTGATTATTGACTGTGAAAGAAAATGGACCAAGTGACATGAATTTGGACCTCATCAGTTTAACTTTGACCTCTTGTCTTCCAGTCACAATTTAATTTGAAGTTGTGTTGCAGATTTATGTTTCTACATTATTTACCATTTTGCATATCTCTGTGACACTCTATACTCCTTTAAATGCTGATGGTTGTGGGTTATTAGGCCAACTAATTTGAATTGTGTCATGAAATATTTTTTGCCCTTTCCTTGAATGTCTGTACAGAGCCGCTTGAATTGCTATAGAATCATAATATCACTATAACACAGAAAGTGACCATTCAGCCATTCAAATCTTTGCTCGAAGAATATTTTGCATTCCATTCCATTGCTCTACCTTAACGCTCTCAGTTTAGGTCCCTCAAGTCTTCATCCAATTTCCTTTCAAAAAACATTGTCTTCATTTCCATCACACATGTAGGCTTAAGTCCCTAGAGACAAGATCATAAAATATGTTTGAAGGAGGAAGTATAAAGATTAGAAAGATAGGCAGAATTTGAAGGATGTAGAAGGTATTTTGTATTCCCCCAGATATGAGTCCTTCATGTAATCACAGCTAGTGGTCAAATAGCTACTTCTCCTCGTGTGGACACATAGTGAAACTGCCTAATCTTAAGATGATAGGTGAATATGAAAACAGAAGAAAATCTGCAAAGGACTATGAAATGTTTGAATAGATTACGTTGTAAAAACAAAATAAGACCATAAGACATAGGAGCGGAAGTAATGCCATTCGGCCCATCGAGTCCACTCCGCCATTCAATCATGGCTGATGGGCATTTCAACTCCACTTACCCGCATTCTCCCCGTAGCCCTTAATTCCTTGTGACATCAAGAATTTATCAATTTCTGCCTTGAAGACATTTAGCGTCCCAGCCTCCACTGCACTCTGGCAATTAAATCCACAGGCCCCACCACTCTCTGGCTGAAGAAATGTCTCCGCATTTCTGTTCTGAATTTACCCCCTCTAATTCTAAGGCTGTGTCCACGGGTCCTAGTGTCCTCGCCTAACGGAAACAATTTCCTAGCGTCCACCCTCTCCAAACCATGTATTATCTTGTAAGTTTCTATTAGATCTCCCCTTAATCTTCTAAACTCCAATGAATACAATCCCAGGATCCTCAGCCGTTCCTCGTATGTTAGACCTACCATTCCAGGGATCATCCGTGTGAATCTCCGCTGGACACGCTCCAGTGCCAGTATGTCCTTCCTGAGGTGTGGGGACCAAAACTGGACACAGTACTCCAAATGGGGCCTAACCAGAGCTTTATAAAGTCTCAGTAGCACAACAGTGCTTTTATATTCCAACCCTCTTGAGATAATTGACAACATTGCATTCGCTTGCTTAATCACGGACTCAACCTGCATGTTTACCTTTAGAGAATCTTCAACTAGCACTCCCAGATCCCTTTGTACTTTGGCTTTACGAATTTTCTCACCGTTTGGAAAGTAATACATGATTCTATTCTTTTTACCAAAGTGCAAAACCTCGCATTTGCTCACATTGAATTCCATCAGCCATTTCCTGGACCACTCCTCCAAACTGTCTAGATCCTTCTGCAGCCTCCCCACTTCCTCAGTACTACCTGCCTGTCCATCTAACTTTGTATCATCGGCAAATTTCGCTAGAATGCCCCCAGTCCCTTCATCCAGATCATTAATATATAATGTGAACAGCTGCGGCCCCAACACTGAACCCTGCGGGACACTGCTTGTCACCGGCTGCCATTCCGAAAAAGAACCTTTTATCCCAACTCTCTGCCTTCTGTCAGACAGCCAATCCTCAATCCATACCAGTAGCTCACCTCGAACACCATGGACCCTCACCTTGCTCAGCAGCCTCCCGTGTGGCACCTTATCAAAGGCTTTTGGAAGTCTAGGTAGACCACATCCACTGGGTTTCCCCGGTCTAACCTACTTGTCACCTCTTCAAAGAACTCCAACAGGTTTGTCAGGCATGACCTCCCCTTACTAAATCCATGTTGACTTGTTCTAATCTGACCCTGCTCTTCCAAGAATTTAGAAACCTCATCCTTAATGATGGATTCTAGAATTTTACCAACAACCGAGGTTAGGCTAATTGGCCTATAATTTTCCATCTTTTGCCTTGATCCTTTCTTGAACAAGGGGGTTACAACAGTGATCTTCCAATCATCCGGGACTTTCCCTGACTCCAGTGACTTTTGAAAGATCTCAACCAACGCCTCCGCTATTTCCTCAGCCACCTCCCTCAGAACTCTAGGATGTAACCCATCAGAGCCAGGAGATTTATCAATTTTAAGACCTTTTAGCTTTTCTAGCACTTTTTCGTTTGTAATGGCAACCATACTCAACTCAGCCCCCTGACTCCCTTTAATTGTTGGGATATTACTCATGTCTTCCACTGTGAAGACTGACCCAAAATACTTATTAAGTTCTCCTGCTATTTCCTTATCTCCCATCACTAGGCTTCCAGCATCAGTTTGAAGTGGCCCAATGTCTACTCTTGCCTTCGTTTGTTTCTTATATATTGAAAGAAACTTTTACTATCATTTCTAATATTGCTGGCTAGCCTACCTTCATATTTGATCTTCTCCTTCCTTATTTCTCTTTTTGTTATCCTCTGTTTGTTTTTGTAGCCTTCCCAATCTTCTGATTTCCCAGTGCTCTTGGCCACTTTATAGACTCTCTCTTTTTCTTTGATAGATTTCCTGACTTCCTTTGTCAGCCATGGCTGTCTAAGCCCTCCCCGGATAATCTTTCTCTTCTTGGGGCTGAACCTCTGTACAGTGTCCTCAATTTTACCCACAAACTCTTGCCATTTTTGCTCTACTGTCTTCCCTGCTAGGCTCTGCTTCCAGTCTATTTTCGTCAGTTCCTCTCTCATGCCCTCATAATTACCTTTATTTAACTGTAACACCATTACATCCGATTTTGCCTTCTCTCTTTCAAACTGCACACTGAACTCTACCATATTATGATCACTGCTTCCTAAGTGTTCCCTTACTTTAAGATTTTTTATAAAGTCTGGTTCATTACATAGCACTAGGTCCAGAATAGCCTGCTCCCTTGTGGGCTCCATGACAAGCTGTTCCAAAAAGCCATCCTGTAAGCATTCCATGAATTCCCTTTCTTTGGATCCACTGGCAACATTATTTACCCAGACCACCTGCATATTGAAGTCTCCCATGATCACCGTGACCTTGCCTTTCTGACATGCCTTCTCTATTTCCCGGTACATGTTGCGCCTCTGGTCCTGACCACTGTTAGGAGGTCTGTACATAACTCCCACTATGGTTTTTTTGCCTTTGTGGTTCCTCAATTCCCACCCACACAGACTCCACATCATCCGACTCTATGTCATTCAGTGCCATAGATTTAATTTTGTTCTTAACAAACAAGGCCACTCCGCCCCCCTGCCCACCTCCCTTTCTTTTCGATAAGTTGAAAACCCTTGGATGTTTAACTGCCAGTCCTGACCCCCCTGTAACCACATCTCTGTGATGCCTACCACATCATAATCATTCACGATGATCTGTGCCATTAATTCGTCTGCTTTGTTACGAATGCCACGAGCATTCAGGTAAAGTGCCTTAATGTTAACTTTCTTATCATTAGAGGTATTGGAAGTCATAAGATGTCCTAAGTTATCCTTCCTTTTTGCTGCATTCCCAGTCTGTCTCAAGTTTAAATCTGCCTGCACATATGCTATCCTGCCGCTCATCTTTCCATTTAACTCCATACTCCCTGTCGCTTTCACTTTCCCTTCCCCCCAACTCAGAAGTTTAAAGTCCTACTGACCACCCTACCTCACATAAACCTCACTAGCATGTAGCATATTATATTAAAATTACCTGAATAAAATCCAAGGGAACCCTTACAGAAGAAGGCTGTTTGATCCATCTCTAGTTTTATGTTTTTAACTGGGGCTACCTTGTATAATCTCATTGCCTTGCTATTTCTCTGTACCTACTTATATTCCTACGTTTCAAATACGTATTCAATTCTTGCAAAATAATGGTATGTCTCTACCTCAATAGCCACTTGTAGTAAAAATATTTCAGATTCTACTCACCCTTTGTGTGAAAAATAATAAATTTCACCCTTTATCTTTCTAATAATCCTTCTAATTTAGGGATGGGCAATAATTGCTGGCTGAGCCAATGACACCCATTAGCTGTGAACAAATAAATAAAAATACTGACTTTTAATGCCAACCAATGGGAATACTCATCCTCCATTTATCCTCTGAGAACCTTTCACCATTTTGAAACCTTCCTCTTTAACCACTTACATTCCATTGAAATAAAAACTCAAAGTTTTCACATATTCTGATTTACAAATGCTCACTCATGACGTGATTCAAATCAATTTTGACCACACCCTTCACATGACTATACCATCCTCTTCCAGAAGGCCCTGACCAAAACTCTACAAAACTCCAAATCCAGCTGAAACAATGTCTTAAACATATACAACATCATTTGAAGATTGCATTTATTTTTCTTCATGATTTTTTTCCCATTTACTGTTCCCAATGCTCTTGTGTTTAGCAGCTGTGCTTAGCCTCTGCCCAGGCATTGCCCAGCAGGTTGTTGATCTGTGGTGCTCAAAGCCCAGGTGTCACTGATGCAGTTCCTTCACAACAGCAGCTATTCCTTGCACAATGTGACACCTTCCATGAATTCCAACAATTGTCACAGTTCAAAACTCCTCGTCATGCAACAAAGAGCTGCCTTTGACTCGTACAAAGTCCAGGACGGGACTGAAGAGTGAATTTGTGAAGAAGGGGGTGTACGGTTGATGGGAAAGATGCCTCTGGCCTGAACCAGTCTCTTACTAAGCACTTTGGCAGGGAAGGCAGCTGCGTTGTGGACATACCTCTTTGTCAAAATTCCTCACATGAGAAGGTGAGTTCAGCAGTGGATAAGTAATGCAAAACTTAGAAGTATCTGTGCTGGTGAGGTACATGGTTTTAACTGCTTAAACTCCATAGTAACTGCAATTTCTTCATGATCCCTAAACCTCACCTCTTTTCAACTTGGCCCTGGCACCTTGGAGTCAGCCAGGTAGGTTACATAACAGTAATGTGCCATTGTAGATTCCTCTTGGCTTGGCTGGGACACTGCTAAACATGTTGATGGACTTTTCTTCATTGTTAGACAGTGTGCTGGAAAAGCACAGCAGGTCAGGCAGCATCCGAGGAGCAGGAAAATCGACGTTTTGGGCTGGAGCCCTGATGAAGGCCCCTGCTCCTTGGATGCTGCCTGACCTGCTGTGCATTCCAGCACCACACTATCAGCTCTGATCTCCCGCATTTGCACTGTCTCCTTTATTGTTAGATATCCTATTGACCACACAGAGAAAAAAAACATGTATTTGAAACAATACTTCTTACGGCAGGCTGTAAAAAGGGCATTTCAGCTTTTTTTTAGTTAATGCAGTTGGGAAAGTTTTAAGCTGACTCTGCAGCAGTATGGGAATCAGAGGACAATATTAGAGATTTATACCATGGTGCATGTTACATAGGTAGAGACATGTAGCATTAAGGTAGAGAATATTCATTGAATCACAGAATCACTACAATGTGGAAACAGGCCATTTGGCCCAATAAGTCCACACCGACCCATCCCCTACCCTATTGCACTACATTTCCCCTGACTAATACACCCCTGAACACTATGGGCAATTTAGCACGGTCAGTTCACCTAACCTACACATCTTTGGACAATGGGAGGAAACTGGAGCAAACCCATGCAGAATAGGGGAGAATGTGCAAACTCCACACAGACAGTCGCTCAAGGCTGGAATTGAACCTGGGTTCCTGGCGTTGTGAGGCAGCAGTGCTAACCACTGAGCCACCATGCTGCCCTACTGTGTAATATTAAATTATTAGAGTCACGGAGAAATGAAAACATTCTATGACTGGGTTACACTGCATCTATGTGAATTCACAGAGTGCAGTAAATATGATTGTTGAGTGACAGGAACATATTTCCACATTAAGTAATCTATGGTGATAATAGAGGCTTGGATGCAGGAAAGGTAGGATTGGGTGTTGCATATTGCTGATTAAAAAGTGTTCAGGAAAGATAAGATAGGAAGGAAAGAGGGGGTGAGTGGTATTGGCTAAGGAGAGCATTTCAGTGCTGGAGAAGAAGGATGTTTTGGGGGTTTGAAGGACAGAGTTGATTTAGCTGGAGTAAAGAAACAAGGAGGATGCAACTGCATTACTTAGAATTGTCTACAGACCACTAATTGGTGAGATTGAACAAATCTGAAGGAAATTAGAGAGAGGTATGAGCATTAGTATAATAGGCGGCTCTAACAAACTTAACATAGCCTGGGATAGCGGTAGCAATAAGGGCGGAGAGGGAGAAGAGTTCTTAGATTGAATTTGAGATAATTTTCTCCAGCAGTGTGTGTCAAGTCCAACAAGAAAGGAAGTATTGATAAACCTGGTTTTGGGAATGAGATGGATGATAGACATTAAATATCAGCAGAGGAACACTTAGAGGACAGTAATCTTTGTTTCATAAACTTTAAGATGACAGTCGAAAAGGACAATGGACAATTAGAGTAAGAATAATTAACTGAGAGAGAGTCAACTACAATGGGACAAGAACTGAACTGTGCCTGATAGACTGGAGACAGAGTTTGATGGGAGCTGGATATTAGTTGAAACTTTATTGCTGGAACAGCACAGCAGGTCAGGCAGCATCCAGGGAACAGGAGATTCGACGTTTCGGGCACAGGCCCTTCTTCAGGAACCTTCTTCCCGGGAGCTGGATATTAGGCTACCTTCAGAGAAGAGATCATTTGGATACAGCAAGGTATATTTTCTCAAAAGAGAAAGGTAAGATGGAGGTTCGGCAAAAATGCCAGAGCTCCCTGGATTAAAGAATGAAATACAAATTAAGATAAAGAAGATAAATTTCGACAGTTGCCAGTTAGAAAATATATTTGAGAACCAAGCAGAGTACAGAAAGCTCAAAAGGGAATTGGAGAAGCAAAGAGGGATTAAGAAAAAAGACTGGCAGCTAATTTAAAGAAGAATCCCAAAGCCTACTTTAGAGCCATATATAGTAAAAGAATGGTGAAAGGAGATATAGTGCTGATGAGGGAACAAATTGGAGATTTACACATGATTTACACCAGGGAAAGTGATGGCCGAGTGGTATTTTGACTGGTATATACATGGGTTTGACTCCAACTATGTCAGATGGTAGACTTTGAATTCAATAAAAAATCTGGAATTAAATTGATGATTGTTTGGAAAGTCCTATCTAATTTGATTTAATTGTAGTCCTTACCTGGTCTGGCCTATGTGCAGTCCCACAGCAACATGGTTGAACTCCAAACTGCTGTTCAGCAATAAGTTCTGCCCTAGCCAGCAATGTCCACATCCAATGAGTCAATTTTAAAAAAAGGCAGGAGGCATTAATTGATTATTTTATATCTGTCTTTTCCATACAAGCAATTTCACCCGTGTCATGGTGACAGAGAAGGAAACTCGATACGAGAATGGTTCAAAATTCATAAGAATGTGGTATTGCATAAGCTATTTAATTTGACAAAGCAATCAGTATCCTAGGCTTTATTCACAGGAACATGGAATACATGAGTGGAGAGATTATGCTGAACCTGTAAAAGACACTAATTAAAACTCAACTGGAATATTTGTACAGTCCTGGGCACCACGTTTTAGGAAACAGTGCAGAAGGGGTTTACAAGATTGATTCCAGGGATGACAAACTTCAAATGTGAAGGTATGTCGGAGAAATTGGGATGGTTTTCCTTGGAGAAAAGAAGGCTAGGAGGAAATTTGAGAGCTATGTTTAGAATTGTGAGATGGCTGGGCAAAGTGGACAGTGAGAAATTGTTCCCATTCATCAAAGGATCAAGAATGGGAGAGACTACAGATTGGAAGTCGTTTGAAAAAAAAGGAAGTCTGATGTGAGAAGAGACCATTTGGATACAGCAAACATTCAAATAGAAAGCGGGCTATATCACCAGTGCTTTATCCGGAGGCTCACTGAAGATGTTACCTAGTATGGTGATGAAACACCTGAAAATGAACCTTCCAGCTCAGCAACCAAATCTACATCCAGAACCTCAACCTGAGCTACAAATCTTCTCAAAATTTGCTAGCAAAGTATATTTTCTCAAAAGAGAAAGGTAAAATGGGGGGAGGGAGGAACTGCCAGAGCTCCCTGGATTAAAAAATGATATACAAATTAAGATAAAGAAGATAAATTCTGACAGTTTGCATCAGAGAGCGGCGGGAGCTGGGTGGAAGTGAAGTCGGAGCGCAAAGCCAGTCGGGAAGGTAAGTGATTGTTATTAGAGTGGGTGTGTTCTAGACCCCAGGTCCTACAAAGTAGGGCCTCCCTCCCTCCCTCCTCCTCTAACCTAAATTAAAAGTCCACAGACTTGCCCCAAAAAGAGGGTCCAAGGAAGTTCCTGTGGATTGAAGAGTGAGGCTTTAGCTCAGGAGTCTTTTACAAGGAGGTTGAGTGAAGTGATTACACCACAGTTGAAGAGGGTGAAGACATGACTGCCCAGCTGGTTCAGTGTGCTACGTGCTTGATGTGGGAGGTCAACGACTCTGGTGTGTCTGGCTCATATAAGTGTGGAAAGTGTGTGCACGTTCAACTACTGACAGAGCATATTGCAGCACTGATGAAAGAACTCAAGGACCTTAGGCTCATCCGAGAGAATGAGATCTTTCTGGATAAGACCTTCAGTGAGGTTATTACACCAATCATGCCAGAAGAGAGCAGAAAAGAGCAGACGATGAGGAAGGCAGAGAGGAGACAGGTGCAAGAGACCCCGGGGGAAGTACTTGTCAGGAACAAGTTGAATCTTTTGGAAACAGTAGAGACAGATGACACTGCCAGTCTGCAAGGCAGCCAGGTCTGTCAATCAAAAGTTGGCGCAGAGGCAGAGCGGAAGAGTTGGACATTGCACAGAGCCGTGGTAATAGGGGACTCCATAGTGAGAGGAACTGACCGGGGTTTTTGTGGCAGCAGACGGGACTTAAGGATGGTGTGTGGCCTTCCTGGTACCAGGGTTAAAGACATCACAGACAGAGTGCAGGAAATCCTCAAGGACGAAGGTGAAGAGCCAGAGGTGGTGGTACATGTCGGCACAAATGATGTCAGGAAGAAGAGGGGGAACATACTACAGCGGGACTTTGGAGAACGAGGAAGGAGGCTGAAAAGCAGGACGTCCAGGGTGGTTATCTCCAGTTTGCTTCCAGATCTTCGGGCTGGTGAGGCCAGAAACAGGGAGATAATGGACTTGAACGTGTGGCTGCGGAACTGGTGCAGGAAGCAAGGATTCAAGTTCTTGGATCACTGGGGTATGTTTTGTGGTAAGCATAAATTCTACAAGACAGACGGTCTGCACCTTAAATAGGTGAGGGACCAGCATTCTGGCAGGCAGGTTTGCTACTGCAACACAGGTACGTTTAAACTAAGTAGCGGGGGGGGGGAGGGGACAAACTGGATGTTTAAGAAGGAAATTGAAGGGAAAGTTAGAACAAGGGAAGTCAAGAAAGACAACTGTATCAATGAAGCAGAAAACTCAGAAAGGGATCATGCTGTAAGGTTGAGTGAAATAGGAGTTGATGGGAAGGGTGAGGGCAGTAATAAATTAAAAATACTATACATGAATGCACGAAGCATTAGAAATAAGATGGATGTGCTTGAGGCTCTTTTGGAAATTGGCAGATACGATATTGTGGGGATAACTGAGACGTGGCTTCAAGTGGATAGGGCCTGGGAAATGAATATTCAAGGCTACACGTGCTATCGTAAGGACAGACTGACGGGCAGAGGGGGTGGGGTGGCCATGTTGGTCAGGGATGATATTCAGTCCCTTGCATGGGGGAACCTAGAATCAGGGGATGTAGAGTCAGTGTGGATAGAGCTGAGAAATACTAAGGGTAAAAAGACCCTCTTGGGAGTTATCTACAGGCCCCCAAACAGTAGTCTGGATGTCGGATGTAAGTTGAATCAGGAGCTGAAATTGGCCTGTCGCAAATATGTCACTACAGCTGTTATGGGGGATTTCAACATGCAGGTAGACTGGGAGAATCAGGATGGTATTGGACCTCAAGAAAGAGACTTTGTGGAGTGCCTCAGAGATGGATTCTTAGAACAACTGGTGCTGGACCTGACCAGGGAGAAGGCAATTCTGGATCTGGTATTGTGCAACGAACCAGAATTGGTCAGGGACCTCGAAGTGAAGGAGCCATTAGGAAGTAGTGACCATAATACAATAAGCTTCAATCTGCAATTTGAGAGGGAGAGGGTACAATCGGAAGTGACAATATTTCTGTTGAATAAAGGGAACTATGGAGCTATGAGGGAGGAGCTGGCCAAAGTTCAATGGTGCAATACCTTAGCAGGGATGACAGTGGAGGAACTTTGCTGGATATTTCTGTGTATAATGCAGAAGATGCAGGATCAGTTCATTCCAAAATGGAAGAAAGATCCTAGGAGGAGGCATGGGTGGCCGTGGCTGATGAGGGAAGTTAAGAAACATATAAAGTTAAAAGAGAAAAAGTATAATACAGCAAAGATATGTGGGAAAACGGAGGACTGGGAAGCTTTTAAAGAACAACAGAGGATTACTAAGAAGGAAATACGCAAAGATAAAAGGTAAACTGGCCAATAATATAAAGGAGGATAGTAAAAGTATTTTTCGGTATGTGAAAGGCAAAAAAAATGGTTAAGACTAAAATTGGGCCCTTGAAGACAGAAACAGGGGAATATATTACAGGGAACAAAGAAATGGCAGAAGAATTGAATTGGTACTTCAGATCTGTGTTCACTGGGGAAGACACAACCAAACTCCCTGAGGTAACAGTGGCTGAAGGACCTGAACTGAAGGGAATTTATATTTGCCAGGAATTGGTGTTGGAGAGACTGTTAGGTCTGAAGGTTGATAAGTCTCCGGGGCCTGATGGTCTGCATCCCAGGGTACTGAAGGAGGTAACTCGAGAAATCGTGGATGCGTTGGTGATTATTTTCCAGAGTTCGATAGATTCGGGATCAGTTCCTGCGGATTGGAGGGTGGCTAATGTTGTACCACTTTTTAAGAAAGGTGGGAGAGAGAAAGCAGGAAATTATAGACCAGTTAGTCTGACCTCAGTGGTGGGAAAGAATCTGGAGTCTATTATAAAGGATGAAATTACGACACATCTGGATAGTAGTAACAGGATAGGTCAGAGGCAGCATGGATTTATGAAGGGGAAATCATGCTTGACTAATCTTCTGGAATTTTTTGAGGATGTAACTCTGAAGATGGACAAGGGAGATCCAGTAGATGTCGTGTAAATAGACTTTCAGAAAACTTTTGATAAAGTCCCACATAGGAGGTTAGTAAGCAAAATTAGGGCACATGGTATTGGGGGCAAAGTACTAACTTGGATTGAAAGTTGGTTGGCTGATAGGAAACAAAGAGTAGTGATAAACTGCTCCATTTCGGAATGGCAGGCAGTGACCAGTGGGTACCGCAGGGATCAGTGCTGGGACCGCAGCTTTTTACAATATATGTTAATGATATAGAAGATGGTATTAGCAATAACATTAGCAAATTTGCTGATGATACTAAGCTGAGTGGCAGGGTGAAATGTGATGAGGATGTTAGGAGATTACAGGGTGACCTGGACAGGTTAGGTGAGTGTTCAGATGCATGGCAGCTGCAGTTTAATGTGGATAAATGTATCGTTATCCACTTTGGTGACAAGAACAGGAAGGCAGATTACTACCTAAATGGAATCAATTTAGGTAAAGGGGCAGTACAGAGAGATCTGGGTGTTCTTGTACACCAGTCAATGAAGGCAAGCATGCAGGTACAGCAGGTAGTGAAGAAGGCTAATAGCATGCTGGCCTTCATAACAAGAGGGATTGAGTATAGAAGCAAAGAGGTTCTTCTGCAGCTGTATAGGGCCCTGGTGAGACCACACCTGGAGTACTGTGTGCAGTTCTGGTCTCCAAATTTGAGGAAAGACATTCTGGCTATTGAGGGAGTGCAGCGTAGGTTCACGAGGTCAATTCCTGGAATGGCAGGATTACCTTACACTGAAAGACTGGAGCGACTGGGCTTGTATACCCTTGAGTTTAGAAGACTGAGAGGGGATCTGATTGAGACATATAAGATTATTAAAGGATTGGACACTCTGGAGGCAGGAAGCATGTTTCTGCTGATGGATGAGTGCCGAACTAGAGGACACAGCTTAAAAATACGGGGTAGACCATTTAGGACAGAGATGAGGAGAAACTTCTTCACCCAGAGAGTGGTGGCTGTGTGGAATGCTCTGCCCCAGAGAGCAGTGGAGGCCCAGTCTTTGGATTCATTTAAGAAAGAGTTGGATAGAGCTCTCAAGGATTGTGGAATCAAGGGTTATGGAGATAAGGCAGGAACAGGATACTGATTAAGGATGATCAGCCATGATCATATTGAATGGTGGTGCAGGCTTGAAGGGCAGAATGGCCTACTCCTGCACCTATTGTCTATTGTCAAAAATATAATTGAGAACCAAGTAGAGTACAGAATGCTCAGGAGGGAGTTGGAGAAGCAACAAGGGTCTGGAATGCACTGAGTGAAAACGTGGTGGAGGCAGACTCAATTGAGGTATTCAAAAGGACAGCAGATTATTTTAAGAGAAATAATGTGCAGTGTTATGAGAGACATGTCGAAGAAGGCAACCAAGATACAGTACTCATTCTGGGGGTTGGCACAGATATGATGGGTCGAACAACCTTCCCCCACATTGTAAGAATTTTGTGATTTTGTATATTGTTACTATGCCACCATATTCCCTACTCCCGCACCCAGAATAATATTTGATACCACCTGGGAAGACTTCTCTGCTATTACCCCCCCTCTCCCCCCACCTTGCCTCTGGAATTGGGTGGCAGCCCTGGAACTTGACCTCCTGACCTTCCGGTTAGGGTGAATGTTAAGCACTTTAAAAATGAACATTCGTAGTTTAGGAATTGTTATGTGTCATTGAGAACAAACAAAGGCCAGGAGTATAATTTCACAAATAACTCAAGACCTATTTCTGTCCAAATATAGTAAGAGCTGATTTCCATTGTGGTGGACTTTGATCTGGAGAGCCAACAGGTAAGCTTTGGAAGTGAGTGCATTCCTGCACAGCACGCTGTGGTGAAAAAACATGTCTTGATTCTCACTGGAAAGACTCAGACATCGTCCTACCGGCCACAGGATGAGAGAACAGGAACAGTCTGTGCTGCTTCATACATAGACAAAATAAACAGAGAAAATCTAGAGCCACAAAAATCCCAAAAATTTCTTCTTACAGAGGTCATCTCACTTTTTAGGAGGTTGTTTTCCAAAATGATAAAATTAGAAACATTTCCAGCCAGCTTCATTTTACTGACTCACATCAGGGTGTTTCTTAATCAAATCCCTCCAATCGACTTTACCTCAGTGCTCAGTGTGGAGGTGAGTTTGACAGGGTTCCTCGTGTGGCTTTCTCAAAGACTTTTATTCCATTTGAGGCAATCACAAGCATTTTGGAATTGAGAGAAAGCAAAACATTTTAAATTGGAGTAAATCACTCCCATGAGTAAGATGTTTAACACTGGCTGGCCGTTTAACCATCCTGTGGCTAGTGAACTCATGAGGCAAAGTCCATGATGTATGCTGAGAACACTATCTACAAAGATGCTAAACTCAAAGCCAACTTGATGAATGAATGAACCCAGTGAGTTATGTATAAGAATGGTATTAAATAAACTTAGAAAAAAACTCATCAGGTTTCTTCCATCATGTATCAAAAGATAAAATAATGTATTAGGTGGAAGAAGTCCTGCCAAGAATCTACACAAAACTGTTATTTTATTTGTTCTCTTTTCAAACATGAACAGATGTGGCCATGTTTTATAATTACTGTTTTAATTTGAAGTTACAATTAGTCAGCATAATCAATTTACCACCTTTAGCCTTTACTGCAAAGGGATTAGAAAAGGGTACAGATCCTTACTATAATTGTTAAGGGGTCATATTTGAAGTACTGCTTAAGGTATTTTTATCTTAAATGGGAGCGATCGGGGGAATGGTTGATGGGATTACAAGATATGTTTACCAGACTGATTCCTAGGTTCAGGATGTTTCCCTTGGCTGGGGAATCTAGAACCAGAAACCATGCATGCACACTAAGGAGCACTTAAAATTGAGGAGGCAAAAAATGTTGTGAATCTTTGGAATTCTCTACCCTGAGAAGATTAGTTGTTAAATACGTTCAGGATGCAGATCGATTTCTATACTGGTGGTTTCAAGGAATATAGGGATTGGAGGAGATTGAGGCAGATGATTAGCCATGATCCCATGGAAGCTGGGAGCAGGGATTTGGGCCTACTCTTGTTCCTGTTTCACTGTCCAATATTCCATCATGATAAATGGTCTCCACCATAACCAATAATGATGAGGGCTGTTCATGTTGCAGTAAGGTCAGCTTCGAGTTCCACTTTCTTTCCTATTGCCTGCATTGTGCTAGACCACCACGTAATGATCCAAGATGGCAGCCTGGTAGCAGGGCTACTTACAGGCTCATTCACTCCCGTCTGCTTTCTTTTCTTTTCACTTCTCTTTTTCTTTCTTTTTTTCTCTTTCATTTTTCTTTTCTTTGGCAAATTAGTCGGCAGCATTGACACGGCTGTGACAGTGCGCCATGTGCATAGTGGTGGCAGCGGCAGCAAAAGCTCCTGCAGCAATTGGAGATGGTGGCGAAGGCAGCAGACTCTTCAAGCTGATGGTGCCGGTGAGGTGACATCTTGGAGGAAGGCAGGATTCTTGGCACAGCCTGGCTTGGCAGGGGAGCTAGGGTCTCCCGGTCACAGCACTCCTGGCATTGGTGAGGTGGTGGCTAGAACAGCAGTATGGTATGTCCAGAGTAGGGACTGCTGGAGTCATCAAGGAAGCAGCAGAGCCATAATATCCTGGTCACAGTAGACCTGGAGCAGGGACTCCTGGTTGCAATAGACCTGGAGAGAAGGCTCCTGGCTGCATAAGGCCTGGAGCAGGGACTTCTGGTCACAGTAGGTCTGGAGTGGGGCTCCTGGTCGCAATAGGCCCGGAGCAGGGACTTCTGGTCACAGTAGGCCCGGCATGAGGATCCTGGTCACAGTAGGCCAGGCGAGGGGGCTCCTGGCTGCAGTATGCCCGGAGTGGGGACTCCTAGTCGCAGTAGGCCCGGTGTGGGGACTCCTGGTCGCAGTAGGTCCAGAGAGGTAATTCCTGGTCACAGTAGGCCCGGTGTGGGGACTCCTGGTCACAGTAGGCCCGGTGTGGGGACTCCTGGTCACAGTAGGCCCGGAGAGGGGGCTCCTGGTCACAGTAGGCCCGGAGTGGGGACTCCTGGTCCCAGTAGGCCCGGCGTGGGGACTCCTGGTCCCAGTAGGTCCAGAGAGGTAGCTCCTGGTGACAGTAGGCCCAGAGAGGGGGCTCCTGGTCACAGTAGGCCTGGAATGGGGACTCCTGGTTGCAATAGCCCCGGCGTGGGGACTCCTGGTCCCAGTAGGTCCAGAGAGGTAGCTCCTGGTCACAGTAGGCCCGGAGTGGGGGCTCCTGGTCCCAGTAGGCCCGGCGTGGGGGCTCCTGGTCTCAGTAGGTCCAGAGAGGTAGCTCCTGGTCACAGTAGGCCCGGCGTGGGGACTCCTGGTCCCAGTAGGTCCAGAGAGGTAGCTCCTGGTCACAGTAGGCCCAGAGAGGGGGCTCCTGGTCACAGTAGGCCCAGAGAGGGGGCTCCTGGTCACAGTAGGCCTGGAATGGGGACTCCTGGTTGCAGTAGCCCCGGCGTGGGGACTCCTGGTCACAGTGGTCCCGGAGCGGGGACTCTCGGTCGCAGTAGGCTCGGAGCGGGGACTTCTGGTTGCAGAAGGCCCAGAGCGGGCACTCCTAGTTGCGGGACTCTGTGGTAGTGTCGGTGAGGTGGGCCCAGCAGCAATGAGATGGCACCTAAAGAGTGGTGACTCCTACAGCGGTGGGTCCAGTACAGGTAGTGGCGAGGTGGTGGAGAAGGGGTGGCAGTACAGCTGGTGAGCTGACTCAAGACTCATGGTGGAGGCGGTGGAACAGAGACAGACTCTATTTCAGTTATATTCTTTCTATTCTTTAAACCATTTAAAATGGTGTCAGATTCCGGCGACAGTTGAAGCTTTTCATTTAATATCACTGTATCATTCACTGCAAGTGTCATAAGTCATTCAAACTTAAATTCAAATCAATTTCAATTAAGGTGCAACCGTTCGCCCAAATGATAAACACGATTAACTCCTATCAGTACAAAATAGAAAGTACATTTTTTCATTATGAGTAGATTTGTACAGTCCACTTGCTATGTCAGAGAAGTTTGTGCTTTTACTGTTTAGAATTCTTCAGTGGAGTCATGGTGCATGGGTTGTCATGGCTGCTGTACATATGTCTAATGTTTTTCTTTTTATTTTATTTGAAAAGGTACATTTTTACATTTTTAATTAGCAATAGCTCTTGCACTGGTTCTTCTGCTTGGATGGGCCCTCATAACCATGGGATAAATTTCAAATCTTTGGTGTGCTGTACCAGATGGTGACATCATCTACTATAGGCATTGACAAATCGTAAAGATACAAGTACTAGGCCATGTGGAAATGGCAAATGCCAGAAAAAAAGGCATGATAAAGACAATTTCATTAATTCAACAGTCTATAACCCATTTAAAGCATTTCAAAACATATTTTTTATTCTCTATCCCAGTGTTTTTTTCAATAACTAAAAGATCAGCTCCCCAGCCACAACACAGTCATTTCCTGTCAAATGGCCAGAAAAAAAATCTTAGTTGAAAAGCAGCTTTGTATTTCATGGTCATAAACAGCAGAGGGTATTAATAATGTCCAGCCTGTTGTGACCACATTACATTCCAGACTCTTTTGGTGATGTCTCTATGAAAGATTGATTTTTGCATTGCAGGAATCTCTGAGAATGTGTAGTTACGCTAAAGCTGACTACTTTAGCTGACTGAATTGCAAATCCTTACCAGGAACTCTGACACATGACATCGAATGGAGTGGTGGTGAGATAGTCCTTGGGAAAGAATGTTGAGTCATTTCCACCTGAGTTGTCTGCTAGTTCTGGTGAACATTACAAATCTTAAAGTTGCTCAATACAGACATCTGATCATTCACTTCAATTCCACTCTGTTTTGCTACTTTGAGAATTACTGGAGAAAGTTCAAAAATAGATTTACAAGGATATTATCAAAACTGAGGAGTTACTTTTACTGGGAAAGATTGAACAGGTCTGATTTTTTTTCGAAAAGAGAACACTTAGAGGAGACTTGATATATGTTTCTAAAACTATGAAGGGTGTCAACAGTGGAAATGTGAGCAAAGGTTTCTTCTTATGGGACACTCTAAAACTACTGCCTATGGAGACAAAAGTGTTCCTGATATATCCAATTAGGAAATAAGGGGAAATAAATTAACTCTGAAAATGATTGGAATATGGAACACATTATCACAGGAAGTGGTCCCGGTACATAATATGGATGCTTTCAAATGGAAACTAGATGATTCTGCAGGGTAATGACAATATATTGGAAGGCTGAGAAGAGGTTATTTGTGTCTCCTTCCCTTCACAGCAAAATCACTGCAATTAAATGCCATTCATTACACATGAAGTGCTTTGAGTTATTTCTGAAATGTAATGGAATTCTATATAAATGCAGTTCTTTTTCTGTGAATTACCAACATTTTGCAGTTTCTCTCTCACCCTCCAACACAAAGAGATGTAAAGTTTGCAGATGTGAGCTTGCTAAGACTGAGACCAAATCCCTGACTATTGCAGCTGCAAAACTGTGCAATGAACGCTAGGGGGCATACAATGTACATACAAAAGAGTTGGTACAAACCCAGAGAAGACAACTCTGAGGAACCATTTACTGTAACAACTATATGAAAATAAATATTAAAACACATTTCAACAGTAAACAATATTGTGGCTACAAGAGCAGGTCAGAGGCTGGAGATTCTGCAATGAGTAACTCACCCTTTTGAACTCCCCCCGTGTCTATCCAACATTTACAAGGTACAAGTCAGGAGTGTGATCTCCATTTGCCTAGATGAGGCAGCTCCAACAACACTCAAGAAGCTCAACACCATCCAGGACAAAGCAGCCAACTTGATTGATACTTCATCCACCACCTTTCTCACTCCCCTCCCTCCAACACACAGTGGCAGCATTGGGTACCATCTACACAATGGATTAGAGTAACTCACCCTCTGTGAGCACCTTCCAAACTGACAACCCTCACCAACTGGAAGGACATGGTCACCACTACAAGCTCCCCTCTAAGCCAGACACCATTCCCATAGCTTCACTGTTGCTGAGTCAAAACCATGAATCTCTCTGTCTAACAACACTATGAGTGAGCCTAAAGGACTGCAGCGGTTCAAGAAGGCAGCTCACCACCACATTCTCCAGGGCAATAAAGGATGGGCTATAAATGCTGGCCCAGTCAGTCAAGCCCCATCCAATGGCTGGGCAACAGTAGGGATGTACTGGAGGAGGGGGTGTGGTCAAATCTGTCAAAGGCTAAAGACAAATTGAGAAAGGCAAGAAGTAGTTTCACAGTCATGTGGGATATCATGTGACTTTGACCAGACCTATTTCAGTAGATCAGCAAGGGCAACAACCTGATTAGAGGGATTCAAACACGGAGTTTGAGGAAAAGTAGGCATTTATTTGGGAAGCAATAATACATTGGACTTTGGAGAGGAAAGGGAGGTTGGAGATGGGATGGTGGTGTCAAGGCTTTGGTTAATTGAAGAGAGGGATGTTGACAGCTGATTCAATGTAGAGAGGACACAATGTGAAGGCAGAGCAGTGTTCACAATATCATCTCACACAGGGACTGGGAGGTTACGCTGACTGATCAGCAGCTTTGTGGGTATGGACTCAAAGGAACAGGAGGTGGGTCTCTGGGACGAGATGAGCTCAGAAAAGCCATTAGGAGAGAAAGCAGAGAAAGAGGTGAAGTCAGGGGTGGGACAGGGAAGTATGACAGGAAGGCTAGCGGAAGGGAGCGACTTGCAGAGGTAGCTGAGGGAAAGGTGATAAATCTTTGAAACAGGAGAAAAGACAGACAGATGTCAAAGGCAATAAGGAATGCAGTAATAAGAAAGTGATCTTTTTACTGATCTGAAACTGAACCTGTACTGGGAATACATGATGTTGCAATGAGTTCAAGAGATTGGAAAACATATATTCCCTTAACACCAAAATGTTTCACTTTGATAGTAACTATTCCAGCTGTATGTTTACAAAGCACACATAATTATCTAAATGTTTATGGGCTAAATGAGAATCATTGGGAAAATCATGTATTACAATGATGCTACAGGGCACAAATGAGGAATGTGAAGGAATACTCCCCACTTGCCTGGATGTGTACAGTTCCAACAACACTCAAGAAGCTCAATACCATGCAGGACAAAGTAATCCACATCACTGGCACACAACCACCATTTTGAACATTCACTCTCTTCACCACTGTTGCACTGTGTCAGCCAAGTATACCACTGACATGTTGCATGGTAATAGCTCACCAGTGTGTTATTTGGCAGTGCATTCCAAACTGTAAAATGTATAGCCCAGAAGGATAAGTGTAGCAGATACACAGTAATATCACCATGTGCAAGTTCCCCTCCAAGCAACACGCTATCCTAACTTGGAACTAAATTGTGTTCCTCATCATTACTTAGTGTAATAAGCTTTTAGGGAAAAAGCAGGAAATTGGCACAAGGTTATGATGCTGTTTGAAAGGGGGATGCAGGCATAATGGACTGAATGGTCTCCTTCTGCTTTGTAACAATTCTGTGATCCTCTGTCAAGATCAACTTCCTTCCTAACAGCACTGTACCTACACCCCAAGGTCTGCAATAATTTGAGAAGGCTACTGAATTCTTGGAGGATGTGACAAAACATATTGATGAAGGTAGAGCAGTGGGTGTGGTATATATGAATTTTAGCAAGGTGTTTGATAAAGTTCCCCATGGTAGGCTCATTCAGAAAGTCAGGAGACATGGGATACAGCGAAATTTGGCTGTCTGGATACAGAACTGGCTGGTCCATAGAAGACACAGGATGGTAGTAGATGGAATTCATTCAGCCTGGAGCTCGGTGACCAGTACTATTCTGCAGGAATCTGTTCTGGGACCTCTGCTCTTTGTGATTTGTATAAATGACTTGGATGAGGAAGTGGAAGGGTGGGTTAGTAAGTTTGCCAATGACACGAGGGTTGGTAGAGTTGTGGATAGTGTGGAGGGCTGTTATATGTTGCAACGGGACATTGACAGGATGCAGAGCTGGGCTGAGAAGTGGCAGATGAAGTTCAACCTGGAAAAGAGTGAAGTGATTCATTTTGGATGTTCGAATTTGAATGCAGAATACAGGGTTAAAGGAAGGTTCTTGGCAATGTGGAGGAACAGAGGGATCTTGGGGTCCACTTTCACAGATCCCTCAAAGTTGCCACTCAAGTTGATAGGGTTGTTAAGAAGGCATATAGTGTGTTGATTTTCATTAGCAGGGGGATTGAGTTTAAAAGCCGTGAGGTTATGTGCAGCTCTATAAAGCCCTGGTTAGACCGCACTTGGAATATTGTGTTCAGTTCTGGTTGCCTCATTATAAGAAGGATGTGGAATCTTTAAAGAGGGTACAGAGGAGATTTACCAGAACACTGCCTGGACTAGAGGGCATGTCTTATGAAGAAAGGTTGAAGTAGCGAGGAATTTTCTCATTGGAGTGAAGAAGGGTGAGAGATGACTTGATGGAGGTGAACAAGAAGATGAGAAGCATAGATAGAATGAATACCAAAGACCTTTTCCTAGGGAAAGAGCCATAAGTGTAAGGCGATTGGAGGAAGGTTTAGGGGAGATGTCAGAGGTAGATTGTTTACACGAAGAATGGGTGGGTCCATGGAATGCACTGCCAGCAGTGGTAGTAGAGTCAGATACGTTAGGGACATTTGGGTGACTCTTGGATAGGCACATGGATAATAGTAAAGTGAAGGTTGTGTAGGTTAGTTTGATCTTAGAGTAGGATAAAAGTTTGGCACAAGGCAGTGCAGTCCAGCAGTTAGAGTCTCATTATGTCTGCGAATAATTAATTAATCCTCTATGACATTGTTTATTCAGAAAAAAAGACTTAAATGAGATATATAAAACATAATCAATTCTCAATGAAAAATAAAAGGCCAGTTCAGTAAGTTCTGGTGATGAATGTCCCACTTTCTCAACCTCACCCCTTACCTCAGGCATGGTGACCCTCAGGTTAAACCATCACCAGTTGTCTCTCTAATAAGAGAACAGCCTTATAGTTCTCTGGAGCTATGGCAATTTTATATGTTTTTCCAGGCAGTAGCGGCAGGGGTAGACCCTAGGCAGCAGCTGTTGAGTTTGGCCCCAGGCAGTAGCAGCAGTGCTGAGGTGTAGGCAAAGCCCAGGCTGCAGTAGTAACTATGGTGACTTTAATAGTAGAAATGATGACCACTGAAAAGTGGCAATAATTGTCAATAATGGTTGGTGGCAATTCTATTATGGAATCACAGGTACTTTAAAAAATCTTAGCTCCAAGTGAGACGAAATCTGAATAAATTAAAAATCTACCCTTCTCACTAAGTAAAATATACTTGAAATGTGACAAACTGAATTATTTTATTTATACAAATAAAGAGAGATGTGCAATATTTAGGAAAACTTGAAAACGTATACCCTCAGGTTGAATTCAATATTTATAAACTCTGGAAGCTAAGTTGAAATGTAAGAGATATTGTATCATTTTCTTGATTTGAAATAATATCTATCAATAATAAATATCATTTTGTTATCATATTTTATTTGTTATTTTTCCAGCAGACTTGCTTATATAATTTGAAGTTTAGCATAAAAAGTGTTGATTAGTATTTAATATTTATTTTTTGATTTCTGCGTAAAATTGAAAGGCACTGGTTTAGCAGCATTAAGTTGAAGTTAGAACAAACTCCTCTAGAGGGCAGCTCTAATCATCTATCTTGACATAAATATTCTCTAATAGACCAGTTATAATGTGCTGCTTCTCATAGGGTGGGGGAGCAATGTATAATTCTCTCAACTTGCCATATAATGATTCTTTGATTTTGACTTTATGAGGGCAAATTCAAGCCACTGTTTCTGTACAAGGAGAGCATTAAATGAATGGATATTTTTTGTGGTTATAGCAGGGTCAGTGGTATATACGTATTGCTCAAAATCAACATTGGGACAACCCAAAGAAAGTGGTTGTGTTTGTGAGATGTCAAATATCTCAGTCCCAGGAAATCACTGAATAAGTCAGGATAGATGCTTTCTAATCAACGTGTTCCAAGATGTTATGACACACTTCTAGAGCTTAGGCCTCCTGGCTCGGAGATAGCGACAGTACCACTACACCACAGACATCAGGCTAGGGCTGCAGAACAATCTTCAGCTGCTTCACTGATAACCGTTCACAGCTCCTTAGATACTGACGCAGTCTGTGCCCATATGCAGCAAGACATGGACATCATCCAGACTTGGACTGATGAGTGGCTTCACACAAGTGTCAAGACAGCCATTATCTCTCTCTCTACATATCTCTCCTTGACATTCAATCGCATTACATTCAATGAGAATGGCCCACAATCAATATTGTGTGGGGGGGTGGGGAGGAGGGCAGTTACCAATGAGCAGAAATTGAACTGGGACAGGCTATGTAATTACTGCAACTACAAAAACATATTGGAACCTGGAAATTTGGGCATGATTTACTCACCTCCTGACTCAAGTGTGTTCACCATCTACAAGTGCAAGTCAGGCATGTGGTAGAATCATCTCTACTTGTAGAATCATACAGCACAGAAACAGGTCCTTCGGTCCAAATCTTCTGTGTTGACCAGACATCCCAATCTGATCAAATTCCACTTGCCAGCATTTGGCCCATATTCCTCTCAACCCTTCCTATTCATATACCTATCCATATACCTTTTAAATGTTATAACTGTACCAGCCTGGATTAAATGAGTTCCAACAACACTCAAGAAGCTCAACACCATCCAGAACAAATCAGACAGCTTTACCCTCTCGAGTGAAATTAGGAATGGGCAATAAATGCTATCCTAGCCAGTAACTCCAATATTCCATGAGCAAATAAATAAAGAAAGTTCCCTATTAAGATCAAACCAGATATTTGTATCTTTAGGACATACCTGCAAATGTATCTCTCCCTCCTTTTGTTGGTGAAACATTCGATGAAGTGAGAGTGGGGTGCTAGAAAAGCACAGCAGGTCAGGCAGCATCCGAGGGATAGGAGAATTGATGTTTCAGGCAGATCAATGGAGTGAGGCCAGATATAAATTGTTAAAGTAAGGACTATCTCTGCCAATATGTCAGCACATGATGAAGCAGTTATAGACAGGTGAACATAATTCAAAAATGCAGCATGTCTTTGCAGAATAATACAAAATAATTAACACACTATGCTTCATCACATTGGTGGGACATTGCTTGACCTCAGTGCAATAATTTCTAATTATCCTCCAAACCTTTTGAGTCTGGTGACTCAGTAACTGCTTATAAACAGTCAATAAAGAATAACAGGTAGTGTGTTGCAGGTCATTTAAGAACTGCACTGTTAAATAGTAGGATTATGTTATGACTGGTCATGATTAGTAAAATGGGGTTCTTGTGGTTCAATGGTAGGTCTCTATCTCTGAGCCAAGCAACCTGTGTTCAAGTCCCATCTGCTCCAGAGGCAAGTTGTAACATCTCCTGACCAGGTTGCTCAGAAAATATATTTTTAAACAAAAGAGCTGATTAGAATAAGGCTGATCGCAAGAAATTCTTCTCTATACAGTATATAATCAACACACTAAATAGAGATAATTGGAAAAATGGGCATAAAAACATTGGAGTTATTTAAAATCAGTTGGATACAGGTATGGAGAACCATTTGGATCTTTCTTGCTTCTAAGTCATGTGATATGAAAGTCAGGGCCTGTGGTTATTCACCTTAGGGAATTGTTTCATATCCAGCTTCAACTATGATGAGCTGTTATCCATGGGCAAGGGTTCCATGATGAGGCTTACATTAAAACAAGGACATTTTCAGAAGACTGAAGACCTGAGGGAGACTGGTTTCTTCCAGGTTTTTGATCCTTCAGTAAAAGGACTGGAGATTCCTTAAAACTCACATGGAAGACACAGGGAAACCATCTCATGCATTCTTTCAGTACTCATATTGCTCATTGGAATTGAAAATGGAAGGCTTTTACAAACAAGTGAAGAAGGAAGTCTAGCGCCATGAGGAATGGGAAATGAACAGGGGACCTACCCTTAGGCAAATTCACTACCGCTACACATACCTCCCTCTAGTAGTCAATGGCAAAGAATGTTCTGTCAATCCCTCTACAGGCTACAACTTGCCTTGAAGCTACCTGAACAATGGGTTGCTGTTATGTGCTTCACACAAGTTCAAAGGCAATAACGGTGGGCAACAACCCACATCTCATGAAAGAATAGCAAAAACAAAGTGGTATTGAGGAAGAAGATCAGACTTAATGGGCCAAATGGCCTATTCCTGTTTCCTATGTTCCTAATACCTCTTTATTCACATTGGAGATTATGAAATCTCCAATTTGCACTAAATCAGAACCAATCAGGATATTTTTCTTTTTCATGTAATTAACACCTACATGTAAAGGTTACTGGTTTAGGGGTCCTAGGAATCTCCATTTTCCTCAGCATTATTATTGGTTTAAGCATGTTTTTCCCTGGTTGAGAGTGTGCCTGAGATCCACACTACAGTGGCTATGAAAATATAAGTGGGCAGTCAGGTTGATCCACACTGTGTTTGGACAGGGAGAATTTATTTGATGCTCAGCACCTCCTCAGAAAGCCCTGCTAGGATTATGAATGGTGTACCATTCTACAGAGTGCCTTGAGGACTGGTCTGTTTCTCTGGTAAAATTTCCCATCCATTTTTGTGGTGACAAAGACTCCATGTTGAATTGCTGTTCCACACAGTCAGCTTTTAATTCTTGCTCTACTGGCCAGGGTTAGAAAGTCAATGGTAGGAGGCTATTCATTTTGTGTCATCACAATTGACCCCCTTGACCTGATGTTCAAATGGTCATTTGGAGTGGGGTGCTTGCTGTATAGTGATCAGGAGCAGAAATCCTGCCAATATTCAAAGAAGTGCATATCATTTGTAGGGACTAATTGAGATGAGCAAAAGGCTGAGACAGACTGTCACCAGCCCACTCACTCACATGTCTTATGACATGCGGGTACTAGAAGAATTGAATGGAAAAGAGACACCCCCATCTTTGTCAAATTGTAAAACATAAAGTTCACTGATAATTATTAAGACATGGATAGGCAATCAATTGCTTATTAAAACAGAAATTTATTGCTCAGACATTTATAAATTATAAAGCGTAGATAAGCAACAATTATGATCATAAATCAACTCAGCTAAAGCAGTCAATTGGAAAAGAGTCCAATCATTTCTACCGAATTTGCCTCTGTCCCATGTTAGGTCCTCGTTTTCTTTACAAAAATCATGAACATGTTGTCAACTCCCCAAATCTGTGCTCATCCTTTACAAAATGATGTTCTTAAATCCCTCTGTCAGGTTACATAGGATGTGGGCATCGCTGGCCGGGTCAGCATTTATTAACCATCCATAGCTGGCCTTGAGACGTGATCTGCTTTCTTGAACCATTGAGGTCCATGTGCTGTAGGTATAGCCCCAGTGCAACTAGGAAGTAGGTTATAGGATTTTGACCCAGTGACACTGAAGGAAAACGCAGCGATACATTTCAAAGCCTGGATGGTGAGTGGCTCAGAAGGGAACTTGCAGGTCTGCTGCCATTGTCTATCTGCGTGATAGGTGTTAAGGGTGAGGAAGATGCTGTTAAAGTACCCTTGGTAACAATTTCTGACATACCTTGTGTGCTGAAACAATCTTTTGTCTTCCCATAAGAATTTGAATGTAATCTCAGTGACATGTACCAGTTAACATAGATACGTAGAAGATGGAAACAGGAGGAGGCCATTCGACCTTTCAAGCATGTTCCGCCATTCATCACGATCATGGCTGATGGTTCAACTCAATCCTGCTTTTTCCCCATAACCTTTGATCGCATTCAAACCAAGTATTATATCTAGTTGCCTCTTGAATGCATTCAATGTTTTGGCATCAACTACTTCCTGTGGTAATGGATTCCACAGGCTCACCACTCTTTGGGTGAAGAAATGTCTCCTCATCTCTGTCCTGAATGATCTCCCCTGAATCCTCAGACTGTGACCTCTGGTTCTGGACACACCTACCATTGGGAACATCCCCCACTGCATCTACCCTATTTACAATTAGCCAATGGGATGAATTAACTGTAATTGGCTAATTGTAATGACTGAAATGATGTGCAAAACTCATGTTTAAAAAATGATACTGGCTAAATTAGTGAACTTGAAATCAGCTAAAGTTGAATTAAATAATGTGTGACTCAATAAAGTCCAGAGTTAGCATTTACCTTTTAAATGAATGTTTTGCTTAATTACTCATCACTATAGCTTATCGACTGGATGTTTATTTATGTATCTTGAATTTGAAGCTTATCTTCATCTAGTTGAAATGCTATTTTAACTATAATTTTTGTATTTTCTTTCCACAATATGTTGTGTTATTAAACCATGATTATTTCAAGATATCAGGGTGGAGAGTGTGGTGCTGGAAAAGCACAGCTTGTCAGGCAGTAACCGAGGAACAAGAGAATTGACATTTCAGGCAAAAACCCTTCATCAGGAATGGCTTGATGAAGGGCTTATGCCCAAGGCATCAATTCTCCTGCTCCTCGGATGCTTCCTGACCTGCTGTGCTTTTCCAGCACCACACTCACGACTCTGATCTCCAGCATCTGTAGCCCTCACTTTCTCCTTATTTCAAGATATGGTGATCTGGTTCCTTGGACTATTGCTACTTGAATGAACAGCTAATTGCCAAATTGGTGAACGTCCTATTGGTTTTTCCTTAATTACTTTTCTTTCTTTTGGACCATACAATGTTATCCAGATTAAAAAGGACCATAAGGTGTGTGTTGGATACTGTGCCAGGGCTTGTGGAACCTTACTTGTTGCTTTTCTCACTTTTCCTTATGGATAATAAAACAATATTGCTGAGCTGCCTTCTCGCTATTTGAATTGAAATGTAATCATGTACAATTGTCAGTTCTAGTCATGTGACAGCTACCATGATATACCCTTCCTGTAAGTAGACATCTAAAGCCTCAATTCAATAAAATCCTCATGCTGAGCAGATTGCTGTGTTTACACTTGAAACCCCATGTTAGAAGTGGTGAGTGTCCAGAGCTGAAATAAAAAAAAGTTACTGAGACTATGAGTTGCCATTGAAAAATAAAACTAAACTGCTTCAGGGAAAATGTCTGCAGCTCTTCCCTACTGACTCCTGTTCAAATAATTAGGGATATAAGGCAAAACTGGCAATTCTTCCATGGACTATGGCAAAATTAAGCAATAGCTCTGCTTTTGTTGAGCAAACCAGAACAAGTACAAATTGTTACATTTTTATCAATATTGGGAAGAGACTGTTTCAAAATATATTCCATCTAAATAGCGTCAGAGACTCACAGAGATGTACAGCACAGAAACAGACCCTTTGGTCCAACTCATCTATCAAGGAGAAAGTGAGGACTGCAGATGCTGGAGATCAGAGCTGAAAATGTGTTGCTGGAAAAGTGCAGCAGGTCAGGCAGCATCCAAGGAACAGGAGAATCGACATTTCGGGCATAAGCCCTTCTTCAGGATTCCTGAAGAAGGGCTTATGCCCGAAACGTCGATTCTCCTGGTCCTTGGATGCTGCCTGACCTGCTGCGCTTTTCCAGCAACACATTTTCAGCTCCAACTCATCTATGCTAACAGATATTCTTGGTTAATCAGTCCCATTTGCCAGCATTTGGTCCATGTCCCTCTAAACACTTCCTATTCATATACACATCCAGATGCCTTTTAAATGTTGTAATTGCACCAGCCTCCACCACTTCCTTTGGCAGCTCATTCCATACATGCACAATCCTCTGCGTGAAAATTTGCCCTTTGGATCCCTTTTAAACCCTCTCACCTTAAACCTATGCCCTCTAGTTTTGGATTCCCTTACACTAGGGAAAAGACCTTGACTATTCACCCTATCCATGCCCATCATGATTTTGTAAACTTTCAAAAAGTCACCCTTCAGCCTCTGACGCTCCAAGGAAAATAGCCCCAGCCCATTTAGCATCCCCTTGGCTCAAACCCTCCAACCATGGCAACATCCTTGTAAATCTTTTCTGAACTCTTTCAAGTTTCCCACCATCTTTCCTGTAGCAGGGAGGCCAGAATTGAACACAGTATTCCAAACCAATGTCCTGTACATTGTAACAACTCCCAACCCCTATACTCAATGCACTGACCAGTAAAGGCAATCATACCAAACACTTTCTTCACTACCCTGTCTATCTGTGGCTCCACTTTCTAGGAACTATGAACCTGCACTCTAAGATCTCTTTGTTCGGCAACACTCCCTTCAAACCTACCATTAAGTGTAGAATTCCTGCCCTATCAAAATAGAGTACCTCACATTAATCTAGACTGAAATCTACCTGCCACTCCTTGCTCCATCTGATCAATGTTCCATTGTACTCTGACGTAATCTTCTTTGCTGTCCACTACACCTCCAATTTTGGTGTCATCTGCAAATTTACTAACCATATCTCTTACTTACACATCAAAATCATTTATATAAATGACAAAAAGCAGTGGACCCAGCATCAATCCTTGCGGCACATCGCTAGTCATAGGCCACCAGTCTGTAAAGCAATCTCTGATAACCAGAATAAACACATGGCAGCTAGTTTAAAAGTTTTAACACATTTTGAGTCCCATGTGAGTTAAGTATGAACAAAGTGATAGTCCATTGATCAATATGTAACATAATTAATTCAGTCCACGTAAACCTGTGAGTGCGTGCAATTAGAGGATGAGCTAATTAGAGAAAGAATTCTATTAGAAATAAGGGATGCGAAAGTCAAAGCATTCCTACTGTGAATAGACCAACTTATATTCAGGAGAACGGTTGACCCGTGCAGAATTGGTGAATTGGCAGCTATGGCAAGTTAATGACAGAACAGATCAGGACCTGCATTAGGCTGACAGGTACTCAGGCAGAACAATCACAGGCAAGGGCAGGTGCAAATAGCATGGACATGATGCAAAAGAGAAGAAGGCATGAGCAGTGTGGGAAAACCAATGTCCTTGCTGCAATGTCCTTTACTATTTTACACATGGCTGTGGCTAAAATGCAGCATGAAAACCAAGGATGGATGGCCATTGCACAGATAGAGGCTGCAGATTCTGATGGATCACCATTCAGTACACAACAGGTTGATATAGCCAAGTTGATAGGTGAGACATGGTTGGAATGATGTTTGCAGAAGGACATCAGGTCAAAATAGAATTTCAGTTACCTGTGCAAAGTGACTTAACACAGCGAGCTCTTGAAAGGAAGATTAAGGCTATATGAGGCATTATATTCATGCCAAGAGGTCAGGTTACTCTGTGAGTCCATTGCAATAAAATTACCAAGGATCAGAGTTTGAGATCGTAGACAGTGAGTAAATGGCACTCATTGCAGTCAGAATAAGGCTAAAGCATGGATAGGAAGCCTTCAATGCACTAAAAGAGATTTGTGGCAGCACACTACACCATTGGCTGTGGAACACAACTACAATGTTAGGATGTCTACCAGGAGAATATAATCTCAAAGTAGATGAGAATGTAGCAGCAATTAAGCATCTGCCAAGGAAAGTTCCAGCTACCCTCAAGGCCAGCTTAAAGAGGAGAGAGAAGAGCTGGACAAGAAAGGAGTAATGGAGAAAGTGATAAATCTTACAGCATGGAATAGCAGCATGGTGGCAGTGAAAATAAGCTGGAAAACTGAGAGTATGCTTTGACCCAAAGAACCTAAATAAAGCTCTGATGTGATCACCCTACTCCATGATGACCATTGAAGGAATTTTGCTACAATTTGCGATGGCAATAATCTTCACTACCCTAGATGCAAAGGATGGTCAAGAGCAAGTGAAGCCGAATGAAAACAGCAGCTTTCCAACAACACTCTATATGTCCTTCAGAACATACAAATGGTTACACATGCCATTTGGTATTTTCACTGTTTCAGAATATTAACACAGACAACATGAGGTAGTTTGTGAACGTCCTGCAGTGGAAGCTGCAGTAGATGATCTGCTGGTTTATGCATGCAGAGACACAGTGAAAGAAACCATGACGAACTATGATCAAAATCTAGTGTGACTGCTCAACAGAACTTGCTCTCACATTGAACAAGAGAAAAATCCAACGAGAAACAAGTCAAGTGCATAAGCATGCAGTGAGAGCAAAAACAGTCTACCACAAATTCTAATGTCACATTGTACACAAACTATTCTTCCAAATGCAAAAAAGGTGTTGAGACTTAAGTAGCAACACATGTTAGTGAAAATATCAAGGTGAAATGGGAGAAAGCCAAATTTAATTGCAACAAGACTGCTAAATTATTGCCAGAATTGAATATTCGAGAGCCAATCAGGTAAGAAATATTCAACAATCTCATCAAAGGCCAGACCTAGTGGCGAATTGGGAACTGAATGGAATAGCTGTTACCTTGACAGTACACAGTGGAAGTAAACAACCAGGTAAATTATTGCAGTTACAGGTAGATTCACCCAGCTGCAGAAGCTGTTCCTCAACTATAGGCTGCTGATCGGGAAGGTGTGAATACATGACCTGCACAGATCATACATCACCCAGCATTCCCAGAGAGCAACAGCAATCCAACAACAGAAATAGAACAACAATGGCTCCCACAACAACAACTAATGTCACAGGAATCACACAGTCAGGAGAAATAAAATAACCCAGATGACATAAGCCAACGACAACAACATAAACATAGCATTAAATGACCAGGCTGATTTAAGGAATACATGTGCAATATGTAGGCAGAGACTGATGGATATGACAAACCACTAGGAAGAACAGTAGTGTATTTAGTTGGTAAACTGGGTAATGAAAAATGTAAATGGTAATGTATACCATTGTTTCTTTAAAAGGGGTTTATTTGGATTTAAATACTATCATGTACAAATGTTTGTCCTAGTCTGCCATTGTCATGTGACCTCTATCATGAGTCACACATCTTGTAGGCAGTCATTTTAAGCTTCACTTCAGTAAAGTTGAACACAATTTTGTGATGAACACTTGAAACATTCTTCGTCCTGTCATAACTTGAACAAAATTTGGACCTTGTCACGTGGTGAATGGGAATCATAAATTGATGTGTTTTGGCTTTGTGGTGCCTTAATCGATACGTGCCACAGAGTTTCTAGGAAACCATGTTTACTAATTTCTTTAGAGGTTTCAGTAAGTCACTTGATTAACAAATTGTGGTTGCAGGCTTAGCCTGAAACTTGATGTCAGCTAGCGTTGACATTCATTATTAATGTAGATAATAAATCCCCTGCCATTATGTCTTTAGTTGAATTAGCTAAAGTATTTCATTCGTTTGAAAGAAATAAATTGCTTTAACTAATACTAATTCTCTAATTCTGTACATTATTATATTGCAGGACAAAATTGAGGTGAATTCAATTTCGGGATGTGAATAGAGATTCGAAATGTACCTTAAGGAGGAAGTGAATGAGAAAACCTCCAGGCAGGCCATTGAAGGTGGTTGCACAAGTAGATAAGGTAACGAGAAAGACAAGAGCCCTGACTTCATATTTGCAGGTAAGAATGCAAAAGCAAGGAGAAACTGTTTTGAAAAAAGAAACTTAAAATAAGTCACATTCATATAAGAAGTGTATGAAATGAATGGAAAAGGTACAGACATTCCCAGACTTACAAGGTCACGTTACAAAAGGAGACCTGAGAACTTAAGGCTTCCTGTACTAAAGCTGAGAAGGATGAACCCAATATGAAGTTGAGGACAATTGAAAGAGTTTTTCTAATGGTAAGGCAGATTTAAAACAACTTTTAAAAAATAAAGGGCTTTAAAAGAAAATTATAGAGTTGCTTGAAAAAGGATATTAAAAACTGGAGAGCGGGATTAAACTAGCTGATTGAAGTTTAGAGAAATATTGTTACAAATAATGATGACTAACTTGCCTTTTTCTGTACTGCACCATTTTATGATTCTTCCTTCCACAGGTGAAAACCCAGCAACTGCACATTTACCAGACTAAGTGAGCAGCAGGTGCTGAATGGTCAAGTGTGAGGACATGTGCTTTCGAATTTGGGGAAGACAAATCAAAAGACGTAATCAATGAAGAGCCTGTAGGAGCTGTAGATGAGCAAAAGCAGTCTGATGTTTAGGAGCACAACAGGTAAAAGCTAAAGCAGTTACAGGGATAAACTTAGTTTCTGTTCCTTTTAGTTTTGGTGTTTGAAGGGTGATCTCATCAAGGTGTACAGTTGAATGAAGAGGTTCAATAGAATCAATAGCGGGAAACCTATTCCTCCGTTGAAGAATCCAGAAGAAGGGGATGCGTACATATGTAATATAACTTTTTAGAACTTAAACTTGGAAAGATACGGAAGCATTTCTTCACAGAGAAAGATCAAGAGAATTTGAAATCCCTCTCTTGAAAGAGATGTGGAATCAAGTGAATATTTCAATATTCAATAAATCTCAATAAACTTTTGTGGATAAGGGGTACAAAAAGATGATGAGTTAATGGACTTCAAGGTACAGATCAATCACAAGTTAGGAACCTGATAGAATAAGCTGTAGAGGCTCAATTACATATTTTTGCTCTCATCTTTCTATGTACTTTTATGGTTGAAATGACTATACCATCCTACTCTAATATCACACCTAGTATATTTAGGGCTGTGTATGCCATCGCCAGGATCTAAGCTATTGATCTACCTTATTCCAAGGTTGACATAATTGTACCATTCTGTCTATGCATTTTAACTAGTGGCTCACCCTGTTCCACTGTCGAATTGGCCTATTCTGGAATGGTATTTATTTGATTGCGTTCACACTTTCTTTTCCTTTTCCTCATTATATCTCTTTTATATTCAACCAATTACAAGTAACAGTTTTGGTAATTAACCATAGTTCACAAAGGACTACAGATATCTCTGTCCATTAGAGAGAGAGAGAGAGAGAGACAGATAGTTTTATATGTAACTGGAGGAGTGTGTTGCATATCAAGCAGTGGACAAGGCAATAATAGAGCTCCATGAACTACCGCAACTGTTTATCAGTTAATACATGTCCCTACCATGAACAAACAAGGGTAAAGGAAAAAAAAATCTAATGTGTATGTTGGAAATCAGAAACAAAAACAGAAATTGTTGAAAAAGTTCAGCAGGTTTAGCAGCATCTGCAGAGAGAAAACAGAGTTAATGTTTCGAGTCCAGTGATCCTTCTTCAGAACACCTGCTCTCACCACATCCTGAGATCCACACACAGTGCCACGTATTGCCATATGCACACTCTTCACCTCTCTCTCTCTCTCTCTCCATCAGCACTGCCTCACACTGGCTCAGAGCTGCACTGCACCCACCACCAATACCCCCCTAACCCCAAATCCCCTACTCCGCGCCCTCCCCCAGTTCCATTGCATCCTCTGGCTCACTTGATGTTCTAACAACAACGTTTTATTTTCCTTTCAGGTATTAAGGGCACAGATGCAATAACTCAGAGATACCCATGAGTCTGTGGAATTGTTCTCCCCTCCCCTTCCCTTTGACTCCATCCCCTCTCCTAACCCCACCTCCTGTCGTGTATTTACTATCATTTCTGACCTTCCATAGTCTGCTGCTGACCTTTTCATACTTGGTAAAGATCTTAGTTTTATCTCTCTGCCCCCCGCCTTCCCCAGCCTCAATCAATTTTAGGTACAACATGACGTCGAACACTTTTTCCATCGCCTCTGCCCCCACAGCCATTTCTTTGGATAGGGGTCCTCTCCCCATCCCAGACACCCCTTCACCACCTCGAAAACTCCCCTCCATTTGGATCCTTCCCTCTGGCCTTTCACCTGCACGCGACCTGTTCATTATGAACAAAGTTCTGAAGAAGGGTCACTGGACCTGAGGCATTAACTATGCTTTCTCTCCACAGATGCTGCCAGACCCACTGGGTTTTTCCAAAAATTTAAAGGAAACTTCACTTAAGGTGACTGTCGCTAGGACAAACAGATTTCCACCTAGTATTAATCAACTGACGGTGTCTTTAACATTTGAAAAAAGTAATAAGTCTCTGGCACAGAGACTGTTCCTGTTGCTCAGAAGGGAAGGGGGAAGAGGAGCAGAGCATTAGTCACTGGGGACTCCATAGTTAGGGGGAGAGATAGGAGGTTCTGTGGGAACGAGAGAGACTTACAGTTGGTATGTTGCCACCCAGGTACCAGGGTTCGTGATGTCTCGGATCGTTTTTTCGGGATCCTTAAGGAGAAGGGAAAACAGCGCTAAGTCGTGGTCCACATAGGCACCAATGACATAGGTAGAAAAAGGGATGGGGATTTAAGGCAGAAGTTCAGAGAGCTAGGGTGGAAGCTTAATGCTAGAACAAATAGAGTTAACTCTGGTTTGCTGCCCTTGCCACATGATAGGGAGGTGAGGAGTAGGGAGAGAGGAGTTGAACACGTGGCTACAAGGATGATGCAGGAGGGAGGGTTTTGTGTTCCTGGATAATTGGGGTTCATTGTGGTGTAGGTGGGACCTCTACAAACAGGATAGTTCACACCTGAACCAGAGGGGTACCGATATCTTGGGGGGGGGGGGGGTGGATAATACTCATCGGGAGGGTTTAAACTAATTCAGCAGGGGGATGGGACTAAATTGTAGTTCCAGTGTCCAGGAGGTTGAAAGTAATGAGGTCAGAAAAGAGGTTTCAAGGTCGGAAGAGTTCACTGGCAAGCAGGAAGGTGGTTTGTAGTGTGCCAGGACATCCAGAATAAGGTGGGTGACCTTGCAGCATGGATTAATACCTGGGACTTTGATGTCGTGGCCATTTTGGAAACATGGATAGAGCAGGGACAGGAATGGTTGTTGCAGGTTCTGGGATTTGGATGTTCAGAGAACAGAGAACAGAGAAAATGGTGGCAGAAAGGACATTTGAGGACTCATCAACTGAAATAGTATGGGCTGAGTTCTCACCCTGTTGAGAGTTTTCTATAGGCCTCAGAACAGTTCCAAAGATGTAGAGGAAGGGATAGCAAAGATAATTCTGGATAGGAGCAGGAGTAACAGGGTAGTTGTTATGGAGACTTTAACTTTCCAAATATTGACAGGAAATACTATAGTTTGAGTACTTTAGATGGGTCAGTTTTTATCCAATGTGTGCGGGAGTGTTTCCTGACACAGTATGTAGACAGGCCAACAAGGGGTGAGGCCACATTGGATTTGGTACTGAGTAATGAACCTGGCCAGGTGTTAGATTTGGAGGTGGTGAGCACTTTGATGATAGTGACTACAATTTGGTTATGTTTACTTTAGCCATAGAAAGGGATAGGTATATTGCTGGGGAAAGGTAATTATTATGAGATTAGACAAGATTTAGGATGCACAGGATGGGGAAGGAAACTGCAGGGGATGGACACACTTGAAATGTGGAGCTTATTCAAGGAACAGCTACTGCGTGTCCTTGATAAGTATATACCAGTCAGGCAGGGAGGAAGTGGTTGAGCAAAGGAGTCGTGGTTAACTAAAGAAATTGAATTTCTTGTCAAAAGGAAGAAGAAGGCTTATGTTAGGATGAAAGGCTCAGTTGGAGAACTTGAGAGTTATAAGTTAGCCAGGGAACACCTAAAGAGAGAGCTAAGAAGAGCCAGGAGGGGATATGAGGAATCGTTGGCAGATAGGATCAAGGAAATCCCTAAAGCTTTCTATGGGTATATCCGGAATAAAAGAATGACTAAAGAAAGATTAGGGCCAATCAGGAATATGAGTGGGAAGTTGTGAGTGGAGTCTGAGGAGATAGGGGGAAGTGCTAAATGAATATTTTTCCTCAGTATTCACACTGGAAAAAGACAATGTTGTCAAGGTGAATGCTGAGATGCAGCCTACTAGACTAGATGGGAATGATGTTCAGAAGGAGGAGATGTTAGCAATTCTGAAAAGTGTGAAAATATATAGGTCCCCTGGGCCAGATGGGATTTATCCTAGGATTCTCTGAGAAGCCAGGGCAGAGATTGTCGAGCCTTTGTCTTTGATCTTTATGCCATCATTATCAACAGGAATAGTACTAGAAGACTGGAGAATAGCAAATGTTGTTTCCTTGTTAAGAAGGGGAGTAGAGACTTCCCTGGTAATTATAAACCAGTGAGCCTTACTTTGGTTCTGGGTAAAGTATTGGAAAAGGTTATAACAGATAGGATTTAGAATCATCTAGAGAGGAATAGGTTGATTAGGAATAGCCAATACAGTTTTGTGGAGGTTAGGTTGTGCCTCACAAACCTTATTGAGTTCTTTGAGAAGGTGACCAAATAGTTGGATGAGAGTAAAGTGGTTGATGTGGTGCATATGGATTTCAGTAAGGTGTTTGATAAGGTTCCCCATGATAGGCTATTGCACAGATTACGGAGGCATGGGATTGAGAGTGATTTAATGGTTTGGATCAGAAATTGGCTAGCTGGAAGAAGACAGAGGGTGGTGGTTGATGGGAAATGTTCATCCTGGAGTTCAGTTACTAGTGGTGTACCACAAGGATCTGTTTTGGGGTCACTACTGTTTGTCATTTTTATAAATGACTTAGAAAGATGGGTTAGTAAATTTGTGGATGACACTAAGGTCAGTGGGGTTGTGGATAGTGCTGAAGGATGTCGCAGGTTACAGAAGGACATAGATTAGCTGCAGAGCTGGGCTGAGAGGAACAAATGGAGTTTAATGCAGAAAAGTGTGAGGTGATTCACTTTGGAAGGAGTAACAGGAATAAAGAGTGCTGGGTTAATAGTAAGATTCTTGGTAGTGTCGATGAGCAGAGAGATCTCAGTGTCCATGTACATCGACACCTGAAAGTTACCATCCAGGTTGACAGGGTTATTAAGAAGGCATGCCGTGTGTTAGCTTTTATTGGGAGAGGGATTGAGTTTCGGAGCCATGAAGTCATGCTGCAGCTGTACAAAACACTGGTGTGGCCGCACTTGGAGTATTGCATACAGTTCTGGTCACTGCATTATAAGAAGGATGTGGAAGCTTTGGAAAAGGTGCAGAGGAGATTTACTAAGATGTTGCCTCGTATGGAGGGAAGATATAACAAGGAAAGACTGAGGGACTCTGTTAGAGACAAGAAGGTTGAGAGGTGACTTAATTGAGACATATAAGATAATCAGAATGCTAGATAGGGTGAACAGTGAGAGCCTTTTCCTCAGATGGTGCTGGCTTTTACTGCAACAGTAGTAGACACAATAACTATAGGGGCATTTATTGGCCATAGGATAAACATATGGATGAAAATGGAATAATGTTGGTTAGATGGGATTCAGATCGGTTCCACAGGACAGCACAACATTGAGGACCGAAGGGCCTGTACTGTGCTGTAAGGTTCTATGTTCTATGTTTTATGTTCTAAACGATGATAAAATCCAAAACCTTAAGGCAAAGCTGAATTACAATAACATTTCTGGAGGTGCCCACTAACTGTGGAAAACCTCAGCTGTCTGTTGGACACCTGAAGATGGATGTAGCTGTGAGTGAGGGGCAGGCAATCAGTCTGAAACTCCCCTAGCTATTCCCTCTGTCTGATTTCATTGAAGTACTAGAATGGAGTGGTGCTAAATTGCACTGTGATAGTATGCCCCTGTCAAGTTATAATCTTTGGGCACCATAACAGATAACTCTCAGAAAGCTTTAAAGTCTCTTTAATGGAAACTATCAATGTTTATATAATTAAAAGTTAATGCTTCAAAAATATGCTCCCTTTTTATTCAGGCAAATTTAAACAATCATTTGTGTGGAACAATTCAAGTTAACCTTTAGAATCTAATTAGCTTTCATGCTTGATAAAGACCCTTAATGAAACTGTATAGAAGACAAAGTGAAAAATAGCAAAGTGACTGGCTATCTAAAAAGGGAAGCTTTTGATGAATGTTTATGCTCTCTAAGATGACAGATATTGGCAATGGGATTTAAAACTTCCAAATCCTAGCTATAATCGCAATGCTCAGTTGTTCCACTGGGTCTTGCAGTTTGGATTTGGAGGAGAGTTCAGACAGAGGGAGAAAGGCAAAATCCACTGCATATCACACGTATCCATGATCCAAAGTGCAAGCTTATTTGGATACATCTGAGAAGGCTTTGTGCCATATTGCTGCACAAGGATGACCATAACCCAATTATTTTTTAGATAATATCTAATACAGGGTCAACTTGCCCCTTTGCAGTACAGGTAACCACAGTTTTGAAATTATATACAACGTGGTCCTTTTGAGATGACACCAATGACTACAGCCGCCGGATCTTGATCAGTAATTTCATCAAGAGAGGCTTTGTTTGTGAGGTGGTCCACCTTTGTTCTTTTCAATTGCATCCAAGAGAATTTCCCCTTCCTGGAGCAGCGTGGGCAATAATAAGAAAACAAGACATATATGGTGAGAATGAAAAAAAAAGGAGTCTCAATGTTGCAACAAATATTCCCAATTTTCCCCTTAAACTTCAAATAGCATCTTTAGACTCTCGCTATTGAGAGGCAGCCACTTGCTCATTAAATACCCAACTCACAGCGAATATAATGAGGTCAGCCAGATGGACGTTCTGGATCATGAGTTCTTTGATTGAGGCTGTTAATCTGGTCCAATCAGGGAATCCTGGCTGAGAGATAATAACAGATGTGGATCACACAGCACTGCCCTTTGATGTGAAGGGCAGTGTTTGTCACTGGCCACCCAGGTGTTTTCCTATCTTCCTGGTGGTGGAAATTGAATAAAGATTCGTGCACTTTGTCTTTCACTGTGTCTCACACCTGCACACACACACCATGGGTTCTGGGGATAAAATAAGCACTACCGCACTTAGGTGGTAGTGTGGGGGTTAAAATAATTTTTAAAAAAAAAGAAAAAAAAAGAGAAAAAAAAGAAAAAAAAAATAACAGATGTGTGCACACCTGCACACACACATATGGGTGCTGGGGAAAAATAAGCACTATCGCAGTTAGGCGGTAGTGTGGGGGTAAATAAAAAAAAACAAAAAGAAAATAAAAGAAAAAAGAAAAAAAGAAGAGGAGTGTTCAGAAAGAAAAATATAACAGATGTGTGCGACTTCCTGTTCATTCTGAGAGCTGGCTATGAAGGAGCTGGATCAGTGTCAAGGACTCTCCACAAGTAAATAAGGGGTGGCTTGATGATGAATACCAGCCTCTGTGGAGTTATTTCATGAGAGAAAAGCACACTCCTGAAGAAATTTGCTTGCAATTACTGCCTTTGATTAGGGGAATTTCTGGCACCATGCTATTATTTGGGAAGCTTGACTCATTCAATCTTGCTATCAAAGACTGGGCCTAGTAGGCAGAAAGAATTAGTTATTTTTTCTAGGCAAATGACATTGGGGCAGATGAAAAGGAACAAATAATCCTCCTGGGAGCTTGTGGGCCTGCAGCGTTTTTGGTTATTAGGAGCCTGACTTTCCATGAGGCACCAGATACTAAAACCTTTCAAGAGTTGTTGGATTAGTTAAGGAATATTACATTCCCAAGCCTCCTTGAATTCTGCGAAGCTGTCGGTTTTACTCGGCAAGTCGAGGATGCTGTGCTGGGATTTTTGACGAGGTTAAGACAAGTGGCAGAGGCATGTGACTTTAGTGTAACACTTATTGAGATGCTGAGAAACTGTTTCGTATGTGGGATTAATAATGTCACTCTGCAAAAGTGCCTACTAGCTCAAGCCCAACTGGACTTTAAACAGACACTACAACTGGCGTTGTCATTAGAAAATGCAGCAAGTGAAGCATATGAGTTGCAGGATATTCTAATGGGAGTGGACACCGTCACCAGTCCCTCTGAGCTTGTGGAACACTACTTGAGTGAAGCAATTGCATAGCCTCACTCAGGACATGCCTGGAACAGAGGGACTCTAGGTCAGCCCACAGCAAAGCCCCAAATTAAAATCAAGCCCAGTTAAAATTTTCTTCAGGGTTCAGCAGGTCATTGTAGTTGCTGCTTGTGTATAGACTCAAGTTAGCAAAAGAGTCCTGAACTGATAACGAGAACTCATAGGCTGATATCCAGGAGAGTGTAGACCCTGACAAGTCCCCTTACATCCAATTTGGAACATTTAAGTTACTTAGCAACATCGAAATCAGAACCAATCAAAATAAACGTCTGGTTATGTGATAATGTAGACCAAATGAACAAAAGATATCAGGTGAACACTCAGGAAAAAAGGTATAATATCTTTATTTAATTACATTTTCCAGTGCTAGTGATGTATTCGGAATTAAATGGTCCTGGGAGATCTGCTGGTTCCACACTCAGCAACACCCGAGGAAGAGCTAATGCTTGAAATGTTGACTCTCCTGCTCCTCACATGCTGCCTGACCAGCTATGCTTTTCCAGCACTACACTTTTTGACTCTGATGTTCAGCATCTGTAGTCCTCACTTTCACCCAGACAGTCACAAGACTGCTGCAGAGTCTTTTGATAAGGCATTGAATTGATGGACAGTCAGCATCATCGCTGCTGCACCTGAGCAATGACTGGTGCTGAATTGATGCAGTCGCAGCATTGCCCCAGCTCCCCATCATTGGGGACCAGTGAATCCAGAATGCCTACTGTCCCTGCTGATCCTCCCTGTCCATCTGCACAGAGTCCCTCATTGCTGAGACTACAGAGTCATCTCCTGCTGGGAGCTTGGGAGTGGCCTGGTCTCTGGCAATCCTCTGACAGTGACCTGGGGCATTTCTCCCCCACCTGTGTGTGGAGCTGTAAGGGTGTAAACCTCAAGAGGGCATCGTCACGAGGACAATGATATTGCGGTGTCATGCTTCAGAGGTTCCCGGTGGGCAGTGTAGATGATAGTCCCTCCATTGCTTCCCCATGCTGATGTAGGGAGGTTGAGGAACTCTCCCCTGACGTGCTGCTTCTTGGAAGGATGGGTCCACTGTACGGCATAAGAGGCAGGAGATGCTATGGTCACTGGTTAGTCATGGTGGTCAATGCATGGTTAATATGACCATTGCAGTGGGGTGACAAGTGTTACTTACTCGGATGTCAGACCATGGATGTCTCTGTAGGAGTCAGCCCTGCCTTCTCCTGCCAGGGCAAGAATCCTTTGTTTAGAGGGGATGAGGACACTAATGTCCAGAAACCCCTTCGCTGCCCTGCACCTGTCCAGCACTGGTCTGACATGTTAAGGGATGTCGTTTCTTGTCATGGCACAAAGTGGGTGAATGAGTAAGACACACGAGAGTGGTGGAGCAGCTGTTAGGACTGGTGCATTGGGGGAAAAGTGATGAGGCATTCTAAGGGACTGTGGAGGTCATGCGGGGTGCGTGGTGTGGGAGGAGCAGAATTAAGAGGGAGGTGAAAAGTGGTTTATGCAAATGAGGGAATATCAGATAAGCATTGGTGGGTGATGGGTGCAGTGTTACAGATATGTGTGAGGCAGCAGAGAGCAGAGTATTGCATTTAGGGTTAAATTTATTCCCATGCTATTGGCCAGTCCCCCTTCACCCTGGAGATGGCACAGATCCAGATGGCAAGACCTGAGCAGGCTGGCATGATATAGTGGCATGGCCTCTTCTGCCAATTCTTCGGGAAGAGGACTTCTTTCCCTTCCACAGCGTCACATCGAAAAGACCTTCAGGTCCTCTCAGAGAGATGAAATGCCAGCTTCCCTTACATCTACCATCTCTCCTGAGACCTAACACAGGCAAGCAAGCACTGCTGCAGGACCTCACTAAACCCAACACATCTCACACTTAGCAAAATGGCAAGGTTCAGCCTAAAGAGTCTGCAAAGAGATATAGACAAGTGAAGTTAACATGCAAAAAATGTAGCAGATGGAATATAATTTTGGAAAATGTGAGGTCATGTACTTTGGCAGGCAGAATAGAGGAGCTGAATATTATTTAAATGGAGAAAGACTGGAGAAAGCTACAGAATGGAAGGAAGTCCTCATCCACAAAAACCTAGCATCCAAGTTCAGTGGGTAATAAGGAAGGCAGATGGAATGTTGTCCTTTAGTTTAAAGAGAATAGATGATAAAAATAGGAAGGTCTTAGTAAAGCTATATAAGGCACTAGTTAGACCACACCTAGAATTCAATGAACAGTTTTGGTCACCTTATCTTAGGAAAGAAAACTGGCATTGGACAAAGTCCAGAGAAGGTTCACTCGGTTGATGCTGAGGAAAGAGGAATTTTCTTAAGAGGGCATGTTGAGTAGGTTGGGCCTGTGCTCATTGGGGTTTAGAAGAATGAGAGGCAACTTTGATCCTTTGATCTTTTTATTGTATTGTCTCTTGGGTAGGCATGTCCTTCTGTAGATGAGGAGATCAAAATTCCACTCAATTCTGCATTTGTGCCTCACTAATTCCTTGGTGAACAGTTATCAGCAGTTGCTACACTTGATGTTCCTTGGCATATGGATAGCTGGAAAAGAATAGCAACAAAAGCAGGTGCCAGCAAAACAGAAATCATTTTAAATTATTTGAAGTTTAGGTGCTTTTAAAAAGAGCGCAAAAATAGTGAATACTTCCCTACTTCGAATTTTACCCAATTTCAGACTGGTGAGGTCTCTATTCAGAGCTCATTCAATCAATACTATTGTGTCAAGGGAGGTTTGTATCAGAATAGAAATAAAACAAAGAAACATTTGCATTTATGTAGCAACTTTGAGGACCTTAGGATATCCCAAAATGCTTTACAGAAAGATGTAGTTTTTTGAAATTGTTAAGAAGGTATACGGCATGTTAGCTTTTATTAGTAGAGGGATTGAGTTTCGGAGCCATGAGGTCATGTTGCGGCTGTACAAAAGTCTGGTGCCCTCCACCCCCCCCCCTCCTCACCAGAATACTGCGTACAATTCTGGTCGCCACATTATAGGAAGGGTGCGAAAGGGAAGGGTACAGAGGAGATTTACTAGGATGTTGCATGGTTTGGAGGGAAGGTCTTATGAGGAAAGGCTGAGGGACTTGAGGCTATTTTTGTAGGAGAGAAGTAGGTTAGGAGGTGACTTAATAGAGACATTCAAGACAATCAGAGGGTTAGATAGGGTGGACAGTGCAAGCCTTTTTCTTCGGATGATGATGGCTAGCATGAGGAAACATAGCTTTAAATTGAGGGGTAACAGATATAGGATGGATGTCAGAGGTAGGATCTTTATTCAGAGAGTAGTAGGGGCGTGGAACACACTGCCTGCAACAGTAGTAGACTCGTCAACTTTAAGGGCATTTAAATGGTCATTGGATAAACATATGGATGATAATGGAATAGTGTAAAGTTAGATGGGTTTCAGATTGGTTTCACAGGTTGGCGCAACATTGAAGGCTGAAGGGCCTGTACTGCCCTGTAATGTTCTATGCCCTATGAAGTCATGCAGGAAACATTAAACCACAGAATGAGCAAGGGGGGAGGGGGGAGGCTCCTAGTAATGAAATATTGAGTTTGCTCTCATATAATAATTACTTTTTTCTGGTATTAATGTAAGTTTTGATAATCTGCTAATACATTTTCTATAAGATGATATGGTTAAACAGGAAATGTCTGAACCTAAGTGACAAGGAGAAAAATATGCCTAAATGAACAATTATCGCTGGGACCATTAGTATTTTGCAAATATATCTTGCCTCACTGAACACTTGTTAACGGTTTAGCAATTAAAGCGAATTTGACAAGTGATCCAATGTGTGAATTGCAGAGAAAAAAATGAACTCTTCATTGGAAAATGATATGGCAAATCAGCACATATTTTCTTCAATAAAATGTTCATTATTTAATTGGTTTGTGCTCCTTTTTAAATGCTTGCTAATTTGTAATATTCTAGAATTCTGACAGGAGGCTCAACCCTGAAGCATTAACTCATCTGCTCTTTCCACCTGATCTGTTGAGTATTTTGACAATTTCTTCTTGCATTATAATTAATGTTTAGTCTTCAACAGTGAAGAGTGACTTCCTTTTAGCAGTGGTTCTGAATTGTGACCAAGCATTCGTACTAGACTGGTTTGGTCTAAAGTCACCCTAATTCAGGAGAGCAGCACTACGGAGATTTTGAGATTTTCAGCCACAAGTTGATTCTGGAAAGCTGTGTTTGCAATGCCTTAAAATGACTAGTTTGCAGTTCTGAGGAAACAGTGTATTATTGCACTGTAAAAGGGCAATGTTATTTGGTAAAACACTTCACTTGGCTGGTAAACCAAGATATGTTAAATTAGTGACACAATGATAAAAGTCCATTGGACAAATTCCTGTTTATTTCATTTCAACCTTTCCAACCTTTGTCCACACTTCTGCCTCCAGCCAATTCCCCTTTCTCCTGCTGTAACAGGCACGTCCTGCATCTCTGTGCTAAAATACAATAACAGTTTAAATCATATTTATGCAAACACATATTTATTTCTGAATTATTCCCACATTAGTCCGTGCAAAGGTTATAGGGGAGGTAATCATAGAATCCCTACAGCATGGAAGCAGGCTATTTGGCCAATTAAGTCCACACCAAGCCTCTGAAGAGCATTCCACCTAGACCCACCTCATCACAGTAACTCCGCACTTCCCATGGCTAATCCACCCAATTTACGCATCCCTGCAAGTTATGGGCAATTTAGCATGGCCAATCTGCCTAACTTGTACAGCTTTGGACTTTGGGAGGAAACAGGAGCACCCGAAGGGAACCCATGCAGACATGGGGAGAATGTGCAAGCTCCACACCGACAGTCACCCAAAGATGGAATCGAGCCTGGGACCTTGATGCTGTGAGACAGCATTGCTAACTACTGAGCCACCGCACCACCCTGAGTGAAGGGAAATGTTGGGGTTAGAGGAGGATTTGGAGTGGTATATGGGCTTCTAATTTGTATTGATAGGCCCCTACCTTCTGAACAAGGGAACATATGTGACTCCTTGAGGATTACTGAGGTTCTTTAAAACGTCTGATGTTCCTTTCTAAGTACATAGTGTAACTGATTATATTGCACCTTATTAAAAGTTGAACCAAAGGAACTCTTACCCTAATAACATTTACTGGTTAGCTCCAGATATTTCTAATGAAATGCATATTTTTAAAGTTCTATTTATAGTTTGGAATGTAAGGATCACATAATAAAGTGAAGATTGGTGCTTCACTGACAACAGCTCAATGATTATCGATAAGTGAAGGATGGAGTTTGCGAATTTCTATCAAAAAAAAACAAGACATTCTAGACATACGGCAATCCATATATCTCAACAATTTTATCTAGCAAAACTAGAAATAATGGGAAGCAAGGTGTAAACTCTCCATTGGTTGCTGTCATGCTTAAGACAAAGGAAAATGGTGTGGTTGTTGGAAATCAATCATCTCAGCACCAGGACATCTCTGCAGGAGTTCCTCAGGATCAAGCATCTTCAGCTACGTCATCAATAACTTCCCTCCCATCACATGGTCAGAAATGGAGATGTTTACTGATAATTGCACAATGTTCAGTCATTTGTGACTTCTCAGTTACTGAAAAAGTACGTGTTCAAGTGCAGTAAGACCTGGACATCAGTCAGCATTAATACAAATGGCAAGTGACATTTGCGACGTACAAGTGCCAAGCAGTGACCATCTCCTCCAAGACAGAATCCAAACATTGCCCATGATATTCAATGCCATCACCGTCATGGAACTCCATTCACCTGCCCCCAAATTATCAACATCTTGGGAGTTACCATTAACCAGAAACTGAGTGGGCCAGCTATATAAATATAGTGGCTGCAAGAGGGTGTTAGGGCTGGGAATTCTGTGGAGAGTTACTCACTTTGACTAATCAAAAGCTGCCCTCTACTTACAGTGATCGAGTAATTCACACTTGCCAGGATAGGTGTAGCTCCAGTAACACTGAAGATGTTCAACACTCTCGGCCCGGTGGCTCAGTGTTAGGCACTGTTACCTCACAGCGCCAGGGACTCAGGTTTGAATCCAACCTCGAGCAATTTTCTGTGTGGAGTTTGCATGTTCTCCGTGTGGCTGTGCAGGTTTCCTCCCATTATTCAAAGATGAGTAGGTTAGGTGAATTGGCTGTGCTAAATTGCCCATACTGTTCAGCGATGTGTAAGTTAGGTGCATTAGTCAGGGGGAAATGTAGAGTAATAGGGTTGGGGAATGGGTCTGGGTGGCATGCTGTTTGGAGGGTTGGTGCGGACATGTTGGGCCAAATGGTCTGTTTCCACACTGTAGGGATTCTATGATTCTCCAGGCAAAAGCAGCTGTTTGATTGGAATCCTATCCACCACCTCCAACATTCATTCCAAGTACCACTGATGCATTGTTGCAGCATATGTACTATCTACAATACGCACTGCAGTAACTAACTAAGTCTCCTAAGGCAACACCTTCCAAACCCATAACCTCTCTTCTAGAAGGAAACATCACTACCTGAACGTCCCCCTCTAAACAACATACTGTCCTGACTTGGAACTCAATTGTTGTTCCTCCAGTGTCGCTGGGTCAAAAACCGGGAACTCCCCCCCCCCCCCCCAACAGGATAATGGGTGTATCTGCATCATATGGTCTGCAGTGGTCCAAGAAGGAAACTCTCCAGCACCTTGTTGAGACACTCAGAGAGAGGCCAGCAAAGTCTATATCCAATGAATGAATTCAAAATAGCATTTCTATGTCTATAATTTGCTGACGGAAGCTGCCATCTTCTCTTGACTGGGTCTAAGGGGCTTTTTGTTTTGCAGAGGTAGAGGAACAGTTACTTGTGAGTCTTATGCTGAAGCTTTGTCCCTTAACAAAATGTTATTTAGTGCATGATAGCTATTAGGTTTTACTTTGCTACTAAAGGGAGACATTGATGACTCGTCAGGTCTCTTCAAGATCCAGAGTTATCCTCCTGATTTCTCCACTTCAGACTGTACAACAGCATCAGATTGGGGAGAGCTTAATGCAGTCACCTACATTAACCCTTTCAGAATTGTTACCTTATACAACGCAAGAGAGGAAAATAGAAAGTTATCAACAAAAAGAGAATTTGTCTGAAGAGAAGTTGGTGCTGACAGAAGGTGTGGCAGGTAAGGAAGCAAGAAAACAAAAAAAGTACAGATTAATCAGGGGTATGTCCATTTTGTATCTTATGTAAAGGCGCAATAACCATATTTGTATCTCAATACGTGTATACTATTCTGAAAGATGTGCACTTTTCTGCATTACTTCCCAGGGAGTTCACACCAACGTATCTCCACCAACACCTCAATTTAATATTTTGTTTTTTAAGATCAGTCAGCAAGAGTACAGTTGTGTCGTATTCAATGGGACCAGATCCAGCAACTCAATGATTTACAAGTTCAAATCCCACTGTGCCAAGTTGTGAAATTGAGTTCAATACACCTGGCTGCATCAGAAAGAAACAAATAGAGAATAAAAGCTGCCTCCGAACCCCCCATATGGTTCCCAACCCTAAGTTATGTGGTCAGCCTTTAATACTGTCAAAGGGCAGCTGGGAATAGAGAGTAAATACTGTGTTTTCAATGCTAAGAACTACAATATATTGCATTTTAGAGAACACTTTTGAAGAAAACGGGAGATCCAGTCTCATTCAGGGATTACATAAAGTCATTTGTTTATCTCCACATAGAAAAAGCTTGAAAAATGTGAAATTATTATTTGAAAAGGAACCCTTTTAGTTAATCTATTTTTCTCTGATTTGAGCAGAGGTGAGTTATCAGGAATTCATCTCTCGTGTGAAATCAGAATTATACATGATTGTGGGTAAATATTACTCTGTGCTGTTGGAGAACAATGTTGTCTGAAGAAACTTGAATAGCTGTCCTGGCAAGATGAAGTCCATGCTATTAATGTAAAAGGGAGTAATCATATGATGGAGTAATGAGCAGTATTAAATGAGTATGGAAATTCAGCAATAACAACAGAGAAAGTAATCAAAGCTCTTTGTCTCCTTGTGATATGAAGTGGTTTCTTTATTTTAACATCATTCCAACTACACAGAAGCTAAAAATTGCATCGCTTATATTTAACATTATTTAGTTAAACTAATATACCTAAAAGATGAAAATTTGCTTGAATTAATGACACAATATCTCTCCTGAAATGATCAAAAACTGTTGTACATAGATTTTTGTTTCAAACTACAGACTTATTTTCAGATACAGCACAGTAACTGTGGTAAAAAAGAAACAAGAGATTTACAGCTTTACCCAGTATCAACAGGAAATCGTAATAAACATTTAGTCAAATGACTGGTCAATCAGAGGGCTCAATGGTTTTTAACGCTGGCTTCACGTTCTTTGATATCATAAATGTGTGACTATCGTCACATTTGAGAGAATTGATTGGTTGCAATCAATTATTAGGTTGATTCATCAGTATTTACAATCAATGTAATGATATAAAAAGGGCCCGAATGGAAACCAGAAGATGAGGTGACCACTCTAATGATACCTTATCCCAAACAAGATTGGTGATTTCTAGTTCTGCATGGTTGGTGGGGAATTTGAATACGAATGAGTTTGGATAACCCTCTGATACTTAAAAAGAAAGGTTATTTCATTCTCCTCCTGGGTCATACACTACCACTCCCTATCACGAGAGGCAACAGTTCACTTCACCAGAATGTCTTCGTTTACCTGTTTCCTTTTTGTACGATTTTCAATCTTAGGATGTGCAATAATTCCCAAAATCCATTCTGCTTTTGCTCCTTCAACTAGAAAGGGCATGATGCTTGTGACTTTCAAACACTATACCTATTCCTTCAGTAACAATGATTGAATGGTTTGGGCAATGGGGCTTCTTGTCTCTCTGTTTTCTTCTTGAGTGGATGGTTAGCAAATGCGTCCCCCTTGTTTTCATATTTCCTTCTTTGGCAGAGTGTGGAAAGGTCAGGAATTAGGCTTGTTCCTTCAGTTCTTTGTTCCTTCCCAGTTATGTACAAGATATAGAAGGAAGCATAAGCAATGGATTATCTCATGATTGTATCTTAGTGGCAAGGAACATGTAACACTGGGCGATGAAAGAACTTACATCTAGAAGCCAAACTTTAGCTTGCAGGGAGGATGGGAGAGACCACAAACGTATTACACTGGACTAGGAGGTATAGTACTCTTACTGGATGAGACTATTCGTGATGGTTGTACCTAGTGCTTCCCTATTCCCTGAACACTGGAGCATCGAGCAATCCAACTGAGTTTTGATAAAGCAACAATAAAACTCAAGATTCTGGAAACTTAGCACCCAAGGATAATTAGACACAATGAAAGCCTACTCAGTGCTAAGTAGAAACTTTGGAAGGTGACTCAATAAAGGAAGAGATGATTGTACACCTATTAATTTTGAACCCCTGTCCATCCAAACTAGATTTTTGACATGCCTCTAAGAAGAATCACCAGCACAAGTTCCTTAAGATGCCTATTGTCATTGTTAAAAGATCTTTTTGGATGAGGTGCGCTGCAGTGACAGAGAGCAATGTAAGTTTAGTCTGAAGGTGTTTCCAAGGAAACAAAATCACAGCGCAGGTCAGTTATGATCTTTATTCTTGAAGCAGAACTGAAATCAAACTTTAACTCAGTACACAGTAGATCTTTGAGGACAGTTTTGCTTTCAAGTTTGGCTAATGTACTTGTCCAGATTATGCTACTTCATTGAAACAAGAAATATATCCAGCTACCAGATAACAATCTTCTCATAACAGGTGATTTTTTTTTGATATTGCTTCTTACTTCTATAGTTGTTGCACTATCGTTACAAGTTAGTGCTTAGGATTGTACTGAAGTGTGATTCTTTTGGACTGAGACTGCATGCATTTACCTCTCTGAATTAAGTGATCAATGTTTGAAAATGTCAATTAGAAGCAGTTTTTTAAAAATAACACTGGTGGGTTGGTATTCTGTGTAAACATTTCAAATATATTAGACAACAATTAGAACTATCATCACTTCCTTCTACAGATGAGGAGGTTCACGGAGATGATGGCATAATGGTAATGTCATTGGATTAATAATTGGATTAATTCTCTGTGGGGCTCAAATCTCACTTTGATAATGGGACAAATTTAAATTCAATTGAGAAAATCAGAATTGAAAGCCAGTCTCAAGATTGGTGACCATGACACATAGAACATAGAACATAGAACATAGAACAATACAGCACAGAGCAGGCCCTTTGGCCCTCAATATTGCACCGACTTGTGAACTATTCTCAGCTCGTCCCCTACACTATCCCATCATCATCCATGTGCTTAACCAAGTTTTTAAAAAATCTCCCTAATGCGGCTGAGTTAACTATATTGGCAGGTAGGGCATTCCACACCCTTACCACTCTCTGAGTAAAGAACCTGCTTCTGGTATCTGTCTTAAATCTATCACCCCTCAATTTGTAGTTATGCCCCCTCGTACAAGTTGACATCATCATCCTAGGAAAAAGACTTTCACTGTGTACCCTATCTAATCCTCTGATCATCTTGTATGTCTCTATCAAATCCCCTCTTAGCCTTCTTCTTTCCAATGAGAACAGACCCAAGTCTCTCAGCCTTTCCTCATAAGACCTTCTCTTCAGACCCGGCAGAATTCTGGTAAATCTCCTCTGCACCTTTTCCAATGCTTCCACATCCTTCCTGAAATATGGAGACCAGAACTGTACACAATATTCCAATATAGTTGCAGCAATATATTATGGCTCCAGAACTCAATCCCTCTACCAATGAAACCTAACAAACCATATGCCTTCTTAACAGCACTATCAACCTGGGTGGCAACTTTCAGGGATCTGTGGACATGGACTTCAAGATCCCTCTGCACATCCACACTACCAAGAATCTTTCCATTGACGCAGTACTCTGCCTTCCTGTTATTCTTCCCAAAATGCATCACCTCACATTTAGCTGCATTGAACTCCATTTGCCACCTCTCAGCCCAATTCTGCAGTTTATCCAAGTCCCCTGCAACCTGTAACATTCTTTCAAACTGTCCACTACTCCACCTACTTTAGTGTCATCTGCAAAGTTACTAATCCATCCACCTATGCCTGCGTCTAAGTCATTTATAAAAATGACAACCAGCAGTGGTCCCAAAACAGATCCTTGTGGCACACCATTAGTAACCGGACTCAGGCTGAATATTTTCCATCAACCACCACTCGCTGCCTTCTTTCAGAAAGCCGGTTTCTAATCCAAACTGCTAAATCACCCTCAATTCCATGCCTCTGCATTTGCTCCAACAGCCTACCATGTGGAACCTTATCAAAGGCTTTACTGAAGTATTGTAAGAACTATTGTTGGTTAATGTTAAAAACCATTTGATTCACCAATAATCATCAGGGAAGGAAATCCCTGGTCTAGCCTGCACATGACTCCAGATCTACAGCAATGTGCTTGAGTTTTAGGTTCCTCTGAAATGATTGAGCAAGCCACTTTAATGAGGGGCAATTAGGGATGGGCAATAAATGCCGGCATTTCCAGTGATGCCCATTTCCCAAGTTCTAATAAATCATCTATTTATAAAATTTACAATTAATCTTCCATTTAGATTAGATTACATTACAGTGTGGAAACAGGCCCTTCGGCCCAACAAGTCCACACCGACCCGCCGAAGTGCAACCCACCCATACCCCTACATTTACCCCTTACCTAACACTACGGGCAATTTAGCATGGCCAATTCACCTGACCTGCACATCTTTGTGACTGTGGGAGGAAACCGGAGCACCCGGAGGAAACTCACGCAGACACGGGGAGAACGTGCAAACTCCACACAGTCGCCTGAGGCGGGAGTTGAACCCGGGTCGCTGGCGCTGTGAGGCAGCAGTGCTAACCACCGTGCCACCGTGCGGCCCACTAATTTAGATGCATGTGAGCAGAAACCCTGTCATTATAATACCAGAAGAATCAGAATGCAACAGTTAAATCTTCCAATGTTCACTTCCTTCAATGGATTTATATATAGCATTTTAGTGAACAATTTCAGCCTGTATCAATCCAGTTGAAATGGTGGCTATGGTCCAAGGATTTGCAGCTTGTGTTTCTTTTATATTTTGTGATATATATAGACATCAAAATGTCCCTAAATCATCTGTGATCTCCAGCAGGAATATTAAAAGCTCAGGGTATTGTAGTTCTATGAGAAACTTTTTTCACAAATGCCTACTATTTCTCTAGTGAACCATGACTGTGTAACTGGCTGCCTCCTCACTGCAAGTATCTGGTTACTTGTGAACGCAACTGAAAATGACATTATTATAATTAATAGTTCTAATTCCTGTTTTTGCAACTTGTGTAGATCTAGAGGCACGTAGTGAAGGTAATTTTGCCCACTGCTTATTAAATTTCCATGTTGGGTTCATACACATTGTATAGAATTCTGGGTAACCCTGGGTGTATATTGTACTGAAGTGTTTCTGGTTACTGTTGAGGTTGTTACTGGAGACTCTGGATTCTAGAATTTGAGATGCGAAGGACCAAATGCCGTAGTGCAGTCATAAAGTCAGCATAGTACGAGAGGGCCACTCTCTCATTAGACCAAGAGGTGGTGGTTTAACCTGAGTGTCACCTTGGCTCAGGCAAGAGGCAAGGTTGAGAAGGTGGGACCTTCACAGGGACTACAGCCAATATAGAAACTGAACCCACGCTGTTGGCATTCCTACACATCACAAACCATCTGTCCAGACAACTGAGCTAACTGCCTTCCTGGTGCAATCAAGCAGCTGTATCAAGCAGAATTCCATGTCTTCTCAGTCACTTTGAGGAAATGAGAGACTGAAAGATAATAGACAGCACAATGTCACTCCAAGTAAACTTTGGTCTTCAATACTGCGGTCATGGCAGAAAATAATTCTGTAGGAAAGGGGTGAGCTTGATATTGGAACTTACTTGGAACTTATTTGTTGTTCAGGGCTAAGATGATAGGGTAGCACAGTGGCTCAGTGGTTAGCACTGCTGCCTCATGGTGCCAGGGACCCAGGTTCAATTCAACCCCTGGGCAACTGTCTGTGTGCAGTTTACACATTGTCTGCTTGGGCTTCCCGGCTTCCTCCGGGTGCTCTGGTTTCCTCCCACAGTCCAAAGATGTGTAGGTTTGGTGAATTGTCCAGGCTAAATTGCCCATAGTGTTCAGGGATGGGTAGTTTGGGTGGATTAGCCATGATAAATGCAGGGTGGGTGGGGGTTTGGGTGGGATGCTCTTCGGTGAGGGGGTTGATGTGGACTCGATGGGCTGAATTGCCTCCTTCCACACTGTAGGGATTCTATGATTCTACAAGAAGTGGCCTATAAGCAAATTACAAGCAAATAGCCACATTGTGCAGGCCACTGAATATTCAAAGATAAGTAGTTTTATTTAATCTATGTTTCACAAGTTTGACTTTCATAAAGTTAAATTTCGTCTCAACAACTTTTCTTTCATATTAAAACTATGCTTATTGCAAAATGTTATTTTGCATAAGATTCCATTTAATATCAATTTTCTGTTGATCGTTAAGGGGCACATGAATCTGACCTTCTTTCCTGCTACAATGCCTCTTTTGCAAACAAATATAATAAATGCTGGAACTACTCAGCAGTCCAGACATCTGTAGAGAGAAATAGAATTAATATTTCAGGTCGATGAACCTTCATGGGAACACTGATGAATGGTCATTGACCTGAAACACTAACTCTGTGTCTCTGTCCACAGATGCTGCCTGACCTGCTGAGTATTTCTAGCATTTTCATTTTCTGATTCAGAATTCCAGCATCTGGTGAATTTTGCTTTTGTAGATCTTTCACTGCCTGCCACACCATTCCATTACAATTTATGTTATGAACTGTATTCTTTCCCAGCCATTAGATATGTCTAATTAGTTCTTGCTATGTAATAACATAGCAGTGATTAGAAATCCTCCAGGCCTCCAGATTTGGAACACATAACAAAGTGAAGATATTTCTCTTTGAGGAAAAGCATATCTTTAAGATCAATTCTAGTTTAAATCAGTGTTAGTTAAATAGCAGAGGTTAAATGCTGGTTAGACAGACTCCAGTCAGATACTTTCTAGTCAGAGTTTTATTTCAGCTCACTCACTTCAAAATCTAGCTCCACTCATTACATATTCCCCATATACATATATATCAATGTATGATACACCGAGTCAAGCTCACATGAATTCATTTATAACCATCATCTGTTTCCCAGTTTCATTTGGTCTCAGGATTCCCTTTCCAACTCTCCTCAATGATAACAGTGTTGACTGTGAGATAAATTGAAATTGTTCAGAACAGTATTAACTCTGTGATAAATTGAGATTGATCTCATGAAACTTCTAATCTATCCATAAACCAATAGCCATACCAAGCTTCAACTGAAACTCATGGGTTAAAATCTATGGCAACAGGTAAAATTGATTTTTATTTCTTGGATGGAAACATTTAGAGGCCTTCTATCTTACTGAATTTTCATCTCTCCCACATCTTGTAATGATGGTGGTATCTGTCATTGGTTGAAATCTACTCTGTAACGTAATATATTCCCAGATGGCTTCACTTCTGCTTTCTCAGAAATGGAGGTTTTGCAAAGAAAGGTGTTGTGGAATTTTCCATTCCTCTTAACAGCTGTTCAGGTAGCTAAATATTTAGGAGCAAGCAAAGGATGTCGTCCTCACTGACGCATATTGCTCCAAAGCAAATTACTTGACAAAAATAAATCTATCAGATTTAATAAGAAACTGAGGGACACTAAGTCCTATCACTGGCTGACTTCGACTTACAACCTGGTGCATTACCTTGAGGAGGTCACTGGGGTGTATGACTTACCCCTGTTCCTCTGTTCCTAGATGTATTACTATTATCAGAACATGGAATGCAAAGCACACTATGATCATTGTGCTTACCTTGATAATTTCAAGTAGAATAATTAGAATAATAAGAAATGTCTTTCAAAACAAGAATAATAAGTTAAAATTGTCACCACACATATGAATATATCACACTCTAACTAAGGATTTTAGGTTTGAACAGTCAATTAATTGTTAACTGGGAACGATCGTTGATGGATTAGGGGAGTGATGAGTCTTCTTAAAAAGATGTTTCACTAACTTCTCATTTTCAAAAAAATGAGTGGAAATGCTTTAGTGATGTATCCTGAGGTTATGAAAATATAATCTATTGTTTCTGTTGATATTTCTTCACAAGTGTTGTATAAAAATTTTTCACCCACTGATTTCTCTGCCAAAATCAAATAATTCAGCAGAGCCTTCGCTAACTAGAGCAGGGCAGTTCTCCATTCCTTCATCATGCTGGTGTTATTAATCAGTGCATGGAGTTGAGATAAAGTCTGCTTTCACAAACATACTATTCACTGATTCAAAAATTTTGAAGTTCTCTACACAGTGCTGACTCCCAGTTCTGTGTATATAGTGTCTTTGACAAAATGTCAGACACATTTGTTCACTAGCCCCATTACAGGATAGGCAGTAAGATACCTTTAACATGATCACTGAAAGCCCTTTGATCAGTCATTTCCAGGACAGCTCTAAGGAAACTACTTATATTAGGGATGGATTAATTTAATGCAACTTGCCACCTTGTTCACTTTTATGATTTATGACTATTCATGCACCCTTTTAAAAAGGTTAGATTATGTCCCCCATCGACAATGGATCCAGCTTTTTGTGATATGGGATCAAAACTTTGCACTTAAATACATCAATAAATCCAGTTTGTGAAGGAAGCTGTTGAAAAGAAATGTGAAAATAAAAGCATGTTTTTTTTTGGTGGGAATCAGTTCATCAGGTCTGACCTGGGCTGTTTCAGGTAAAGGGTTTCATAATTTTCTCCTGTGGCAATTGATAAGAATTATTATTTTGGAATAAAAGCCGGGTTGCCTTTTGTGGTCTGCATGAGCTCTCTCTTGAGTTCTTTGTTTAAAACCAGTTCATTGTTGTATTAAAGTTTGTGACTGCCTAGAAATACTGAGGATTAACTCTGAAAGTGCTGATGATGGTCACAATTTGCCTACTGGTTGCATGTAGGGATCAGGCCATCTGTTCTTGTGTACTTCTGGACCTGAACAAGAATTTAGTGTTTAATGGGTGGTGGCACAGTCCAGCAATCTGTCCTCATCGTAACTGGCAAAACACTGACCTCCACCTCTTCCACCAGTCCTCAGAGGGGAAAGGCTCCCTGAAGGCCAAACCTGCTGTCCTCTCCCGCAGGCACAGCATTCAGTCTGCTACCCTGCCAGTGCCCTCGCTTGGCTGCCAGCCCAGACTGCTGCTGCTGCTCTTGCCAAAATGGCACAGTGCTCAACTGGCCCTTCTGGGTCATCCTCAAAGGCCATCCACTGATTCCTCCAGTGAGGGTCAGCATGCTGTAGCCATGGGGTAGCACTGTGTAGAGAGAATTGAGACACTATGAAAATGCACTAGGGTATCAGTTGCTTTAATATGCAATATGGAATGACTTTTTTAGCGATCCTTCACTGTGCCTTACATTGTGAGCAAGCAGACATTGTAAGGGTCAGTGACTGAAAGAAGATAAAATGTAGGATGGTTGGTGAATAGTGAATTAGGATTGTGGTACAGATGACATGTTCTGACGAGCTGACACGCACTCAGCTGCGTACTGGAGGGCTTCTCTTAAGGAGTCACGCAGTGGCAACGTTATTTCAGCACACCATTCTTCTGCTGTATTGCTTACTGTGTGCCAGCCAGTTTTTCATTGGTGTGTGTGTGTGAGGTGTTGTGGTGGGGTATGGGTGTGGGTGGGTGGGGTGTTGTGGTGGGCTATGGGTGTTGTGGTGGGCTATGGGTGTGGGTGGGTGGGGTGTTGTGGTGGGGTATAGGTGTGGGTGGGTGGGGTGTTGTGGTGGGCTATGGGTGTGGGTGGGTGGGGTGTTGTGGTGGGCTATGGGTGTGGGTGGGTGGGGTGTTGTGGTGGGCTATGGGTGTGGGTGGGTGGGGCTGGGGGCATGTCATCAGAAGTACTCATTGTTGCTCAATAGCGCCCCCTCCTTGAAATTATGGCTCAGCTGTCGTTGGCACATCTGACTGCCACAAAATGAATACATCATGACTAACAACAGAATACCATGGCAATGACCTGCATGATTCGCTACTTATTGTCATACACCAGTTGGATTTTGGAGTGCAATCACTCTCAGTTCCAACAGAAGGCAGAGCTGGCATGAGGAGCATATACAGCAAAGTGCATACAGTCAATGGTACCGTACTCCACAGGATGCCTATCGTCCTAGCAAAGTCATGTGGTGTGCTCTGTCAGTTTTTTCTCATAAGAGATTATGAAATGTAATAAGATTGTCTTCGTATACAGAGTCCCAGTAATTTAGCATATGGAAGAGAGACTGAACCATATTCACTGGAATTTAGAAGAATGAGGGGAGGATCTTGTAGAAACCTATAAAATTCTAACAGGACTAGACAAGAAGGATGCAGGAAGCATATTCCCAAGGACTGTGGTGTCCAGAAACAAGAGTCACAGTCTAAGGATATGGGTAGGTCATCTCGGACAGAGATAAGAACAAATCTCTTCACCCAGAGAGTGGTGAGTCTGTGGAATTCACTGCCACAGAGAGCGGTTGAGGCTGCTTCTTGAATATTTTCAAGCAGGAGTTAGATATAATTCTTAGGATTAAAGGGATCAAAGGGTATGGGGTGAAAATAGGAACAGGGTATTGAATTGGATGATTAGCCATGATCATATTGAATAGTGGAGCAGGAACATTTTCTATGATAGTTCAGACAGTGTTCCTGGCTGAATTTGAGGGAGGAAAATTGCTCTCACCCTCTGGGGTGACTATGACCTTCTGTTGAGAGCCCTTGCTCCCTTCCCTCTTCCCCACCCTCTTCCAGCAATCTGTCCTACATTGTTTGGACTCCATTCGGGCTATACTGCATTCTTACGGCCAGTATCCTGCTGCATTCATGTTCAGGAGTGCCTGGTTTTGTGCAAGAGTCTTAGAGTTGGTAAAATTTCCTTCAGCACCTACCATGCCGTAGACTATTGCAACTTGAAATAATTAAAAAGGAAGCACCCCAAGCCCCTGTAGAATCATGCTGACAGTTGGAAGAACTAAACCAGCAACTAACCTGTAATAGTTGATAATTCCTTTCAATTGATTGTGCAGGTTGGACAGTGAGATTTGGTGAAGTTGGGCTGGGGGAAAGTGTGCGTTGTCTTCCTGCTGCTGCAGGGTTGGGTTAAGAGAGAGCATTAGGTGGAGTGCTAAACTCCAAGATGGAATGGATAGTATCAAATCAGTTGCATGCTGATTGGCATTGTGACCTGCTTGCTCTACATATTTCTGATGGATGTACACAATGTGCGCTCCAATGTGGAGCAATATGGTATCAGGCACAATTAATCCCATAGGCATGTCCACACCCATTCTGAAATCTGAGGGTTCATGTTACATAAATATGGGTGCAAGCCCCAATTCTCACCAAGATATCTCAGATGTACATAAAGTCATCGATATGTGAAGCCTTTTGTTTTTGATGGACTGAAGTTCCATTTTACATTGGAAATGGTTCCATGTTATTGAGACACAGGATCAATAGTTGTATTTGCCATGAAATTGGACTCAGACTTTAATTTGCTTCCGTCATCACTAATGGTGCACTGTGATCACAATGACTGGTAAAACTTGAGCAGGGCTTTGGATGTCGGTCGGGATGATTGTGGTTCTTCATGGGGTTTCAGGATTGTAATTTTGAGCAAAGTTTGGAAAACCAAAGCTCAGGTATTGCCCATAGACTACTCCACATATCTGCCATTAGGTGGGTAGGCCACTTATAAAATGAAAGGTAACCACCAAGGCTGGAGCTACAAAACATAGATTATTGTCTTTTTCCTCAAATAGGGCAGTATTTATGAAGACATGGATGCTGTGTCACATGAATTACCTGAATGACCTTATCTAACTGCTCCAAGGTTGAGCACCAACAAAATGCGGCCATGCAATGAAATACACGCTAAGCCCAACCGAACCTTCTGCTCAAGGTATACCCTCAAACAGCACCTCTGCTGCATCCAGCCTATGTCTCCTCTCTGCTCTCCTGGACACTGTGGGAATCAAGGGAGATTTTAAAAAAGGATCACAGTCTAGATTGTAGCTGGGATTCATTCCTTGAGACTTGAAGACACTCGATAAATTCACATTTCATTTTCTTGAATTTCTAAAGATGAAACAATATTGTGAATGAGAGGGAGTTTGGACAAAGACTGGAGCTGGCCATGAAACTGTGCAAAATGTCTTCTCTGTCTCTAGTTCACCTTGGAGCAGTTATTTGTCATGATATAAGTTACTTCCTTTTGAAAATAAAGGAATTTAAATAAAAAAACTGATTGAATTCTCAATTAACATCAGTGAGCCCAGTCCCACTCCTCTCACACAGCCTGATCCATGGACCAGATATTCTCTGAAACCTCCTCTTTCCAGTGGCACATTATATATATGAATTTTAGCACCAAATGTTAAGGCCCATGTGAGTGTCGATTCTCAAATCCACAACAATAGGTAAGCTAACCAATACATCTAAGGATTAATAGTTGGCTTGGGGATCGTTGAACATGAATGAGTTCTTTTGGTGTCTCAGGTTTGAACCAGGTCACATTTTGGGCTGGGTAAGATCAGTTCTCGGGTTGAAGGTCAACACGGCTCTTGATTAGTTTTGGGCCAAATCTGTTGTCAGAGAGTAGATTCCACTCATGATCTGAAATAAGTTGGACGAAGGCCAATGAAAGCAATGCAGAGACAGGTTATCTTTTTCTATGTGTTATTCATGTATACACATTGAGATGCTTGCGCTTCAGCCTAATACAGCATACCCCAGACATACCATAAAAAGGGATAAATGAGTTATCTGGAACACAAGCACCAGTGAACCTTGCCTATACCAATTCAGTTCTTTTGAGTGATAGAGTTAACAGTATCAATATTGCCCTGTAAAGCAGTTTGAACCCAGGAGCAGACAGGAGTTAATAAAGCAGTCGGAGCATAGAGTTTTTTTAAAAAACTGAAAATGCCTGCATGGTCTGTCCACTGTCATTCCTGATATATAACAGAAGATCTACTCTGAAGCTTTCTGGCATGTAGCAACGTTTTGTTAAAATCCTTTATACATGTGCCACTAAATCCTATCTTACCCTGTATTTAGTAGAATTTACATTATATATTTTGTCATTTTTAAACTTTGTACAGAAAAATATCAAATCAACTTTACAGTCTTGTAGTCAAAGTACAACAAAGTACAGAATCAGATACCAATACTGTGCTGTATACAAAGGTTGTATGCACCTGGTGTCTGCGAAGTCAATCCTGATTGGTGAATACATACTGTTTGATCCAGGGTCCTTGCAGCGTATTACATCACTGGCTGTTGTGTGGAGAATGTCCTAGTGGAAGCTTTTCTCTAGAGCAGCAATTTCCTACATCCTGTGGAGGAGGGGGCATGGCAGTCTTTGTAGATGTAATTTTTTTTTTGTTTTTCCCTTGTGTCTTTTTTTCTCAATTTTGTTTTTGTGTTTCAGTAAAAAGGTCTGTGTCGTTGTATTGGTGTGGTACTTAAAGGCGTTTTAATCTCAGTGATGTTGGCAAGTAATGAGGCGTCTGCAACACTGGGTTTTAATCTGCAGAGGAGGAAGGAGGAAAAAGCATATTAAGTGTGAGATTTCCGAAAGGTTATAGAAGACAAACACAGTCATTTAATGTCATAATTCCATAATAATATATTAACAGTCTAAGACAAGAGTAGACTTCTGATCCATCTATTCTTGACCAACTTATTGTCTAACGCTCAAAATAAAACAAACCAAATATGTCCAATCTATCTTCATAGCTAATATCCTCCAAACCAGGCAACATCCTAGTAAACCCCTTCTGTACCCTCTCCAAAGCCTCCACATTCTTCTGGTCTTGTGGTGACCAGGACTGTGTACAATATTCCAAATGTGCCTAACTAAAATTCTATACAGCTGCAACATGATTTGCCAATTTTTATACCCTATGCCTGACTGATGAAGGCAAGCATGCTACATGCCTTCCTAACCGCCTTATCCACTTGTGTTACCACTTTCAGGGAATTGCGGACCTGTATGCCTAGATCCCTCTGTATGTCGATGATACTCAGGGTTCCGCCATTTACTGTATACTTCTCTCCTGCATTAGATTTTCCAAAATGCATCACCTCACATTTGTTTGCCATTTCTCCGCCTAAGTCTGCAGCTCCTCTAGATTCTGCTTCAGGCAATCCTTCTTACTAGCTGCAGCTCCCCCAATCTTTGTGCCATCTGCAAACTTACTAATCAGCTCACCTACATTCTCCTTCAAATCATTTACGTATATAACAACAAGGCTCCCAGTACTGAACCCTGCGGAAAACTGTGGTTGCAGATCTCCAGTCAGAAAAAAACCATCCACTGTTTTTCTCTCTCTTCCATGATTAAGCCGGTTCTGTATTCATCTTAACAGCTCACTGTAGATCCCATGTGACTTCACTTTTTGTATCAATGTGCCATGAGGGACCTTATCAAAGGCCTTGCTAAAGTCCATTTGGATAACATCTACTAACCTGCTCTCATCGGTCATCTTTGTCACGTCCTCAAAAAACTCAATCAAGTTTGTAAGACAAAACCTCCCCCGCACAAAGCCATGCTGCCTATTGCTAATAAGTCCATATTTTTTTCAAATGTGAGGAAATTCCATCCCTAAGAATCCAATGATTTCCCTATCACTGATGTAAGGCTTACCAGCCTGAAATTTTCAGGATTATCCCTGTTACCCTTCTTAAACAAAGAAACAACATTGGCTATTCTCTAGTCCTATGGTACCTCTTCTGTGAATAAAGAGAATGCAAAGATTCATATAACGCCCTGGAAATTTCCTTACCTGCCTCCTTCAGCATTTTGAGATATACCTCATCAGGTCTTAGGGACGTGTCTACCTTAATCCTTTTTAAAACACTTCCTTCTTTTCTTATTTTGACATGCCCCAGAATATCAACATAACCCTCCCACGATTCATCATCCACCATGCCCTTCTCCCTTGTGAATACTAATGTAAAATATTCGTTAAGACCCTCACCCTCTTCCTCTGGCTCCATACATAAATTCCCTCCCGTCTCCTTGACTGGACCTACTCTTCACCGACTCCCACAGCTACCTGGATTACACCTCTTCCCACCCTACCTCTTGCAAGAATGCCATCCCGTATTCCCAATTCCTCCGCCTCCGCCGTATCTGCTCCCAGGAGGACCAGTTCCACTACGTAACACACCAGATGGCCTCCTTCGTTAGAGACCGCAATTTCCCTTCACACATGGTTAAAGATGCCCTCCAACGCATCTCGTCCACATCCCGCACCTCCACCCTCAGACCCCCACCCCTCCAACCGTAACAAGGACAGGACGCCCCTGGTGCTCACCTTCCACTCTACCAACCTTCGCATAAACCAAATCATCCGCTGACATTTCCGCCACCTCCAAAAAGACCCTACCACCAGGGGTATATTTCCCTCCCTATCCCTTTCCGCCTTCCGCAAAGACCATTCCCTCCGTGACTACCTGGTCAGGTCCACGCCCCCCTATAACCCACCCTCCCATCCTGGCACTTTCCCCTGCCACCGCAGGAACTGCAAAACCTGCGCCCACACCTCCTCTCTCACCTCCATCCAAGGCCCTAAAGGAGCCTTCCACATCCATCAAAGTTTTACCTGCATGTCCACTAATATCATTGATTGTATCCGTTGCTCTCGATGCGGTCTCCTCTACATTGGGGAGGCTGGACGCCTCCTAGCAGAGCGCTTTAGGGAACATCTCCGAGACACCCGCACCAATGTGGCTCAACATATCAACTCCCTCTCCCACTCTGCCGAGGACATGGAGGTCCTGGGCCTCCTTCACCGCCGCTCCCTCACCACCAGACGCCTGGAGGAAGAACGCCTCATCTTCCGCCTCGGAACACTTCAACCCCAGGGCATCAATGTGGACTTCAACAGTTTCCTCATTTCCCCTTTCCCCACCTCACCCTGGTTCCAAACTTCCAGCTCAGCACTGACCCCACGACTTGTCTGGACTTGTCCTACCTGCCTATCTCTTTATCTACCTATCCACTCCACCCTCTCCTCCCTGACCTATCACTTTCATCCCCTCCCCCACTCACCCATTGTACTCTATGCTACTTTCTCCTCACCCCCACCCTCCTCTAGCTTATCTCTCCACGCTGCAGGCTCACTGCCTTTATTCCTGATGAAGGGCTTTTGCCCGAAACGTCGATTTTGCTGCTCCTTGGATGCTGCCTGAACTGCTGTGCTCTTCCAGCACCTCTACTCTTCACCCTCTTCTGCCACATCCCCACCCTAATTCCTGATGAAGGGCTTATGCCCAAAACATTGATTCTCTTGCTCCTCGGATGCTGCTTGACCTGCTCCCGTGCCACACTTTTCGACTCTGATCTCCAGCAACTGCAGTCCTCACTTTCTCTTGGACATACCCTTTTTCTAGATACCTTATTGTTCCTTATATATGTTTAAATGGCCTTGGGATGTTCTTAATTCTGTTTGCCAAAGACATTTTGCCTTCCTAATTCCTTGTTTGTGGTCTTTCCTGTCATCTTTGCATTCTTCCAGGGCTCTGTTTGTCTTCAATTTCCTAAACCTTATATACACCTCCTTTTTCTTTTTGACTAAGTACTGAATATCCTTTCTGAAAAATCTATTCCTGCAGGCAATCAACCAAAATCAGTTCATCTCACCAACAGTTACCATTGGAACAGAATGCTAAGAATGAGTTGTATTTATACGAAACCTTTGATGCAAAAATTATAATTCGTGAAGTGATGCAGGGAAAAAAATAAAGAATTGGAGTGGATGATCAGCCATAAATCAAACTGAATGGGTGGAGCTGGCACAATGAGCTGAATGGTCGAATCATGTTCCTAAATAAAGTGTGCGGTAAGAGGAAAATTAATAAAAAAACAGGGAAAAGGGAGATCAGTCATGGTGTGGGATGGGAGAGATGCCTGTAATCTTAATTTAATAAGACTGGACCTTAAAAAAGGTGAAAATATGGTGAAAGGTAGATATGGAAAAATTGGAGAGGCAATTGAGGGACAAGGGTTCAGATGGGAACATAGGTACAGGAGTAGGCCATTCAGCCCCTTGAGCCTGTTCCAACATTCATTGAGATCATGGTTAGTCTATGGCCTAATTCCATATACCTGCCTTTGGCTCACATCTCTTAATATCTTTGCTTAACAAAAATATATTGATCACAGACAGTAGAACTACTGACAGTACTGCTGTCAATCTGGGCTGAGGATCTAAAAGGACAGATTTGGTGACTGAAAGCAGTGACTAATTACTGAGCGAATGGGTTTATGATGGGGCTCAGAACCACAGCTTCAGTTGTTACGTACTTGGAGAAAATGTCAGCTCATTTCTGACTTGATATCATACAGCAACACAGGAGTAGTCATAGGGTCATAGGGTCGAAGTAAATAAGAGAGAGATACACAGGTGTACCCGCACTCTCCCCGCCACCCCACACCGTACGTTCCAAGACCTACCGCGGCTACCTAAAACTGCGATAGTAGCAAACCCTATAATTAACATGGGAAATTTACCTCCCCGGTAGCCCCCAGAATTATTTCTAGAATGTTCCATGTAATATTTTTGGGCTGCGGCAAATCGCGGATAACTGAAACCGTGAAAACCAAATCTGCAGATACGGGGGTTCTACTGTATATGAAAGCTGACTCCACAGCATCAATATTACACATTACAATTAGCTTCACCCATGTTATACTGTAACAATGCAAGAGGTAGACCATCGTCTCATTTCTGCACCATCTCAGGAAGGTCACATTGTTACATTATATAACACACCAACCACATGTTTATTGGAATATTGCATCACCAAAAACACACCATTGCATTCATGTATCTCTTTGCCATTTTACTGTAGTATCATAGATTTTGCACCTTTACCAATGGAATATATGAAGATGACTGACTAATGTGAGAATGAAAAATGACACATTTAGTCTTACCTCACATCAAATCCTCTGAACAGCGGGAAGCAGAACAGAAAAACAGTGGTAAAGAAAGATTTAATCAAGAAAAGCACAAAACAAAATCCAATTCGGGCAGTTCTCTTCTCATACAGGAACAAAGCAGTAACATTCCAATATACACAGTTCTTCCACACTTGGGAAGGCATACCTTCCTACACTGATTTTCATAATATGTTCAGAATTCTCCCCGAGATTCTATGGAACTATATTTTTATTTTTTCTATTCTGGCGAACGATGCTGAGGTATACTGCTCGAGGGAAAGTTGATTATTTGAATCTTTGCATCTACATCCTTCTCAAGTTACTGATTTGTTTTTTTCACCAAATTAGGTCTTGCCTACTCAGCATCATGGAACTGTACAGCATAGGAACGTTGGAGCAAATTACTGTCGGTGCTGCAATTTGCACTGTAAACAATAAAGGCTGGCAATCACAGCAGGTCAGACAGCATCCATGGAGAAAGAGCAAGAAATGTTTCACATCTACTCGAAACGTTAGCTTGCTGTCTCTCCATGGATGCTGTCTGACCCGTTGCGATCTCCAGCATTTGTTGTTTCCAACATAAGGAGCAGGCTATGAATGGGTGTGTCTCAGCCTCTGCCAAAGCAACTCTGGAATGGACTTTCAGAAAGTTTAAATATCTTCTTTCTGATGGTTTTCTTTCAACCATTGACCTCCACCGTCAGAATAAACTGGCTCCTCCTCAAAATAAGGGAGGCTAAAATTGTACATTTTTTTGTTACACATGAATCTGTAATGATATTCATTTCACAACACCAAGAACTGTGAAGCGTGTTTATAAGTCCCAACTGCACTAGCTTCCTTCATTAAAAGAGTACTCCAAGGAACTACTTCATGTTCTATTTATCAAACCTTGTTAGTATTTCCTGCTGAAAGCGCAGTTTTCCAATTTTAATTCATTCGAAATAAAGATCAGCTCATGGAAATTTTGTGACGTGAATTCATGTCCATAATTAATCAGGATGAGTCCCTCCAAAAGGATGTCACCTAAGCCATTGCAGAGTGAGTAGACTTTCATATTTATGTAATTCTATAATTTTTTTAATGTTCACCTACATTCCACACACAGTATATCCAGATGATGAAAGAAAATTCACTGAACACTGCCTCAAATGTTATTATGCTTAATACAGAAGGTTTTAATAGTTCTTATGTTCGTAGTCCGCAGTACCTGCTTTAGTGAAATACTAATACAAAGTACCCATTCCAAACTAGTGGTTCATCTTGACAATAGTGTTACATCTACCACCAATTTCCTTTCGACAATCAATCTTCAGTTCAATGGGTAGTTTGAGATCAAACCCAAGTCTGAAGATGCCAAAGGATTTTTTTTTGCGCACTTCAACAGGTCTCCAGTGTAGCTTTTATCTCAATTTCTTTGACCCCATTGATCCTGGTTATGTAAAATAATCACTTCTTTTTGCTGAACAAGCCACATTATTGAAATTAGTTAGAAACAGCAAGGTAGGAGGGCACTATAAGATTTGGAAGCAGCAGAATCACAGGCAGTTGGACTGGTCAAATAACCCATCCAGCAAGAGAGTTGCACAAACTTATACTTCATTTACAGATTTCACTATAAGAGGAACCAATCATTATTAGTGGTTATATATCATTATATTATGGCATAGATTCCAGACCAGATCAGAGAGGTCTGTACCTGTAAGATTTTTTTTAACATTCACACATGGGACCCCCGTCGACTTTTCCACCTCCTGATGCTGCCTGGCTTGCTGTGTTCTTCCAGCTTCCAGCCTGTCTACATGGGCATCGCTGGCTGGCCAGCATTTATTGTCCATGCCGAGTTGCCTTTGAACGGAGTGGCTTGCTAGGGCCATTACAGAAGGCAGTTGAGAGTCAACTACACTGCTGTTGGTCTGGAATCACATGTACGCCAGATCAGATGAGGATGATAGATTTTTTTTCTGAAGGACATTAGCAAACCAGATGGGCTTTTCCAACAATTGACAATGATTTTATGGTCAGCAGTAGTTTCTTAATTCTTGAATTCATATTCCACCACCTGCTGTGACGGGATTCCAATCCGATTCCCCAGAACATTGTCTGAGTTTCTGGATTAGTAGTCTAGCAATAATACCACTAGGCTATTGCTTCTCTTATTACATGACATGATGACATGTATTGCCTTGGTATAAAAGTATCCACATTGCCTCAGTCTCTCATTGTGTCTTGGAATCAATCTGGTCTGTTCAGTCAATGAGTTATGTGAATGTAATGTATAGCAACATCAGTAAGCAGAGGACTCAGACTATGTGTATACAGTACACCTTTGATATTGTAGTCATGTATGTAGTTAGAGTGTTTTTAATAAACTTCAAGGCACCTGCCTCACAAGAACTTTACTTTCTGTGGTATATGTTATATAGACTAACATTCGGAAATCCGTAAAGTCATATCATATATAACCACACTCATGGACACAAAGGAATATGTAAGTGTGATTTCAGACTGAAGAAGCAATTAATGTACTTGATAAGTTGAAATTCTAGCCTTACTCAGAGTCTGCCTACTTGCAAATAAGATTAAACCGGTGAAATTAACAGACGTGACTGTGCCATAGATTCATGCAGGAGATACAGAATGGTTTGCCTGGTTTAGATCGATTAGTTTAGCAAGATGCTCAGGTCAGAATTTTAATGCAATGTCAATTCCTTTGAATATTAGTCTATCTCAATCACATTTCAAAGGCATTGGTGCCAGCAAAGAATAGTACCAAGGCACATCAGCACAGGTTAAAGTTGGAATACTGAGATAAAGCTACTCCTGAGACTGCAAACTAGCCTGCTGAGATGTGCCTTGCTTGTATCTATTAGATCTACTGACCAGGTTTGAGCACAACCAAAATATCTCATCCTCCCAGAAAGATCCTGGGGGTAAGACAGATCCTGGGTAGTGAACATAGACCCATGTAGATGCACTGGTCAAGAAGGCACAACGCCTCTTCTTGCTCAGAAGACTTAGGAAATTTGGCATGTCCACATGGACCCTCACCAACTTCTGCAGATACACCCATGGAAAGCATTAATATGGATGCATCATGGCTTAGTATGGTAGTTGCTCTGCCCAAGACCATAAGAAACTATAGAAAGATGTGAACACAGCCTAGACCATCACGCAAGCCAAGGTCCAATCTGTGGACTCTACTTACGCTTATTGTTGCCACAGAAAGGCAATCAATATCATCAAAGACCTCCCCCTCCGCCACGCTGGTCATACTCTCTTCCGTCAGGCAGAAGGTACAGAAGCTTAAACACACGTACCAACAGGTTCAAGAACAGGTTGTTCCCTGCTGTTGTTCGGCTGCTAAATGGACATTTCTAACTTCATTGATCTTGCTTTCATGCATTTCCTGTGCAACTGCAACCTTGTATGCTTCACTCTGTCTAAACACCCTATCATCTGCATGTCCTTGTTCATTATGATCTGCCTGTACTGCAAAACAAAACTGTTCACTGTACTTAGGAACAATGTGACAGCAATAAATCAAATCAAATCAAACCAATTTGAGCTCAAACCATTATTAATGCTGTATCAAAAAAAATTCAAGCTAACTGCGCCTCCTTTCAGATTTGCACTCAAGCAGTTCTGAGTTTTGCATTGAGATTAAAAGAAACACAGGTTGCATTTTCACAAGGATTCTCAAGTTTACCTTTTGTAACATATGGGGATGACAAACATAAATTGTTATATTTCATGTGGCAAAATTTGTGAGTGGGCCGCTGTAAATTTGTAAATATGTTAGTGTTTTGTTTTTCATGTTCCTGAACATCATTTTATCAGAAAGGTTTCTGACGATATTTATAGAATCATAGTGTCATACAGCATGGAAACTGACCCTTTGATCCAACTAGTCACGGTGTGGCATGGTGGCTCAGTGGTTAGCACTGCTGCCTCACAGCGCCAGGGACCTGGGTTCGATCCAGCCTCAGTTGACTGTGTGTGTGTGGAGTTTGCACATTCTACTGTGTCTGCGTGAGTTTCATCAGGGTGCTCTGGTTTCCTCCCACAATCCAAAGATGTGCAGGTAACGTGAATTGACCATACTTAATTGCCCATAGTGTAGGTTATTAGTCAGGGGGTAAATACAGGGTAGCGGAATGGGTCTGGGTGGGTTACTCTTCAGAGGGTCGTGTGGACTTGTTGGGCTGAAGGGCTTGTTTCCACACTATCAGGATTCTTCTAGTCCATTCTGAACATAATCCCAAACTAAACTAGTCCTCCCTGCCTGCTCCTGGCCCATATCCCTCCAAATCTTTCCTATTCATGTACTTATCCAAATATCATTTAAACATTATAATTGTACCACAACCACCACTTCCTCTGCAATTTCATTTTGCATGCGAACCACCCTCTGTGTAAAACACTTGCCTCTCATTTTTTAAAAAATCTCTCTCCTCTCACCTTAAAAATATGTCCCATAGTTTTGAAATCCCCATCTTAAGGAAAAGACAACTACCATTAACTCTATCAATACCTCTCATTACTTTATAAACTTCTATAAGATCACTTCTCAACCTCCTACATTCCAGTGAAAACAGTCCCAGCCTTTCCATCCTTTCTTTATAACTCAAACCTTCTATGCCTGGTAACATCCTAGTAAATGTCTCCAGCTTAAGAATACACTTCCTATAACTGGGTGACCAGAACTGGACACAGTATTCCAGAACAGGCCTCACCAATGTCCTGTACAACCTCAACATGACTTCCCAGCTTTTATACTCAAAGGACTGAGCAATGAAGGCAAGTGTGCCAAGTGCCTTTTCAACCATCTTGTCTATAGTGATGCAAACTTCAAAGAATTGTTTACCTGAACACCTAGGTCCCTTCATCATCTTCAAAGTGTTTTCAGGTTGATCCACCAGCTTACAGGAACTGCTCAATGGCACATGACTGGCAGTGTTTGAAGGAGTGGTGGTTGGCTGGCAGGCTGCAGATAAAGTGGTACAGATCTTTCAGCAAAAGCCAAAATGTGCACAATATTGATGGTATGCCTACAATTCCCTGCTCGAGAGGGCATAATTTGAAGCTCCCAACAATGTTCAGGATGGGGCATTATTTAATTGAGCAGTAGCTGGCAAATAAAACCAACAGCACCTCAGTAGCTTCAGACCTTGAAGGTAAGGGACTATTCATGAGGACACGGAGAGTTTAATGTTTGGGATGGTCAGGCAGAAGTGAGGCAGAAGATCCTTTAAAGTCCCAGAAAAGTCTTCAAACAAAAGCAAAAGTGCGCTCTTACAGAACAGTCTCTTTGAGGATCATTTATTAGGTTGGGCAATGCCAAATAAAATTAAAACAACATGTTCTTCATATGCTCTGCCTGTTTTTCTATGTAAAAGATAATTGGTATCCAAGTATACACTTAAACACTGATTCCTGAAGAAGGGCTAATGCCCGAAACGTCGATTCTCCTGTTCCCTAGATGCTGCCTGACCTGCTGCGCTTTTCCAGCAACACATTTCCATCTCTGATCTCCAGCATCTGCAGACCTCACTTTCTCCTATACACTTAAACAGTCTCCTGTTCTATCTTGACTGTGGCTGTTGGATGTCCATTGAAAAAAATCATCATGGAGTCCCTACTGTGTGGAAACAGGCCCTTTGGTCCATTGAGCCCACACCAAACCTCAGAAGATCATGCCACCCAGACCCACCCCTTACTGTATCCCTGTAAGGAGAAAGTGAGGACTGCAGATGCTGGAGATCAGAGCTGAAAATGTGTTGCTGGAAAAGCGAGGCAAGTCAGGCAGCATCCAAGGAACAGGAGAATCGACGTTTCGGGCATGAGCCCTTCTTCAGGAATGAGGAGAGTGTGCCAAGCAGGCTAAGATAAAAGATAGGGAGGAGGGACTTGAGGGAGGGGCATTGGAAATGCGATAGGTGGAAGGAAGTTAGGGTGAGGGTGATAGGCTGGAGTGGGGGTGGGGGCGGAAAGGTCAGGAAGAAGATTGCAGGTTAGGAAGGTGGTGCTGAGTTCGAGGGTTGGGACTGAGACAAGGTGGGGGGAGGGGAAATGAGGAAACTGGAGAAATCTGAGTTCATCCCTTGTGGTTGAAGGTTTCCGAGGCGGAAGATGAGGCGCTCTTCCTCCAGCCGTCGTGTTGCTATGGTCTGGCGATGGAGGAGTCCAAGGACCTGCATGCCCTTGGTGGAGTGGGAGGGGGAGTTGAAGTGTTGAGCCACGGGGTGGTTGGGTTGGTTGGTCCGGGTGTTGGGGAGACAGACTGCCTACTTGCAGAACATTTCAGGGAACACCTCTGGGACCTGACCTGCTGCGCTTTTCCAGCAACACATTTTCAGCTCTGTATCCCTGTAACCCTACATTTCCCATGGCTAATCCTCCTAGCCTGCACATCCTTGGAGACTATGAGCAATTTAGCATGGACAAGGAAACCCACACAGACATGGGGATAATGTGCAAACTCCAGACAGACAGTCACCTGAGGACAGATTCGAACCTGGGTCCCTGGTGCTCTGATGCAGCAATGCTGCCCCAAAAGCCTGGCTACAAATTGAGTCATTGACAAATGGTGTCTGAGATTCACACAGGATTTCCTCCATTGGCCACCCAGTTATTTCTAAGGCAGGAAATGTGCAGCACGTGGTTAAAACTCTCCCCCAGGAATCTATTTTCAGTGATATTGTTATAATATTAAAGTCCATCTAATACAGATTGTTAGCCTTTGATGCAATGAACTGGACAGTAACTGTCTGGTTAAAATTTTTTAGCTTTGTGCATACCCATTGGAAATACGATAGCCCATTGCTAATAGCCCTTAAGATGGCAGCTGGAAGCCTCCACCTTGAATAACTGCTGTTGGCCTGGTGCAGATACAATGCTGTAGGTAGGGAGCTCCAGGTTTTTGCCCCATTGACATTGAAGGAATGATGATAAAGATCTGAGTCAGGAAGGATACGTAGTTTGGAGGTGAACTTGCGGGTGGTGATATCCCCATGCATCCAGATGTGTTTGGAAGGTGTTGACAAAGGTACAATGCTGATCCATGGCATGACATGGAAATGTAGTTCGAAGCTTATTTCAGGGTCAAATCTGACAGCAATGTTGCAAGCACCTGGCTCTGCTTTGGATAGTTTCTAAGGAAAAGGCAGAGTAAGTGACTAAGGAACAGAGTTTGTGATGGTTCCAGACAGACAGACCTCAGCACTGGGAACAAGCACACTGAGCCCTGGCAACCTTGCAAAGTCCATCTGACTAACATCTGTGGGATTGTGTCAAAATTATGAGAGCTGTCCTCCAGACTACTCAAGTAGCCCACCATAGAAATACATGCCAAATCATACCTGATAGACAGCATTCCAGGCACCTCCATCACTATCCTGTGTATGCCCTATCGCATCAATAGAATTGACAGAACAGCAATATACAGTCAAAAAGGAGTTGCCTTGCAAGTTCTCGACATTGATTCTGAAGCCATGAAATTTCAGGGCATCAGGTCAAACATGGGCAAGAAAATCTCCTGCTGATTACCACTTACAGTCTTCCCTAAAGGGTAAATTTGTTTGAAGCTGCTGTACTGTTGTCAGAAGCACACAATAGTGTACTATGTAGCATGTAGAGTTACAGGCAGCTGTTCCTTTAAACATATAATAGTGTGCCAAAGGGCTCTTCATTTCCCCAGCATTAAGTGAATGGAATCTGACAGGAAACTGAGAACTGTAAATCATATCAAAGGAAAGAACAATGTGATGCTTGGTTAGAAATAATAAAAGGACAGAATTTCTTGCCTTTGCTCCAAGTGTTTTGTCCAGTGCAGTGAGTGTGCATAATTAACAATGCTGCAAACTTGTGACACTTTGAACTTCAAGCTGCACACTGTTTATATACTCTTTTGCTTTGCAAGTCTTAATCAGTTACCCTGTTCCTGAGATCAGTTTGGAGTCAAGTCTTACATTATATCAAAAGCTGAGCCTACCTAAAGATTAGATTCCCACGGTGTGGAAACAGGCCCTTCAGCCCAACAAGTCCACACCAACCCTCCGAAGCATAACTCACCAGATCCATTTCCCTCTGACTAATGCACCTAATACAATGGGCAATTCAGCATGGCCAATTCACCTAACCTGCATATCTTTGGACTGTGGGAGGAAACCAGAGCATCTGGAGGAAACCCACACAGACAGGGGAGAATGTGCAAACTCCACATAGACAGTTGCCCAAGGCTGGAATACGAACCTGGGTCCCTGGTGCTGTGAGGCAGCAGCACTAACCACTGAGCCACTGTGCCTGAAGTAGGGAGTAATGTAAGAAGGATGTCATGGTTAATTAATTCAATTACATGTAAAAAAATATAGTCCACAAAAACGTGTGACTTAATATTTTATGACTCCCTTTATCACAGATCTGGAGACAGTTTACTTAGTGCACAGTAGCAAAAATGTAAATGTGTCCTTTGCAAACGTGCTTATAATGTTGCTACATACTCATCAAAGAGAAAACCTTCCCCTTACTTCAACAGATTCCCCAGGGGTTAGTTTGTTGTTCAGCCATAGATTCAGTAGCATATCTATAGAAACCCAGAACCGTGACATAAACATCACGGTAAATGAATGGGACAGACCCTATTAAATATCACCCTCATTATTCTCAATTACCACAAGACTGGAAATGACAAACCTTACCCTTCTAGAAGCATATATAGAGTCATAGAGTCATAGAGATGTACAGCATGGAAACAGACCCTTCGGTCCAACCCATCCATGCCGACCAGCTATCCCAACCCAATCTAGTCCCATCTGCCAGCACCCGGCCCATATCCCTCCAAACCCTTCCTATACATATACCCATCCAAATGCCTCTTAAATGTTGCAATTGTACCAGCCTCCACCACTTCCTCTGGCAACTCATTCCATGCACACACCATACTCTGCGTGAAACAATTGCCCCTTAGATCTCTTATATATGATATATAAAAATAGAAAAGTGACTCCTCTGTTTGAAACAATAATAATGTTGATGCAATTTTACATAAAGTTAGACAATGAAAAAAATCCACAAGATGATGAGTTTGATGCTCGCTCATCTATCATATTATTCTATTATTGGATGGACAAGTTATTGATAAGGCCAGCATTTGTTTCCTATAACTGATTGCCCATAAACTGAATGACTGGCGAGGCAATTTCTGAGTGAAGTTAACAATTGATCACATTGCTTTGGGTCTGGAGTCACCTGTAGGCCTGACCATGTAAGGACATTAATGAGCCAGATTTTAGTTTTATAACAACTGATGACAGTTTCATGGCCATACGTACAGGGACTAGCTTTATAATTCTAAATTAATTAATTGAATTTAAATTCTACCATCTTCAACGGTGGGATTTCAACCCATTTCCCCATAGCATTAGCCTCGCTTTCTTGATTAGTTGCTCAGTTGATTTGCAGTATCCCAATATCTCTCCAATAAGCTGGTGGTACCGGCCTGTTCAAAACTTTCTAGAAATGCACAGAAAAAGCAATTGATCCACAAGTTTTAATGAAAACAGAACCTGAGAGAAGAAAGGTGTGAAGAGGCATGCAATCCCTTTCACTCCCACCTTCCAGCATTAATATGAACATAATTTCCTTTTAAACCTGTAACACAGTTCAGTTCCATTTCACAATTAATGTGAATGAGAAACACATCTGCTTTTCATCAAATGCTGTGATCATCTCAAATATGTCATGAGCTAAAAGGCCCAGATAGTGAATTGTGTTTTCTCAGGGAAAGGGGCTAGGGAACAAAAACTTGGTCACTTTAACAGAAACGCTAATTCTGATTTCTCTCCACAGATGTTGCCAGACCTACAGAACTGTTCCAGCAATGTTTGTTTTTGTTATGGAGTAGAACAATCAGTTTCCCCATCCTCTTCTTTGGAGATCCCTCGTGTCTCTCAGCCAATTTTAGTTGGTGACATTGGAGACCAAATTAACGCAAGGTACAGAAGAGGTTTATTATATTTTGAAGCTTACTCAAACAAGGTTAGACAGTTTACAATCTACAGAATTAAGAATGTGTAGAATGTTGAATGCACACAACATTGATGTGGTTGTGTCAGAGTTGATAAGTTAAAACTTGTTTGAGCCCATATCAGGGTGGGAGTCGGGATAGGGAGCGATTTTCTAATCAAATCAATGCAAGCAAAGAAGAATAGACAGGATAGATTGAGTGAATCCTTAGAAGAGTATAAAGGCAGTAGGAGTATAGTTACGAGCAAAATCAGGAGGACAAAAAGCAGACATGAGATACTGTTAGCAAATAGAATTAAGGAGAATCCACAGGGTTTTTACAAATATATTAAGGACAAAAGGGTAACTAGGGAGAGAATAGGGCCCCTCAAAGATCAGCAAGGCGGCCTTTGTGTGGAGTCACAGAAAATGGGGGAGATACTAAATGAGTATTTTGCATCAGTATTTAGTGTGGAAAAGGATATGGAATGTAGGGAAATAGATGGTGACACCTTGCAAAATGTCCATATTACAGAGGAGGAAGTGCTGGATCTCTTGAAACGCATAAAGGTGGATAAATCCCCAGGATCTGATCAGGTGTACCCTAGAACTCTGTGGGAAGCTAGAGAAGTAATTGCTGGGCCTCTTGCTGAAACATTTGTATCATCGATAGTCACAGGTGATATGCCGGAAGACTGGAGGTTGGCAAACGTGGTGCCACTGTTTAAGAAGGGTGGTAAAGACAAGCCAGGGAACTATAGACCAGTGAGTCTGACCTCAGTGGTGGGCAAATTGTTGGAGGGAATCCTGAGGGACAGGATGTACATGTATTTGGAAAAGCAAGGTCTGATTAGGGATAGTCAACATGGCTTTGTGCAGGGTAAATCATGTCTCATGAAGAAGTAACAAAGAGGATTGATGAAGGTAGAGCGGTAGATGTGATCTATATGGACTTCAGTAAGGCCTTCGACAAGGTTCCCCATGGGAGATTGGTTAGCAAGGTTAGATGTCACAGAATACAAGGAGAAGTAGCTATTTGGATACAGAACTGGCTCAAAGGTAGAAGACAGAGGGTGGTGGTGGAGGGTTGTTTTTCAGACTGGAGGCCTGTGACCAGTGGAATGCCACAAGGATTGGTGCTGGGTCCTCTACTTTTTGTCATTTACATCAATGATTTGGATGTGAGTATAAGAGGTACAGTTAGTAAGTTTGCAGATGACACCAAAATTGGAGGTGAAGTGGACAGCGAAGAGAGTTACCTCAGATTACAACAGGATCTTGACCAGATGAGCCAATGGGCTGAGAAGTGGCCGATGGAGTTTAATTCAGAAAAATGCGAGGTGCTGCATTTTGGGAAAGAAAATCTTGGCAGGACTTATACACTTAATGGTAAGGTCCTAGGGAGTGTTGCTGAACAAAGACCTTGGAGTGCAGGTTCAAAGCTCCTTGAAAGTGGAGTCGCAGGCAGATAAGATACTGAAGAAGGTGTCTGGAATGCTTTCCTTTATTGGTCAGAGTACTGAGTATGGGAGTTGGGAGGTAATGTTGCAGCTGTATAGGACATTGGTTAGGCCACTTTTGGAATATTGCATGCAATTCTAGTCTCCTTCCTATCAGAAATTTGAAAGGGTTCACAAAAGATTTACAAGGATGTTGCCAGAGTTGGAGGATTTGAGCTATAGGGAGAGGCTGGAAAGGCTGGGGCTGTTTTCCCTGGAGCATTAGAGATTGAGGGGTGACCTCATAGAGGGTTACAAAATCATGAGGGGCATGGATAGGAAAAATGGACAAAGTCTTTTCCCTGGGGTCGGGGAGTCCAGAACTAGAGGGCATAGGTTTAGGGTGAGAGGGGAAAGATATAAAAGAGACCTAAGGGATAACCTTTTCATGCAGAGGGTGGTATGTGTATGGAATAAGCTGCCAGAAGAAGTGGTGGAGGCTGATACAATTGCAACATTTAAAATGCATTTGGATGGGTTTATGAATAGGAAGGGTTTGGAGGGATATGGGCCAGGTGCTGGCAGGTGGGACTAGATTGGGTTGGGATATCTGGTCGGCATGGACGGGTTGGACCGAAGCATCTGTTTCCATGCTGTACATCTCTATGACCTATGACTCTAACTCGGCTCCTTAAATTGGATTTTTCCACAGATTTGTTCATCATAAATGAACACAAAATACATAACTGTCTGCAGTCATTGTGAATTAATGGTTAGTTAATCTAATAATTGTAACCTCCCAATACTCTGAATAACAAAGATAAATTTATAATCTGGTTCATTATTTGATTATAAATACATCAAATAAATACCCCCCCCTCCAGTTCTGAAGATTGAGCTAGAAAACAATAGTTGAGAGTGTGATGCTGGAAAAGCACAGCAGGTCAGGCAGCATCCCAGGAGCAGGAGAATCAATGTTTCAGGCATAAGCCCTTCATCAGGATGAAGGGCTCATGCCCAAAATGTCAATTCTCCTGCTCTTGGGATGCTGCCTGACCTGCTGTGCTTTTCTAGCACCACACTCTCAACTCTGATCTCTGTCATCTGCAATCCTCACTTTCTTCTCGAAAACAGTAGCTTAGCATCTGCAGTGCCAATACATAATTCTGTTCATCTTTTCTCTTTGTTTAAGGTGAAGTTGTCATATTTTTAACAGACCAAAAGGCTTTTTTCTCATTAGAGACAGATGACTGCCCACAGTTTAACCCGAAAGTCACCATACCTCAGGCAAGGTAAGGAGAGAGATTGAGAAGGTGAGTCCTTCATGGTAACCTCAGCCAGTGCTGGGGTCAAACTACTTTAGAAACCAGCCAACTGAGCTAAATTATGGTCGAGACATTTGTGATCACAAATAGTAAACTACTGACAAAAACCAAAAGACTACAAATGCTCCAACTCAGCAATAAAAGTGACAAATAAGGTATATGTGAAACAGTTTTTCACTTTTGGTGTCAAGCAGTCAAGGGGAGTTTAATGCCTTCTGATGAAAGCTAAAACTTTGTCTTAGCCTTGATTTCAAAGAGCTCTACTAGACCATTGAGGCATTTTAATCTCGCAGATTAACCATTTTTGTGGCCTTTGTAAACAAGGTTCAGTTTTGTGTCATTAAGTGTGCAATTTTGTACTCTGAACTCATGGCTATTGAGAACTGAGTTGAGACTGCTCAATGAATTTCATTTAGACCCATATAGCCAGGAGATCACAAATGACTTTAATCTGGTTGGACTGGCTTCCTGATTAGAAATCAAAAGGCATTTGACCAATCCAGTCACCTTTGTAAAATCTTTTTAATAATTCAGGATTGGAATCAAGAAATCCTTCAATTGTCATTTATTAAGGTGTATTTTGTGTGATGAAAAGTTAAATGCTTAGTAAATTTGCAGATGACACTAAAATTGTGGCATAGTAGACAATGAAGAAGGTTTTTCAAGATTACAAAGGAATCTTGATCAAATGGGTCAATGGGCTGAAAAATGGCAGATGGAGTTCCATCTGGATAAATGTGAGATTATGCCTTTGTGGTATAACAAAGAAGGGCGGGGCTGATGTAGTTAATGGCAGGGCCTGGGGTAGTATTGTAGAACAAAGGGACCTAGGAGTGCAGGTACATAATTCTTTAAAGTTTGTGCCACATATAGACAGGGTGGTTAAAAAGGCATTTAGTATGCTTACCTTCATTACTCAGTCCTTTGAGTATGGGAATTGGTACATTATATTGAGGATGTATAGGACATTGGTGAAGCCTCTTCTGGAATACTGTGTCCCATTCTGGTCACCCAGTTATAGAAAGTATATTATCAAGCTGGAGAGAGTTCAAAAGAGATCTACCAGGGTGTTTCTGGGCATGGAAGGTTTGAGTTATAAAGAAAGGCTGGATAGGCTGGGACTGTTTTCACTGGAGTGTAGAAGGTTGAGAGGTGACCTGGTAGAAGTTATAAAATAATGAGAGGTGTAGATAGAGTTGATGGTAGTTGTCTTTTCCCTAAGATGGGGAATTTCAAAACTGGGGACACATTTTTAAGGTGCGAGGTGAGAGATTTAAAAAAAGACATGAGAGGCAAATTCTTCACACAGCAAGTGGTTTGCATGTTGAACGAACTTCCTGAGGAAGTGGTAGGCGTGGATACAATTACAACTTTTAAAAACCATTTGGATAGATACATGGATGGCAAAGATTTGGAATAAGGTGGGCCAGAAGCAGGCGGGTGGGACTAGTTTAGTTTGGGATTATGTTCAGCATGGACTGGTTAGACCAAAGGGGCTGTTTCCATACTATATGACTCTATAACTATGACTCTATGTATAATAAAATAAAACTTAATTCCAAACTTGGTCCAACAGATATACTGATTAAGAGATGGACAAATGTTAACATACCCTATCATTTCCTGCTTTATCACTTGTTAATACTTGGGTGTTGAAGACATTTTGACACAAATTCCCCATGATTCGATCAATTGAAGCCAATCGCTTTAGCATTCTCTCGTGAAATTCCTGTTGCTTTTTGATATAGAACATAGGAACACAAGAAAGTCATTTGGCCCATTCAATTTGGCCATGGCTGATATTTTGCCTCAAAACCATTCTCCCTCACTATCCCCATATCCAGTGATGTCTTTAATATCTTGAAACCTTTTGATCTCAGTCTTGAATATACCCAATGACTGAGCCTCCACTGCTCTCTGGGAAGAGAATCCCAAGGATTCAGTGCCCTTTGAGTGAAGAAATTCCTCTGCATCCCAATGCTAATTGACCTATCGCTTATTCTGAGACTGTGTCCCTGGTTGTTAAGCCTCCAGCCAGGTTTCTACTGGGTAAACATTTTTGCATGCTTCAATGAGATGATTTATCATTTTTGTAAAGTCCAGACAATATAGGCCCAGTTTCCACAATCTGTCCTCTTGGGATGATCCCATTATGCCAGGAATCAGTCTGGTGAATCTTCATTGCTCTCACTCTGTAGGGTATGTCCTTTCTTAAGTAAGAAGACTAAACTGTTTACAACCATACAGGTGCAGTCCCACTAGGACTCTATACAACTGCAGAAAGACTGCTCTACTCTTGTTTTTAATCCTTTGCAATAGAGGTCAACATACCATTTGCCTTCACCATTGTTTGCTGCACTTACATATTGGCTTTCAGTGATTTATGAACATGGTCAACCAAGTCCTTTTGGACATCTGAACTTCTCAATCTCTCCCAATTTAAGATATATTCTGCATTTCAGCTGTTCCTACCAAAGCGGAGAATTCACTTGGATTTTATTTGGAAATCTGTATTCTTTCCCCCAACCACATACCATTTATTTGGTAAGAGGAGAATGACAACATATTGTTTTCATTGGCTCAATAAATCAGACAAATGTCTGTATTTATGTGGCAATTTCTATAGATTAGTCTTCCATCAAAAGAGTTAAATTGTTCAGATACAATATAAAAATAATCAACAAAACCTCTAACCAGGTCTCAATGTTGTGGTCCACATTTCTCACATTTGTCCTCTCTTCGATGATGGGAAAGCATGAGGAGTGAGGGAACCGATCTACATACATATGCATGCAGGTAGTGATAGGACAAAGGCTTGGAAGATTGTTGCATGAAAGCTCATAGGATGTGAACAGTAATATAGAGATCTGGGATTTGATTGCTCCACATGTGAGTAACATTCAGTCAATCCCATTACTCTGCCTGCAGCTTTCAAAGTTACACGTACCTTGAAGTTTCTTTGGCCATCCAAGCTTCTAGCAGAGATTGTTCAGAGGCCAGTATGCATGTTGATTGAGGCATTCAAAGTGCATTCTTCATTATTTGTTAATTTCTCCGAGAGAGAACAGTTCCGAAGGCAGCCGAAGTCTGTAGTGTTTCAGGTTTTAATTTCAAATTGAGTTTGGCTTCACACAAACTGCGTACCCCTGAAAATGTTCTTATCTGCATCAACCGAGAGGAATTCCACTCCCTAAACATGCGGATGCTCTGAGGGAAAAAGCATCTCATCATGTAGATGACTGCAAAAATTCCCGTATCAATACACACTCCCTGTGTTTTACACAATTCATGTGTAGCAGCATTGATTGAGGAGAGCAGCAGTTTGGCTGTTGGGCAAGCGAGGATATGCTGGAAAACCTGTGGAAGAAAAGCAGAAAGTGTCTTCAGCGTTCTGGGAGTTGTGGGGGGAGGTCCCACAACTGATCTGACGTGCTTGACTGAAGCCAAGATGGAGGTATTTCATTCTGCCAGCCAGAGGTTCAAATCATTGTAGCGGGCCCTGCGTATTCAATCTGGCCAATAAGGAGAGTGTTCAATTTGATGAGCAGCGAATGTACATATTGTAAGCGGAGGTCACGGATCTTGAACAGCTTGCCCCAAAAGGGTGATTGTCTTGGCACCTGGCTTGGAAACTACTTCAGATGAAGAAGAGACAAACTGCCTTGTTTGTGCTGTTTACAGAAATAACATTGACGCTCATAAAAACACAAGTCTGTATTTATCTTCAGTCTTATTGAATTAACACATAGCACTGCAATCATATAAATGTGAACTCAATATTCAAATAACCTGCACGAAAGGGAAACACTTTCATACATTTCATTCACTATACATGTGGTACCATTCAAGTTTTAGAGACTTAACAAATAACTGAAGCAAATACAAGAAATTAAATGACATTTTTTATTTACAAATTAATGAAATGTGCGTGCCTAATGTTTGTACTGTGGTAGTTTTTCCAGTGTAACTTTACAGCATCTTTTTAGCGAGTGTCCACTGCTGGTGGACTGTGACCCCATCAGAGCAATATCAGTGGAAGAAAGAGACACATCAATTTGTGGAGCATGGATAATGGAGACAGAAGAGGCACTAGCTGATGTCTGTGCGTCATGGCAAGTGATCTCCTGACACATCTGTAAGGCAGGCCCAATGTCTACTTGATAGGTTTCTGTGGTTATAGTACTTGAGCTTGTCACCAATAAAGACAAATTGCTGGCATGAGTGCCATTGTTTGACCTTGGATGCCCAAAGGTTTGTTCCAGCGTGCTTTCCATGTGTTCCAGGCGACCATCCAGCTGGTTGAAGCCAGTTTTCATGGCATCCCTAAGCTCTGAAAATCCTTCTCTGATAACTGTCTGCAATCCTTCTTTGAGATCTACTAACCCTTCCTTCAGAACTGATACCAAGTCACTCACCCCGTGGGTGACCATGCAGGTCTGCACAGCACCCATTCTTGCATCCAACACTTCATTAATATCAAAGAGAGAGCCTTGAATTTCTTCTAATCTTTGATCTACAGATTTGTGGAAGTGCTTCACTGCCTGGTGAATATCCTGTTGATGGACCAATACTTTTGCCTTGAAGGCTTGTCCACCAATATCCGTCTCCACATTTTCATGGCCAGGTGATTCCTCTTTATGACTGGTGCAATCAGCAACGGACCTGTCCAACTCACCATCTTCCACCGGCACTGTTAACTCTTCGATGTCATTTTCAACATTTTCATGTGCAGGGGATCTAACTAATGATTGTGATGAAGGCGAAATAGGAGCTGTGCTGGTGAGCACAACTTGAGCAGTGGGCGATGCAGAAGCTGTTGTCGAGGTGGATGTTGTTGGCTGGGCAGGAGCCTCTGAAACTGGGGGAGAATTCTGAGTTGTGACCGAGGCAGAGAGTCCTGATGTCTCTGTGGAGAGGAGAATGTCAGTAAGTTAGCGTCACTCTGCCTTTAGAATGTTCAAGTCCTTACAAATAAACAAAATTGCACTTCACTCAATAATATCCAACTATTTATGTAAGTAATATATTGTTCTGTTCTGGATTCATTGCATTTGTTAAAATAACTCAATATTATTAAGATAAAAAACATGATAACAATTACTTACCAGGCGGTGTGGAGACAATTCCTGGCTCATGGTTCCCCATATCATGCAGGGTTTCAGCAGGCAAGAGCTGGAGGACTTTCCCCTTTGCCAGTGTTAATACCTTATGGCTGTGTTCCTTCACTAGTTCCATTTTGTAGACCAGTTTTGTTTTGGTACCCTTTAGGGATTATTTAAACCTGTTCAGCTAACCTGCCTGGATCATTATGTGCCACATAGGGGAGAATTTAACTCATTCACAAAACATATTCAACTACAGAATTAAAATCAGGTGCTTGGAGCATTTATTCCTGAACAATTGCCTCCCTTCAAAATTTTAATCATCACTCCTCCCATTCTCCCACACAGCCCAAGACCCAAAACTCTGGAATTTAGGATCAAATCTAATGATCAATGGTACATTTTCTGTACTAACATATGTAATAAGATTGGGCAGCTCCAATGAGTTTCTAATAGGCAAGAGACCATCTGATTGAATTGCTAATTGTGCAACAAAACTAACACTAAATTAAAAATCTTTCTTAGGTTAGCCATGACAAATCTTGGTAATACTAAATTAAGAACTACATGCAACATATGAGGGAATGTTTTTCTGAAACAGCACAGAGGCAATTACTGAATTTTGAGTCTTACTCGCTGGGGATGCTTTATACAATCCCCAACATTGACACATGGATCAATTGTACAAAATTAAAACTTAGCAAAATGCTCTATATTGGAAACACCTGGTGTTTGAGTCAGAATCACATTCCATATTTGTACAATAGCTTATAAATATTTTTTCATAATGAGCAAAGGATGACAAAGGGACATTTTCTCTGCTTGTTGTATGTCCTGAACTAAAACCTGCATAAGGGATGTGTTTATGATTTTGTTACAATAACAAATTGAGGAAATTTCATGTAATATGCACAGACCCAGATGATTGGTGAAAATTTCCATTCTGATTCGTAGCTTCATGTGTGAAATTAATGATCATGCCATGACTTCAGTCACTGAGAATAATTTAGGCATCTCTCAATTCATCACAAGTAATGACAGAAAAATCCTTTTGTAATTAACTGCAATTATTTTTCAATAAACCTGCACTGATGGCATCACACGGTTGCTTAATTTGTGTGTGAATGTCATCATGGATCAGATATGTGGTGCATACAGACTGTTGATGACAGCACTGAAGCTGCTTCTAGCATAGTTTATGATCGCAAATCTGAATCGAATTCCTTATTGAAGCAATTACACTGCTGGCAGAATATTAGAACCAATTATATTGGGTTATCGGCCTTGGATGTGAATTTACATTCACAATTCTGACCTTGGTGATTTCCTATGTCAGTTTTATTGTCAAGGGAAAGATATACACCAGTGATGTGGTGCATCTACACAAGGCCAAAGGGAGAACTGGAATGAGAGTCTCCTTTTTCGGGTGGGGGACAGGAGGGATGGAGGGAGGTTACTGTATCCTATAATGTCTGCTTATAGAGTAGCAATGGAAGAATATAGAAGCACATTTTCTCCCGACCTCATGGGTAATTCGTATGGGTCAGAGAGACAGAGGGTCAGTAAGAGAAGAAAAATAACAAACAAGACTTCAAATATGGAATAAAACGAATTGGGTGCATAAAAATGTGTGTTTGCACTTGTAATCTAATCTTTCAGGTTTTCATGTTTTAAGAGTTTGTACTCGCTTCCTGGGGTCTGTGGTGCAATTCAAATTGAGACATTAACATGTAGATGCTCCCAGTTTATCCATTATTCTCAACATATTGTTATAAAATGAAAATTCAGTACAGTTTTGCAGCCAAGGCTGAATGCATTCCTCTCCTGGCCATGACCCTATTTCAAACATCATACCAAAAAGAGATTGGCTTTTAAGGGCAAGAGTATTAGCTATGTCATGAATACAGCCAACACCTGTTCTACTCACAAAACCCAATATGTCTCAGTAAAGTCTAACACCTAGGTTATTTCTTGCATCGATATATAGGTCAAAGAATTTTAATACTACATATTAAACGTAAAAATACCATTACAAAGCTAATTTCAGTAATATATTTATTTTGAAAAAAAAAAGCAAGCCTCTTATGTGGCATTTGACATTACCTGAACACAGTCCAGCACAACAATTCCACAGACGAAAGTGAGGACTGCAGATGCTGGAGATCAGAGTCAAGAATAGAGTGGTGCAGGAAAAGCATAGCAGGTCAGGAAGCATCCGTGGAACAGGAAAATTGACATTTCGGGTAGGAGCCCTTAATCAGGAATCCTGACCTGCTGTGCTTTTCCAGCACCACTCTAATCTTGACAGCAACACCACACTTTTCTTAACCTTAAGTAACCAGATTATTAACTGCACAACACTACCTTTAAAACAACGAGATATTTTTCCACAGAAGTATCGGGTGCACTCTGTGAAATTACTATTAATATAAAATGCCACACACTGGATCCTCTTTTCTTCATATAGACCAGGTATTTAATATATTCTGATGTCACATATGTATTCAATCTCTATATATGTAATATATACTAGGCACTGTATTGTTTGTATTCATATACAAGCAATTGCATTTGTCTGTATATACAATATATAAAGTAGCATTTCTTCCTCTATTTAAAATATTAGATTAGATTTTGCTATATCTTTTATAGGCAAGGTATTGTTTCCTTTTATGTAGAGCTTGTGCACAGTTATTGTGTACCCCTTAGTTGGAATACCCGTACATAGAAATGCTGAACCTCATTGTCTTTGGTATCCCAAAGAGCTTTCTTTTTCTACTGTAGGTACATTAGAAATTACATACCATACTGTACAGGTGCATAGGTTTTGAGCTATGGGGCAGTAAAACAAGTAAATCTGCATTTGCTCTAATTCCCAATCACATGTTCCTAATCTATGAGGTGGAGGATGTCATATTGGAAGCCAGGGATCCAAACCACCTATGAGGCAGAGAAGCATTTGGCAGAGGTATAGGGAGAAGTTCACCTGTCTCCTGACTCATTGAGAGATGTCCAACAATGTGAAGAGGGTTCAAAAAGCAGGGGGATTGTTCAAAATAAAAAAAATGAAGCTAGAGCCCTTTGCTAATTCTACTCGAAGATAAATCCCATATCAATAGTAAGAGGAACTCTCCATAAGCCACTGATTTTTCTTATGACAATAATTGATCATGTTTTGAGAACTGTTTTACATTGCACACATAAACCAGACTTCCTTGACACAGACATTAGATGTTAACTTGGTAGCCTGTATCTCACTGCTCTGTTCACCAGACGATATTACATGAAATAACATGGTATCCACTTACCGCGGCACCGGTGAAATCTGAAAAACAATAGAAATTAAAAGAAGCAATAAATGTAATGAATAGTTTGTCCTCATAGAAGCACAAATAAATCATTCCGACTTAAATCATTCCCTCTGCCCATCTCGTTCTTTTGGCATTGGAGAGTTGCGGTTGCACTTATAAAATCCCAGTCTCAGTTTTGTCATTGAAATCGATGAGAGCATGAGCTCAATGGCAGTACTAGTCAGAGGGACTTGCAACTGCAACAAAGAGCCAAATACCATTCCCTGGGCTGGTGTACTAGCCAGTACAACTGGACACAGACCTTTCAGCATTTTGTTCCATCATTCTCTTAGCCAGTCCAGTATTTTTCACTGGTTGTATTTTTGGCCTTGACCGATGGGGCATTCTGCTGTGCAACTCAGCTTATGTGAGTTCCTGAAAGGTACTAAATGCAGAGGCAGTGAATGGTTATGGGTTTCTTCCCTGCCCCTCCCCAAGAGGGAAGAAGGGAGAAAAACATGGAGGCTGAATCATTTAAGCAGTGCTATTGCTACAAGCACATCCTACTGGAAATAGATGGATATGGGGAGAGGAAGACATACAAATAAATAAACACTTGGGTTAATCTAAACAAAATGCTAAAATGAACCTAATTTAAAAAAAACATAATGTTGAAAAAAAAGGATGAAAATCCAAAATATACTATCATTGTTTTCACACTTAGTATCTTACACATTTGAGCTGTTTGGTGAATAGCCTTCCTGATAATGTAATAATTTGACACTGTTAACATCATTATTCACAGCTTCATTTGGTATTTTACATCTCCAGCTATGTTACAAAAAAATAAAGAGTAGCATCTCGCTTTGTGTGTTTGTGATAATAATGTTGCAGTGAAGACCACTTGACTCTCTAGGTCTTTGTCAACAGTCCCCCTTTAAAAATGATTAGTATAAAGGAGCCATGCGTAAATTGTGATTGCTGGAAATCTGAGAGGGAGAGGTGCCCTTTTGGCTATTTCTGATGAAGGGTTACATCCAAAAACCTGCCTTTTGCTTTCAGATGCTGATTGATTACTTCATGGCCTGGCTCCTCTCAATCTTTGCATTCTCCTTCAGCTCTACAATCCACTAGACAGCAGTGCTCCAGAAGCTCTGGATGCTTGAGCAGTCATAACTGACCGTTCCCTCCGTGACTACCTGGTTAGGTCCACGCCCCCCCTACAACCCACCCTCCCATCCTGGCACCTTCCCCTGCCACCGCAGGAACTGTAAAACTTGCGCCCACACCTCCTCCCTCACCCCTATCCAAGGCCCTAAAGGAGCCTTCCACATCCATCAAGGTTTTACCTGCACATCCACTAATATCATTTATTGTATCCGTTGCTCCCGATGCGGTCTCCTCTACATTGGGGAGACTGGGCGCCTCCTAGCAGAGCGCTTTAGGGAACATCTCCGAGACACCCGCACCAATCAACCACACCGCCCCGTGTACCAACATTTCAACTCCCCCTCCCACTCTGCCGAGGACATGGAAGTCCTGGGCCTCCTTCACCGCCGCTCCCTCACCACCAGACGCCTGGAGGAAGAACGCCTCATCTTCTGCCTCGGAACACTTCAACCCCAGGGCATCAATGTGAACTTCAACAGTTTCCTCATTTCCCCTTCCCCAACCTCATCCTAGTTCCAAACTTCCAGCTCAGCACTGTCCCCATGACTTGTCCGGACTTGTCCTACCTGCCTATCTCCTTTTCCACCTATCCACTCCACCCTCTCCTCCCTGACCTATCACCTTCATCCCCTCCCCCACTCACCCATTGTACTCAATGCTACTTTCTCCCCACCCCCACCCTCTTCTAGCTTATCTCTCCACGCTTCAGGCTCACTGCCTTTATTCCTGATGAAGGGCTTTTGCCCAAAACGTCGATTTCGCTGCTCCTTGGATGCTGCCTGAACTGCTGTGTTCTTCCAGCATGACTAATCCAGAATCTGGTTTCCAGCATCTGCAGTCCTTGTTTTTACCTAGTCCATTAGTGTTGGCCATCTGCTAAACTCTAGAATTTCCCTCCCTAAACCTTTCCACCTCTCTTCCCTTTTCTTTTCCTTTAAGTCGATCCTTGGAAATTCCCTCTTTAATCAAACTTCTGGGTAACCTGCCCTAAACTCTTACTTGGCTCTGTTTCAAATTTTGCTCCATGAATTCCCTATATGCATTACCTTTTGGGAAGTTTTATGATTTATTGTGCATGATACATGAAGCAAGATAACAGAAAATTACAGAAGGACTTCAAGGTATATGAAATTCTGCAGCTAAATAATCTTCATTGGAAGAAATCAGTAGCAGAAGGGTAAAAAGAAGCCTGTTAGGTGTGATTTAATAATAAGCAGATCATTCATACTTATTAGCATTGGGGTGAGTCATTTTTTTTCAATTATGTCATGGCAAAACATGTGCCCCATGCTGCAATGTTGTACAGATTGTGACTATAATGTTCATTTGAAGGGCTTATGTTTGACAGGAGAAAAGGAGAGATGGTAAAATATGCGTGAGTGTACATGCTTTTTACTGGAGTAAACTAACATCTACTACATCAAGGGTGATAGAATGTTAAAATAAAAATCACAGAATTAAAATAACAGGACTTCAGTATTGCTGAACAAAGACATTTTTTCAAAGCTTTTCGTTTTGTAGTCATCAGGACACTTCACAAGAATATCAATTCAAGGGGAAAACCAACATTGATATCGCATGAGAGAAGAGTGCTGATTGGTTGGCAAGTGGACTGCATTTGGTAGATTCATTGCCATGGAGAATGCACCTATTAACACTGATTGACAGTTTAACAGCCAGGCTTTCTTCATATTTTAAACCAGATGGGTTGATTTGGATTAATCATGGCATTGTTGTGAGGAAAACAAAGTAGCAAATGGGTGTCAGCTATGTTATTGAATTGAAACAGGTGCAGTATGAATATAGGTTCTTTATGTTTGCAAAGAACAGGGCCTTGTGTATTAATGTACTTAGCTTCCAACACATGCAAGTACATTGCAAGCCTGACTGTCAATCCTAAGTGATTATTAGTATAATACTTTACATACTCAAGTTTATTCAGCAAATGTCCAATGTTAAACACTGTGGTCCATGCTTTGCAAGCATGTCCTGTTTTGATATGATTAGTAACTTGCTTGCTACAAACAGCCAAAAATAATAAGCTGCTTAATATGATCTGCCAGTCAATGGGACCTACAGCCTATATACCTGTACCTGTCATCACACTGTCACTGAAATTTATATATTACTCACTTGTGTGATAGGAAAAAAGTTTTTTTTTGGCTTGATGGCAGTTTCTGCTCATATTTTAAAGGTAGTAATTAACAACAGAGGAGTGGCTTTAAGTGGCATTTAATGAGGCAGCTTTGCTCTGGATGTGATTGTGTTCAGCGTGGATATTGAACACCAAGGTGGGGAAATTGTTTTCGTAAATAGGTGTAGGTTGCAGAACTCTGAGGTATGGAGAAATCCAGGTGTTTTGGTGCATGAATCACAGAAGATAAGTATGCAAGTAAATCATGACGACAGGAAAACTGATAGAATGTTATGGTTTATTGCAAGGGCAAGAGTCAGAGGTGATGTAATTAAAACAAATAAGATCCTGAAGAGGCTTGACCAAGTGGATTTCAAAAAGATGTCAAAAGAATTTAGTCTCCATGGGAGAATCTAGAACTAGAAATCATAGCTGAAAAATAAAGGGTCACCCATTTAGAACAGAGATGAGGGAATATTTGCTTTCTCTCCGAGGATGGTGAGTCTTTGGAATTCCCTTCCTCTAAAGGCAGTGGATGCTGAATCTTTGAACATTTTTAAGGCAGAGATAGTTTGATTCTTGATTTCCAAGGGAATGAAAGATCATTGGTGATATGCAGGGATGTAGATTCAAGGTGAAAATCAGATCAGCCATGATCTTACTGAATGGCAGAACAGGCTCGAAGGGCCGAACGGTCTTTGTTCATATGTTTATACTGGCAACCTTTTGTTTGAAGGAACAGAATTTTATTCAAAAAGGGAAACACTGAACAAAACAAACTGATATCAGTTTGCTGCTCTAAGATATCACATACACTAGTCTGTTGAGAATTCTCTGTTTCACCAGTAAAGGAAGAACATACTTATGTTACTAATGCAGCCTTGCCAGATCCTTTTACTAAAGAGTTGATTGTTCATCTTATACTACACGGTTAAAATATAAGAACATTAAAATTTTTGTCAATATTTATCATACTCCTTTGAATGGAACATATATTCTTCCCATCAAAACATGTAAATAATCATGGATAAAGTTTCCGAGAGTAAAGTCTTCTCTATGAAAGGAATGGTATTGCTGTCAATTATCTGGGAGACTGTCATTTTCCTGTAACTTGCGATGGCCTTTTTCTGTGGCTTTCCATGTTATGTGACTGATTTACATCCAGGAATCATCTACTACCAACATGCTTGCTATCCCTCATTGAATCTGATGATCTGCCATTGATTTATACATCCATCACGTGAGGAATGAAGAAGGACTCAACATATGGATAAAGGTGGCATAAACACTCTGCAGCAAAATAATATGGGTAAACATTTGAAAGCATAGTTATAAGGATAATTATAGATCACACAAAATCACCAACTAGAAAGTTCTATCCAAACTCATCTGACTAGAGAGAACCCAGTGTCATTATCATAGCACCAAATATTTCTTAGGTACTTTCAGGTGTTTGCCCCTTCTAACTTACTTGGATGTCCATCTGACACGTGGTAGAGCAGTTCTGAATATTACTCCAAATTTGCTTTTCCTGGTTTAAACATATGCTCCAACATTCTATAGCCATAGTTTATTTGGGTGATATCCTGGAGTAGGTGAGGCCTGTAGAAGCTGGAGATTAGAGTCGAGAGTGTGGTGGTGGAAAAGCACAGCAAGTCAGACAGCATCTGAGAAGCAGGAGAATCAAAGTTTCGGGCATAAGCCCTACATCAGATGAAGGGCTTTTGGCTGAAACGTTGATTCTCCTGCTCCTTAGATGCTGCCTGACCTGCTGTGATTTTCCAGCACCACACTCTTGACTGATATCCTGGAGTTACAGTTTGTACCCATTTATAACTTAACATGTTGCTCCCTGTCAGTCCTGTCTCTTCAAGGCTTAAGGGCTTCTCTAATATTTCTTCCTAACTCATAGAGTCATAGAGTTGTATAGTACAGAAACAGACCCTTTAGTCCACCTCAATGCTGACAAGATATCCTCAATTAATATCATGCCATTTGCCAGCATTTAGCCTATATTCCTCTAAACCTTCCTATTCATATACCCGTCCAGATGCCTTTTAAATGTTGTAATTGTACCAACCTCCATCAGTTCCCCTGGCAGCTCATTCTATACCCGTACCACCCTTAGTGTGAAAAGGTTGCCCATTAGGTCCCTTTTAAATCTTTCCCCTTTCACCTTAAACATATGCCCTCGAGTTTTGGACTCCCCTCCCTTGGGAAAAAGACCTTGGCTATTTATCTATCCATGCCCCTCATGATTTTACAAATCTCACTCCTCAGCCTCTGATTTTCCAGGGAAAATAGCCTCAGGCCATTCAGCTTTTCCCTGTAACTCTAGCCCTCCAACTCTGCCAACGTCCTTGGTAAATCTTTTCTACATCCTTTCAAGTTTACTAACATCTTTCCGAAAGCAGAGTTACCAGAATTGAACACAGTTTTCCAAAAGTTGCCTAATCGATATTCTTACAGTTACAACAAGGCAACCCAACTCCTATCAAAGCACTGACCAATAAAAGCACCTTCTTCATTACCCTGTCTAGCTGTGATTCTACCTTTAAAGAACTGTGAACCTGCACCCCAAGGTAACTTTGTTCGGTAACACTCACCATGACCCTGCCATTAAGCATATAAGGCAAAAGTGAGTATTGCAGATGCTGGAGATTAGAGTCCAGATTAGAGTGGTGCTGGAAAAGCACAGAAGGTCAGGCAGCATCCGAGGAGCAGGAAAATCAGCATTTCGGGCAAAAGCCCTTTATCAGGAATGAGGCTGGGAGCCTCGGGTGGAGAGATAAATGGGAGGGAGTGGGGCTGGGGAGAAGATAGCCAAGAGGACAGGAGGTGGATGGAGGTGGGGATGAAGGTGATAGGTCGGAGAGGAGGGTGGAGCGGATAGGTGGGAGGGAATATTGGCAAGTAGGACAGATCATGAGGATGGTGCTGAACTGGAATGTTGGAACTGGGGCAAGGTGGGGGAGGAGAAATGAGGAAACTGGTGAAGTTCACATTGATGCCCTAGAGTTGAAGTGTTCCGAGGTGGAAGATGAGGCATTATTTCTCTAGGTGTCGGGTGATGAGGGAGCAGTGGTAGAGGAGGCCCAGGACCAATATGTCCTTGGCAGAGTGGGAGGGGGAGTGAAATGTTTGGCTACGGGTCAGTGGGGTTGATCGGTGCAGGTGTACCAGAGATGTTCCCTGAAGTACTATTAAGTATATAAATCCTGCCCTGATTTGGCTTACTAAAATGCAACACTTTATATTTATCTAAATTAAACTCCATCTGCCACTCCTCGGCTCATCTGATCAAGGTCTCATTGTATTCTAAGATAATCAGCTTCCCTGTCCGTTGCACCAACAATTTTGGTGTCATCTGCAAACTTAGTAACGATGCCTCCTATGTTCACATCCAATCATTTATATAAAGCAGCGGACCCAGCAGTGTTCTTTGCAGCACAGGTCACTGGCCTCCAGTCTGAAAAACAACCCTCCACCACAACCCTCTGTCTCCTACCTTCAAACCAATTTTGTATCCAAATGGCTAGTCCTCTGCCCCAGGCATTACCTTGGCTAATTTAATGTGCTGTGTTGCACAATGATTAGCATATAGAGTGTAACTAATATGAGTTGAAAGGCTGATGCTTTGGAGGTTAGTTCAATCATTTCTTTGAGTCTCGGGGTGGGTGAAACTTTCCTTCACTTATTCCTCCCTTCAGGAGATTGGAAAGGTTGGATACTGATTCTCTTCCAATAACCTATCAAACCCTCACCCTCTACCACTTAGAACAGTAAGTGATGAACAGTAACCTCACCACTAGCAAGATCCCTTCCCTAGTGCATACCATCCTAATGTGTAACCATAATCTTCATTCCTTTACTATTGCCGAGTTAAGATCCTTGCTCCACCCCCCCAACAGTGTGGGTGTCCCTCCACATAATGGATTGCAGAGGTTCAAGAAAGCAGCATACCACAATCTTCCTAAGGGTGAATGGAAATTCTCAATAAATACTGGTCAAGCCAGCAATGCCAACATCCCATGAATTAATTAAAAATGGATAGAATCTATTACTCGGTTTTGTAGTCCAGTTCTCATTGGAGTGAGTTAGAAACTCTGCTGCTGTTCTAGAGGTGAAGACTGCGTAGCTTAATGTGGAAAGTTAAAAGAAAAATAATAAATTTGCACTCTTTTTATCTCTTCTCGGCTGGATAAACCCAGCACATACCTTTCTGCCTTTTCCCATCAGGCTACCAAGTTAAATCTGTTGCTGGAACTAAGTGACATTATCAGGACCAATAATGCATATGGTGAAATGGACCCAGGAAGCTTTGAAGTGTGTCATTAGTATCTGTTTTCAGAGCTGCTAAACTTCAGAACTTGTTAGGGAGACTGGATAACTTGGGTAGTTTAACTCTTCACTCACTCACTTCTAGCTGATGGATTGAATTAAAGTCTCCACTCATGTTAGGACAATCTATATGATTTTTGAAGGTACCAGGGATAATGGACATGGGGCCTAGTCACATTGCCTATAATTTATGTAGTTCAACACAAAATGAAGGGCAAATTGAGAGGAAGTTGATCTAAAGTGGATTTGTATTTAATATTAGAAACGTTGAGAGGGATATTCCATGCATTTGAATAAATTGTCATCATATCTGCAGCTTTACATAGCAATGCATTTATCACCTTCTTGGAAAATCATTTCCATTGTGGGCCTTATGCTTAATCCAAAAATTTTGACATATTGCAATAAGCACCTTCCAGCATGGAAATCCAATGAAAAATGTAATAATTCTGAAGTAAACAGATGATAAACCTGGCCCTGACAATGCAGTGGTAATTGATATCGGATGTGAGTAAATGCTCAGGATCAATGATTATTTAATCTCACCAAAATGTCCTGTTCCACTCATCTTTTTTCTGTGATTTTCTCTGCTCCTCACTGAACAGGCACTGGGTTCCCTCTTGTAGCTCATTTAAGCTCCCACTATTCATCTGTGATTGAGACAGAAGGTGCCAGCAGGCTGTTTGATCACAAATATCAAAGTCAAGAGCAGGTCTTACATATTTACACATCCAACAGGGCTTGCTGGAGTACTGGGAATCCTGATTAATTACTTAGCATTGCAAAGTATTTACAGGACTGGCACAAGCCATTCAGCCCAACTTCTTATGCTCCACACAAGCCACCAATGCTGCTTCAACTAAACCCATTAATGTATCCCTATCTTCTCTTCCCCCTCATGCATTTAACTAGCTTACCCTTAACTGAATCTATGCTGGTTCCTCAGCTGGTCCTTGTGGTAGCAAGGTTCACATCCTAACCACTGTCTGGACAAGAAAGTCAATTCTAATGGATTTACTTGTGATTATTTTTGTTTAAAACAACCTACCTAGCTCTCCCATGCAAGTGGAAATATCTTTACTTGCTGAGCTAACTTACATACTTATCATCAACCTGAGCTACAAATCTTCTCAAAAATCACTAATATCTTTTCTACATGAACCCTGGCAAATGCTTGATTTAGTTTTCTTTGCACTAACCAACCAACCGGAGCTCTTCCATTGTTGCTCAGACTGAGACTAACTAAGTTACAGTGGATAAACCTTAGATTTCTCTGGTTTGTATGCTTAAACTTCACTGCATGAAGAATACAGAGTTTTTGAACTTTGACGTGGTAACATATACAGTGTACTCTTTTTACGTATAATCGTTGATCAACATGAGCACATTACATTGAGTTGATTTTGCCTCTAAAACATGGGATAAGGAAGAGGTATAATTTCATCAGTATTAAAAAACAACAATCTATTATTTCAAATATGTCCCTAGGATTGCAGAAATTAAGGATGGCAGCTCACCAGGACATGAAGTGATGGGCAAAAAAATGCTGGCCCAGCTAGTGACACCCACCTCTCTTGAACAACATAAAAATCAGAACTTAGGAACATAGAAACAAGGCCGTTCAAAGCCTTAAGACTATTCAGCATTCAGATAAATCACTCAGACATCTGTTGCCTAGCTCCATCCACAACTTGATTCTCTGTCCATTCATGCCCTTGGTTAACACATGGTTAATTGAGCTGTCATCTCCTGCTTTTTGTAGAGGAGGATCCTGGATATGTATCATCTTTTCACGTGTGGTAGTGTTTCCTCACTTTTCTCCTGAATGGTCTGGTTTTGATTTTATGGATTTTAAGGGTTCCTTGGTCCTAGCCACCCCACCAGCATTTTCTGTGAAATATTGCAGGATTAGTGCAGGATTTACCAGTGACTCTGAGTCTATTGTAACATCACTCAAGAAGTGTCAGGACAAGTCCAAACAAATCGTATTGACCATTCCTGAGCTTGTAGTTAGTGGTCTCATTGCTCCTTGTCTTCTGACTTGCAAAATCTATAGAGACATAGAAAATGGGAGCAGCGGTATGCTCTTCGGCCCTTCAAGCCTGCTCCACACCATCCAGGATGCTGGTGGCATCGGGATTCTTTGCTATTTTTGTAATTATGCCACTTCTATTAATTCCACTTTTATTTTCTGAATTTTCTCTCTCTTCAGCTCTTCCTTTGACATGCCTTTGTCCACTGGCAACCACTGTGCTTTGCAACTATAGAAATTAGTGAAGGATGCACACAGGTTAAAGTAGATTGTGGGACAAAAATACCTTGGAATACAAAACTGCCATCCAGCTTTATTATTCAGAGGTAGTTTTCTTTAATTCCAACTCTGTAGAGTTAATTTTGTCTTTGAACAATAGCACAAAGCACACAAAATGGGCTTGGTCTCCCATTGTACAACTTTGCTGATTGAAATAAAAAGAAAGAGAAAGGGGGAGAAGTTTTCAAGCAGATAAAATCAATATCCTGCATTTTATAATCTATCCAAAGTCGAAACTAGCCCCGGTGCCTATGTCATAGAAAAGAGAAAGTAGTTTCAGTGCCACAATGAGTTGTAGGTAAATTCCTCTCAGGGCAAATCAAAACATCCTCATGATCATTATTTCCATTTGACAATCTTCTCTCTCCTATTATTCCTCAACGTTTTACTTTAATTACACTCTATCTTACTATTTATTCTCCAAATCCTTTTGTTTTTACTGTGTACCCTTTACACTTCATAGTTCCCATGTTGTGCAACATCAGCTTAATCCAGGGATCTGCAACTAGTGGCCCTCAAGCACTAGTGACATCTCTTTCATCACTCCTAACTTTTCCCAGTAGGATTGTGTCAAAGTGAAAAAAAAAGTTGCAAAAAATGAAGTCAAGGAAAGTTAAAGCTGTGCTTTTATTGCGGAATAAAAAGGATAATCATTATGCAACACTTTACGGTTCCAAGTTATTATTTTAATGGAAGACTTCATTGTGCTCTAAGTAAACCTGTTTGAGTGGTACAGTTACACCATGATGATAGATAATGCCTTTAACTCAAGAAGCAGGTATTAAGTTGTAATCATTGTTGCTTCCTGTATAGCTGACATGATAAATTATTCTATATGTGATGTCAAAAAGCATTTTCTTTTCCTGAGGATCAATAGCCTAAGAAAATTGTCTTAATTTTACATATCTTAAGTTAAATATTTGTTTAAAGGTAGCCTAACTTACAAGGCTTTGGTAAAAAAGTCAAGAAATGCAATAATTCAGAGTTGGATCCATAATAATTTTATTTTCTTTCTACTAACACATAAGCTTGAAAACTGCATTCTATTTATTATGTCAGGTTATACATTCTGCCAGAGATACCTTGCAATATATCAATTTCCCAAAGTTTCATCTTGCAATTCCCAATAGTTTCTATTTTGGGTTTTTTAAAAAAAGACTCTTCATATAAAAATAGTTACCAAATTCTAGCTTAATCTCTTTGTCCCAAGAGTTTTTACTTGCACTGACCTTGGTGTAGATCAAAGATTTTGCTTGAGCCCTTGTGCAGAGATAGGGTCAAGCATGGAGCAGAGAGCTGTCAGTGAATTAGACACTTGTAGTTACCTCGTTCTATTCTATCTAACCCTCCAATCAAAGGGCCATTTTCTGAATTTGCAGTAAGCCTCAACTTAATAGTGTATGAGCAAAATATTTGATCATACACTATTAATGGTGTGAATGTACTAGAAATGTTGACTTGTGCTGCCTGAGTATGGGGCTCTCTACCAAATGCAGGACATTGAAAAACTGCATTGGTTCACTACTCCTAACACTCCTCAAAATGTATCCATTATGTCCGAGACACTGGAGTAAATTTTGACTTGGTGTGATAGTGTAAGCTTCCTGATTTTTATCTCCTGTTAAAGTTTGCCTATTGACTGTTATTCAGTTGATACTGTTGTACAAAGTCAAAACCTACCTCCCTATGCCATGAATGTTTAGTTCAGCTCACCTTCTACAGATCCAATTGGCACTTGAATTTCTGCAGGCATTCCTGATTGTTAAACTAACCTTGGAAGGATCCTCAGAAGCACAAGAAAAATAGCATCAACAGCTGTTTCTCCAGTTTTCAATTATAGTAAAACCACTGCCAATGTTCAAAGTTCAACCCCATTCTATTTGTGTTCACTGTAAAACAATGTCAAAGAGAAATGGCACCCATGGGTAGCGACTGCATCAGAGAAAAAACAAAATCCAATGATTAATTCAATAGGCTGAGTATGCCATAGGTCATTGAAGAGTAGTCAGTCAACATCTTGCAGAGGGATAATACCAAAGTGGTATTATCGCTGGACTGTTAATCCAGAGACCCAGATAATATTCTGGGGACCCCAGATTGAATTCTGCCACAGCAGATTGTGGAATTTGAATTCTTTTAAATAAAGTCTGGAATTAAGAGTCTGATGGTGGCCATGGAAAATCCCATCTTGTTAACTAATGTCCTTTAGGAAGGGAACTGCCGTCTTTACCTGGTCTGGCCTATGTGTAACTTCAGACCCACAGAAATGTGATTGACTCTTAACTGCCATCTGAGCAATTAGGGATGGGCAATAAATGCTGCCGAGCCAGTGATGCTCTCACCCCATGAACGAATAAAGAAAAAAGGTCTTCATATGTACAGAGAAAGCTTGTGTTTATAGTATACTTATCATGATCTGAGGGCCCTGGATCCAAAGCACTTTACAGCCAAATAACTATCTTTAAAATGCAGTTACTACTGTAACGTAGGAAATGCAAAGGGCATATTTGTTCACAGCAATTTTGTAGAGGTTTATAAAATCATGAGGGGCATGAATAGGGTAAATAGGCAAGCTCTTTTTCCCAAGGTAGGACAGTCCAGAACTAGAAGACGTAGGTTTTAAGGTGCGAGGGGAAAAATTTAAAAGGGACCTAAACGGCAACATTTTCACACAGAGGGTGGTGCGTGTATGGAATGAGCTACCAGAGGAAGTGGTGAAGGTATCTGGATGGGTGTATGAATAGAAAGGGTTTAGAGGGATATGCACCAAAGGCTGGCAAATGGGATGAGATGGTTTGCCTAGACAATTTGGACTGAAGGGTCTGTTTCTGTCAAAAGCTCTCAAAAACAGCAATGTGATGATGACTAGATGATAAGGTTTGGTTGAGAGGTAAATATTGACCGGGACTTCAAAATAACCTTCTTATTCAAAATGTTTTGCGACATATGAACACTTTTTTGTCTGAAATCTAGAGGAAGCAGAAGTGGTCTTCACTAGCATTCTGAAATGGTTACTAACAAACAAGAAGCCTAATTTACATCATTACCAGTTATCTTTCTGTTGAAATCAATGGGAATGAAATTTCAGCACACTATCATTGTGTGGTCCAGTGGACAGGGAAGAAGGTTACCTCAGATTACAATGGGATCTTGATCAGATGGGCCAATGGCCTGAGGAGTGACAGATGGAGTTTAATTTAGATAAATGTGAGGTGCAGCATTTTGGAAAGGTTAACCAGGGCAGGACTTATACACTTAATGGTAAGGTCCTGGGGAGTATTGCTGAACAAAGAGACCTTGGAGTGCAGGTTCATAGATTCTAGATAGTGAAGAAAGTGTTTGGTATGCTTTTCTTCATTGGTCAGTGCATTGACTATAGGAGTTGGGAGGTCATGTTGCAGCTGTACAGGACGTTGGTTAGGCCACTTTTGGAATATTGTGTGCAATTCTGGTCTCCTTCCTATTGGAAAGATGTTGTGAAACTTGAAAGGGCTCAGAAAAGATTTACAAGGATGTTGCCACGGTTGGAGGATTGAGGTTTAGGGAGAGGCTGAATAGGCTGGGGCTGTTTTCCCTGGAGCGTCGGAGGCTGAGGAGTGACCTTATAGAGGTTTATAAAATCATGAGGGGCATGGATATGATAAATACACAAAGTCTTTTCACAGGGGTGGGGGAGTCCAGAACTAGAGGGCATAGGTTTAGGGTAAGAGGGGAAAAATCTAAGAGGGATCTAAGGGGCAACTTTTTCATGCAGAGGGTGGTACAATTGCAACATTTAAAAGACATCTGGATGTGTATATGAAAAGGAAGGGTTTAGAGGGATATGAACCAAGTGCTGCAAATGGGACGAGATTAATTTCGGATACCTGGTCGGCATGGACAAGTTGGACTGAAGGGTCTGTTTCTGTGTTGTACATCACAACGATTCCGTGACTCTTTCACTATCATCTACTTGTGTTACAAATAAAGCCAACTCTATCTCATGAAATTAAATTTATGACAAACTTCAAAATGCTATCTTTAATATTATCTGAATATGTAAAGTTACCAACAATGCCATGAACTAACGACATCAATAATTATATGAACTTCTTAAAGACAAAATAGAAATATGTAACTGAATTTTAGGAACAGTCAGTTATAAAGCTCACGTTATTGGAAAACCATCATGAACTGCTTGATGAATAGCTTGCCTAAGTACTAGTGCTGGGGCAGATCTCGTAAGAGCTGCTCAGCCACATTTCCTCACCAGGATATCACCCCTGACACATTACTAATAATCTGGAAAAAAAAAACAACTTGTACACCCTATCCAAGCCTAATGTTATTCAGGTCAATTGTATTAAACCTATTACTACCCTCGCTTACACCAACTAATGTAGAACAGATCAAGAGTCAAAAGTGGGATTTTTGTGTTCACTTTTCCTTTGCTCTCTTCTAGGTATCAGGGTTATCTCTAAAAGAAATCATAACAGAGGCTTGAAAGTTCACTGGGCAGGTAGAAGCATGTCCTTTGGGATATGTGGGAAATTAACAGTTCAGAAAAATATGCTTGCTTATGTCAGCTCAATATCGCAATTGATGACACATATACTATAATAAATTGTTGTTACTAGAAGTCTCTCAGGCTTTTCAACTCCTTAACACATCAGGCAGTAAAAAGCAACTGCAGTTTGCATTAAAAGTCAGAATCATCAATGGTTAATTCTGCCATCACCGGGATTAATTTTTTTCTACTGGAAGTTCAGTAGCAAACCAATTTTGTGCCAAATCCAGTTTGAGACTTGGAGGCTGCTGTGCTTTTTGTACAGATTCCAAGGCCCTGATGTTGCATCATGCGATACCAGCATATGAACATTTAACATACTTGAAATTCCTCTCTCCTTTAATTTAGTGCAGGCATTAATCATTTCATTTTAAATGGGGTTAATACTATGCTAAAATATCAAAAGGAAGAATCTCAAACAAATATCGAATGTTCCTGCTTTAGTATCCCTTAGCGAATTGTCAGGGCTAATGTAATTTAGACATACAGCAATCACTATCCATCATTTGTAATTACAAACATCCTAGGTGCTCTCCATGCCCATCATTACCACAATCTACTCACACACTGCTTATGGTTTGAAAACATTAGTTTGTTCTGTGGGAGTGAAAGCTAGTTTCACTTTCCGCCAGAGCAATAACTCTTATCGGTGAAAACAATAGAAGAAATAATGGATAATGGAGTCAACTACAACCGGAGTCTAATTCATGGATTTAAATAGTTCATTTAAAAGAAAAAAATGGAGAGCTAGTTGTGAATTCCCGATCTACAATCTGCCTCAATGGATTTGGGTGGTTACATAAAATAATAATGGATAACTGGGAGAGAAGCACATGTCTATATTCCAAAACAAGGCATTCCAAAGATTGATATAAAACTCTAACATTTACTGGGAAAGAGCTGTAGGCTGCAGTTTATCCATGAGATTTATATAGTTCATGTAGAGACTAACAGATAACTGGGAGCGAGCTACCATGTTGAATCTAAATTAGATGAATGTGAATCATTGCATTCAGATGGTTATGTAAAAAAAAAGGGTGTTCAGGAGTGAAGTTCAGGCTTTAATCAACAAAAGGGTTTAGACAGTGAAATATTGAGTCTTGCTTACTAGAGCCAAGTTTTGTTTGAAGGTAGTTTGAATATTTTTGGGTAATATGAAGCCAAGCAATTCTTGGCTAGAGATTGGGTCACGAATCAGAGAAGCAACTTGAGCAGTCTAAGTTTTTATTGGAGCTGAAATTAGACAGCAGCCTGAAAATTACTCCCTGCTATATGTTCATTGTATGAGACGTTTAGTATCAGGAAGCATGCATGTTTAGTTCATTTCTGGGGCTATAGTGGCTACCATTGTGTATGGTTGTTGTTGTTGCTGCAGACCTTCCAACTCACATTGACTATAAAGGTAGCAGCCCAGTTCCTGTACAAACACTCACATTTTAACAATAATACACACTTACCTCATTATTTAGCTCACTGGCACACTTTGTATCAAACAGAGTGAATGAAGGGAACTGTGACAAAACAGAATTTGGCAGCACCTTGCTTCTTCTGCACCTGGCTCAGTTTTTGCACTCACATTAAATTGGAAGGTCTGCTGTTGGGTGCTTTCCATGTATAACACACGATGACATTCACACAAGATAATGAACAGTTGTGACTTTATCAGTGCAAGTTTATTAAGCAATTAACCCAGAATAGGTTATAGAACGAATCTATCTGCTCTGTAATATGTATTTACAGGGAAGATGCCAGCTCGGAAGGCTGTCTGTTGTTTGGTCCCCACGTGCATACACTGGGCATTGTTGTAAAACAAGCTGTCTGGCTGATTTCTAAACTGCCAACCTTTAATAACTTAGCCACAGAAAATTCAAACCCACCTTTGTTCTCAACCTTTAGGTCTTCCTGAAGGAGTTCATTTTGTCGGTTCCCAAGTACGAATGCCAGGAAGGAGAGGATTAATGCATCCAGGATGCCGATGATAGCCAGGATATAGGCCCAGCGCACAGAACAGTTTCCCAGTGTGTATTTCCCTGTTTTATTTCCACACATCTTTCTCACAGCTTCCGAGTCCCATCCATCAGGAAATATCATGCAGCCCAACACAAGACAAACAGCTAAGGGGAAGGGTGGAGGAAAGGAAAAAATGAAGTCAGGCAAAGATATTGAAAGAGAATCTTATAACATACAGCCTTCTCCATTATTAATAAAACCAATATAGTGTAAGCATCTCTGGCACTTTAACCTTCCACAAAACTTCTGAAAGGAATTCCTTAAAGTGGCTGGGTTCGTAATTCTCAAATGATAAGAAAATTGTTAACGTGAGCTTTTCAGAAACTATTAATTAAAATAGTAGAAATATTAATCAAAGTAAGTGAATGTCAATAGTTCTCTAGAAACAAGATTGTTTGCTATTAACCTAAGAAGGAGGCAGGCTGCTTTGTTTTTCAGACATATCAGAGAATAATTTAAATGAAGAAGGTCCTTCAGCTTACTTTTCTGGGATACCAGCTTACTATCTTCTATCTAGATGATTGGTAATTAGATTCAGTGTTCTAGCTGTCATAAAACACCCTCCTTGGCACTTTGTTCTGGCTATGATCATCTCTCAGTATTCACAGCCTCCCACTGACCATACATACTCACAGACAGTCACACACATATGCACGCATACACAGACACGTCCATTTCTTGTCAACAACGCCTACATAGTGGGGAACACTACTTTTTATGAGTAAGTAAGGCCTAATCATCTGCTCATGTGAGTTAGAAATGGTTCTGCATATTCTAAACAGGAGACTTACAACTCCTCAGGATCTGTTTTCTACTTGAAAGATGGGTTATAGGCAGCTGAAAATCTAGTGAACATATTCTACATCCTTCAGGCAAGACTTCAAATGAATGCAAAACCTAAGAGTCTAGAACCAGGTGGTGACATTGTCAGGAGAATGGATACACCATTTAGGACTGAGATGAGGAAAGATTTCTTCACCTAGAGAGTGGTGAGTCTGTGAAATTGTCTGACACAGAAAGCTGTTGAGGGCAAAACATTGACTGTTTCTTTGAAGGAAGTAGATATGGCTCTAAGGGCTAAAAAGGGTGAAAGAGGATGGAGAGAAAGTGAGAACAGGACACTGAGTTGGATGATCAGCTATGGTCATATTGAATCGTGGAGCAGGCTTGAAGGGCTGTATGGCCTACTCCTGCCCCTGTTTTCTATGTTTCTATGTTGGTGCTTATAGTGAGGGATGATCAATACTCCTACTGACATTTGGTGAGAGACCATTGAAACCCTCAATGTCTTAAACCTGCTGTAAGTTCTATTCTTGTTGTTGAGCCTGAATTGTAAGTTTCAAGGGGATACTGAAATCACCCATTTCTGTATGCTGCAAGAACTGGCCAACCTTTAGGCTTGGGGTGATAAGTATCAAGTATCATTTGTGCCAGGCCATGACCATCTTAAACAAGACTGTATTTAATTATCTCGCCTTAAGGTTCAATGGCAATACTGTTATAAAATGAGCCCCCAACGACACCTCGAGGGCTATCATTGATAAAACTTAATTGGATTTCTGCTCTGAGCACTGTGGTTGCATGGACAGGCCAGAGGCTGGAAGCTTTTTACCAAGCTACTCATGTTCAGAATCCCTAACATGTGTCTACCATTTACAATGCATGTCTGACCCAAAGCACCACAGGCAGGGCAGGAGACACATTGCAAAATCACACCAGGGAGTGTACCCTTTGCTGTTGGCACCAATCTAATCCAATTGACCATCCAGTCAACTGAGCCACCCTGCCTTCCTTCCAGAGTCTGGGCTTCCTATGGCAACACTTATTACGACATGCACAGGTATTTTGGAAGGAGTTGGGGGTGGGGGTTGTTGATGGCTCAGTGATATTACACTGGACTGTTAATCTCAAGACATGTTAGATGGTGGAATTTGAATGCAATTGAAAAATTCTGGGATTAAAAGCCTAATGATGACCATGAAACTATTGTTGGTTGTGGGGTAAAAAACCCAACTGGCTCACTTAGAGACAAAAAAAGACACCAATGCCGGAATCCCAAATGGACAAACAGGAGGTTGGAAGAGTACAGCAAGCCAGTTAGCTTCAGGACTGAAGAAGGGTTAATACCTGAAACATTGACTTCTGCACCTCCTGATGCAACCTTGCTTGCTGTGATCTTCCAGCTTCCATCTGGTTCAGTAATGTCCTTTATGGACAGAAATCTGCCATCCTTAGCTGGTTTGGCCTACACGTGACTCCAGACACATAGCAATGTGATTGATTCTTAACTGCCCTCTGGGCAATTAGGGATGGGTAATAAATGCTGGCCTCGCCAGAGATGTCCATGCTCCATGAATGAATATTTAAGAAAAAGTATTGTGGTGGATTCTAACTGCTGGGATTCAGCATGTGGCTTGGTGACATATGCACCAAAACTGCCATTCAGTCAGTGGGTAATGGCTACCCAGCCTTTAAAACTGAGGGGCTAGGGGGCGGATCTGGGGGAAGTTGTTGTTGAGGAGGTGGGGAGGAAAGTGCACAGGTATTTTGGAAGGAGTTGGGGGTGGGGGTTGTTGATGGCTCAGTGATATTACACTGGACTGTTAATCTCAAGACATGTTAGATGGTGGAATTTGAATGCAATTGAAAAATTCTGGGATTAAAAGCCTAATGATGACCATGAAACTATTGTTGGTTGTGGGGAAAAAAACCCAACTGGCTCACTTAGAGACAAAAAAAGACACCAATGCCGGAATCCCAAATGGACAAACAGGAGGTTGGAAGAGTACAGCAAGCCAGTTAGCTTCAGGACTGAAGAAGGGTTAATACCTGAAACATTGACTTCGGCACCTCCTGATGCAACCTTGCTTGCTGTGATCTTCCAGCTTCCATCTGGTTCAGTAATGTCCTTTATGGACAGAAATCTGCCATCCTTAGCTGGTTTGGCCTACACGTGACTCCAGACACACAGCAATGTGATTGATTCTTAACTGCCCTCTGGGCAATTAGGGATGGGTAATAAATGCTGGCCTCGCCAGTGATGTCCATGCTCCATGAATGAATATTTAAGAAAAAGTATTGTGGTGGATTCTAACTGCTGGGATTCAGCATGTGGCTTGGTGACATATGCACCAAAACTGCCATTCAGTCAGTGGGTAATGGCTACCCAGCCTTTAAAACTGAGGGGCTAGGGGGCGGATCTGGGGGAAGTTGTTGTTGAGGAGGTGGGGAGGAAAGTGTGTGTGGTAAAGGTGTGGCCTAAGGTTTCCTGTGGGGATGAATGAGTGATTTATTATAACATGCCAGCGTCAGACTTCGGCACTGCAACCCTTACCTGGTGTGCTTATGTCTGCTGCCAGTCTCCATGCAGTTTAACAATGACTGTAAGGAGCAACAGGAGCAGAAGACAGACACACACAGACGATGTTTGGGAAACTCTTGCCAGCTCCAATCTGTTCTCACTAAATTATGGAATCCTTAGTATAGTCATTTATTCACAGGCTGATTCACACACTCTCGATTTCAAACACTCATGCTGCTGACTGCCACGAGTGTCTTTGGCAGGACCTGGATACACCAACACTTTTATTCATAGTCCTGATTTCACCCTGATTCACCAGGAGTTCAAGTCCCACCTGAACCAGAAGTGTGTAATAGCATCTCCAAATCCTGTCACAAAACTCTTCACAAACTGTGGCCTCTTCTCACTGAACCAATCATTTTCTTTTCCTGTCCATTCCCTGTTTAGTGCTGGATGTAAATTTGAGCATCTTCACTATCTTCCTTCTTTGAAATTGTATTGTGTTTCCATGTCTCATATATTATAATCCTGTTGTATGGAGGATCATTAGTCCTTAAAAAAAAGGCCTTATATTTACATGCCACTTTTCATGACCTCCTGATATCTTAAAGTGCTTTAAGAAATGAAGTATCCTTGAATTGTAGTCACAGTAGCTATACAGGTAAGACAGCAGCAAATATGCACATAGCAAGCTCCCCTAGTGGGCAGCACGGTGGTACAGTGGTTAGCACTGCTGCCTCACAACCCGGGTTCAAATCCTGCCTCAGGCAGCTGTCTGTGTGGAGTTTGCACATTCTCCCTGTGTCCTCGTGGGTTTGCTCCGGTTTCCTCCCACAGTCCAAATATATGCAGGTTGGATAAATTGGCCATGCTAAATTGCCTGTAGTGTTAGGTGTAGGGGAATGGGTCTGGGTGGGTTGCTCTTCGGAGGGTTGGTGTGGACTTGTTGGGCCGAAGGGCCTGTTTCCACACTGTAAATAATCTAATCATGAACAGTGCATTGATAGTGACCAGATAAACTGTTCTTTAATAAGGTTGAGAGATAAATAAATATGAGCCAGGACTCCTGTGATATCAACCTCCCCACCCCCTGCAAACAGGTCTTAGGGCCATGAATTATTTCATACCAGCCTGAACAAAAAGATGAACCTTGATTTATCATTTCACCTGAATGACAGCACCTCCAGAAATGCAGCAGCCTCTCTGTACGGCATTACAGATAACTTGAAGTTGAATGTTGCTGAAAAGAGAGACCTTTTTTTTGTTTCATTTGTAGGATTGTCCATCCCTATTTGGCAGAGGGCAATTATGAGTCAACCATACCAGATAAGGATGGCAGTTGCCTAAAGACATTACTGAACCAAATAGCTTCATCCCCCAACAATCAATCTCATGGATCATTAAACTCTTCATTCCAGATTTTTACTAAATTCAAATTCCACCATCTGCCTGGCACTTGAACCCAAGTCTCCAGAACACTACCTAGGTTACTAGATTAATAGTCTAGTGATAATATTACTCGGCCTTCACCTCACCAATCTTGAAGCTTTTCCTCTTGCACTCATCAGGACAAATGCAAGAGTGCCAAATTTCAAATGATCACAACAATTGGTATTACAAAACAAAAAGAATAAAGCAGATGAAATATATTTAAGTTTTGTGTTATTTTTAAAAATAAATCAAGGAGATTGGAGAGCTTCTCATTTCTTTCAACAGGGCAAGGTCTTGGCCAGTCAGAGTCAACTTGCCAACCAATCAGTACCCTTTTCTCCTGATGTATATTTGGTTGAGATTATTTTAAATTTAGCATTCTTGCATCTGTCCTGATGAGTGCAAGACTAAAAACCTCAGTGTCATTTCTCTCTTTTCAACAATATTCAAATTTACACTATCAAATTCCTGTTTACCAACAGTAACTTGCATTTATATCATATATGTAGTATATGTAGTGAAGCAAAACCTTTGCTGTAAAGCGTTCTAAATTGTGACACTGAATCCAATAAGGTGACTCTAGAACAGGTGACCAAAAGGTTTCTCAAACTGAAATGGTTTCAAGGACTGTCTTAAAGAAGGAAAGAGGGGGGTTTAGGGGGAGAATTCCTGAACTTAGGCTTTACAGCTGAAGGCATGCCTTCCAGCAGGCAGAAATGAAAATTGGGGTGCCTGAGATTAGAACTGAAGGATTAGCGATGAGGGAGGAAGTGATGGCCTTGTGGTATTAATGCTAGACTAGTAAGCCTAATGTTCTGGGGGCCTGTCCTTGAACCCTACCATGACAGATGAATTCAATTAAAAAAGAATCTGGAATGACTATGAAACACATTGTTGATTGTTGGAGGAACCCATCCTACTTCAAGAAAGGAAATCTGTCTTCCTCACCTGGTCTGGCCTACATGTGACCCGCTGCAATGTGGCTGTCTCTTAATTGCCCTCTGAAATGGCCCAGAAAGCCACTTAGTTGTATCAGTTGCTATAAAGTCTCAATGAAGAAATGAAACAGGACAGACCAGCTGGCATCAACCTAGGCACTGGAAAAGATATTGGCAGAAACAGCCTTGTTGACCCCGCAAAGTCCTCCTTATTAACATCTGGGAGCTTGTATCAAAATTGAGAGAATCATACCGGTCGGACAATGTTCTCTCCTACTGGTATTAAGGCTGCATTTGACCAAGTGCAGCATCAAGGAGCCTTATAAAAACTGGAATAAATGGGTATTGGGGCAAACTCTCTGCTGGTTGGAGTCATACCTGGCACATAGGAAGATGGTTATGGTTGTTGGAGGTCAGTTATCTCAACTCCAAGACGTCTATGCAGGAGTTCCTCAGTTTTGTGTCCTAGGCCAAAGTATCTTTAACTGTTCAGCAATGACTTTCCCTCCATCATAAAGTCAGAAATGGGGATGTTTGCCAATGATTGCACAACGTTCTGCACCATTTACGACAATCACAACACACAAATGCCCGGCAATGACTATCTTCAATAAGAGATAATCTAAACACTGCCCCATTACATTCAATCGTGTTACATTCACTGCATTTCCATATTCTCAGCGTCCTGGGGCTTACCATTGACCAGAAACTCAACTTGACTAACTAAATAAAGACAGTGGCTACAAAAGTAGGCCAGAGGCTAGGAATACTGCAGTCAATAACTTACCTCCTGACTCTCCAAAGCCTGTCCACAATCTACAAAGCACAAGTCAAGAGTGTGATGGAATACTTCCCACTTGCCTGGATGGGTACAGTCTAATAATGCCCAAAAAGCCTGATACCATCCAGGACAAAGTAGCTGGCTTGATTGTCACCACATTCACTAGCATCCACTCCCTTCACAACCAACATTCAGTAGCATTCACCAAAGACCCCTAGACAGTGTCTTCCAAACACACGAACAATTCCATCTGGAAGGACAAGAACAGCATCAAAATCACCAAGACACTCACCATCCCATCTTGGAAATACACCACCATTCCTTCACTGTTACTGGGTCAAGATCATAGAATCACTACAGGGTGGAAACAGGCCATTTGGCCCAACAAATCTACATGGACCCTCCAAAGAGTAACCCAGCCAGACCCATTCCCCTACATTTACCCCTAACTAATGCACCAGCCTACACATCCATGAACACTATAGGCAATTTAGCATGGCCAATTCACCTAACCTGTACATCTTTAGATTGCAGGAGGAAACCAGAGCACCTAGAGGAAGCCCATGCAGACACGCGGAAGAAGGTGCAAACTCCACACAGACAGTCACCCAAAGTGGGATTCGAACCCAGGTCCCTGGCGTTGTGAGGCAGCAGTGCTAACCACTGAGCCTCAATGCCACCCCACGGTGGCATTGTGGGTTAACTTTCAGCACATGGACTGCAGCGGTCCAAGAAGACAGCTCACCACCACCTTGTCAAAGGCAACCAGAGACAGGCAATAAATGCTGGTCACCCAGCAACACCCATATCCCATGAGTGAATAACAAAGGAGTTCTAGGACTTATGAGATTACTGAAAATTTCCATTCTTATCTGAATTTGTTTGAACTTATATATTTCTGTTTAGTTTCTCCTCTCCTATTACAATTGTCCATCATAGCTTTTTTCTTACCCTTTATTTCTACGCAATGCTTTATAAAGCACCATTTTAGTCAGGTCAGGGCTGTTGGATATTAATTTGTGCACAAGCCACCAGGGATATAGATTGTTCCACAAGACATTAATATAATTGATGATATCTATTCTGTAGTAAAAGGAAAACTTCATATCCTCTGAAACACTTTCCAACTTTAACTTTGTCACTCATGTAGTGCAAGAATTACAGCAGCAAATCCATGCAAGTTAATCACAATAAGAGAAATGGTCAGATGTCTTGTCAGCGTTGGTTGAGGGATAAACATTGGTGAGGAAATTGGGAGAACTCCTGTGGTCTTCTTCAAATCATGCCATGGGATGTTTTGCTTGTACTTAAAGTCTGTCCTTGATTTAATATTATATTCAATAATTGACATCTTCAGCATTACCATGTGTGGTACGGTGGCTCAGTGGTTAGCCCTGTTGCATCACAGCACCAGGGACCTGGGTTCAATTCCTGCCTTGGGTGACTGGTTGCGTGGGGATGGCACATTCTCTGCGTGGGTTCCCTCCTACAATCCAAAGATGTGCAGGTTAGGTGAATTGGCCATGATAAATTGTCCATAGTGCTCAGGGATGTGTAGATTAGGTGCATGAGTCTGGGGTAATGTAGAATAGAGGGGGAATGGGTGTGGGTGGGTTAATCTTTGGAGAAAGTGAGGACTGCAGATGCAATTACGGTTATGGTTAATAATAGTGATCCTGCCCCTTTTGGTCTTTAGATTAGCAAACTGTCACACTAATCTCTTCATAACTGTGACAAGTAACACCAAATTTAGGATCTTTGGTGTTCACATTTTATGTAATTGCAAGATTCACTAACTTAGATTGTAACCCAGTTATGGATGCTGACAATCCCGAACATATGGCTTAGTTGAACAGGGACCACAGGCACCTGCCAAACATCATCTGCAAAGGGTGTTCCAGCAGCTTAGGAACATCCATCACAGAGTTAAGGAGCAGGGGAAACAGATTGGCCTTTAAAGGATTTTGTCTGACTTTTATGTTGCTTGCAGTGCTATGCCTTTATAGCATACCAAAAGAAACATGTTGATGATACTAATGAACTAACCTAACATTTACTAAAAAAAAATCTATAAATTAAAATTATTTTGTGGCTAAGTTATAAGTAGCTCAGTGAAAGGTTTTTTATCTCTGGTTTCACTTCCCCTAAACTGCATTGTAACAAATAGAATGTGCAATGGACCATATATCTTATTTAAATGCTTTCAGAATTCATAGCAAGTATTCTGACAGCTAACGTCATACTGTCAGCTCCAAGAGAGAAGGATTGGATGGCATGTAGTAATATTGAAACACATTCTTTTTGAAAGCATTTATAACACTGTGACAGACTGAGATAAAGCTACATCCCATCTGTGTCCTGCAAAACATTACAGTTCACAGCCATGATACTTAAAAGAAATCTTTTTTACCCGAATTTGAATTGGATCTTGCATCTAAAACACAATGAAATGGTATAAACATATTGGAATCAGAAAGCTGGAAAGGATAATTTGAGTCCTTTCTGAGGAGGATTTGTAGGTATGTTCAACAGTGCAAAAGCTACGTTAAAGATGGAAAAAATTATATGTATCTAATGTCATAGCCCAAAAATGTTCCAAAGCACTCAGATACAACTACAAAATGTAAAAGTCTATGACGAGTAAAATCTGAAAGAAAGACTTGTATTTATATAGTGCTGTTCATGATTACCAGACATCTCAATGCTCTTTACAGCTAATAAAGTACTTTAAAGTAGGAAACAAGCAATCAAATTGTCCTCACCAAATGACGCAAGCAGCAATTTGATAATGACCAGCTAACCTGGCATATACGATGTTGATTAAGGGTCATATATTCATAGAATCATAAAATCACTACAGTGCAGAAAGAGACCATTCAGTTTATTGAGTCCATACCAGCCTTCCATGTAGCATTCAATCCAGACCCAACTCCCCATTCTACGTCCATAGCCCTGAATTTTCCATGGCTCACCCCCCGAGCTTTCACATCCCTGGACACTATGGGCAATTTAGCATGGCCGATCCACCTAACCTGCACATTTTTAGACTGTGAGAGGAAACAAGAGCACCTGGAAAAAACCTTCACAGACATGGGGAGAATGTGCAAACTATACACAGACAGTTACCCGAGGTTGGAATCAAACCCAGACCCCAGCGCTGTGAAGCAGCAGTGCTAGCTATCAGGGATAACCTTCCTGCGCTTCTTATAAATTCTGCCAAAGGATCTTTTACATTCACCCCAGCAGAGAGATTGGTTACATAGATCATTAGGTTAATATCTCATCTGAAAGACCCCAGCTGAAACTTCTTCAGTTGCACACTGGAGTGTCAGCCTTGATTGTAATGCTCAAGTGCTGGAGAGAGACTTGAATTTCGAACCTGGGTATGATATGCTACCAATTGAGCCACAGCTGACATAGAATAGAAAGTATTGTTGTATTTTTTCAAAAAGAAGTGAAAAGTGTTTAAGTTGCCATACTCTGGTGCCTATATTAATAACAAAAATGTATATTAAACAATGAAGACAAAATCCATCTTTGTCCAAGTCACCAAGTTGTGGGTGGCACAGTGGCTCAGTGGTTAGCACTGCTACCTCCCAGCACCAGGGACCCGAGTTTGATTCCAGCCTCGGCCGACTGTCCATGTGGAGTTTCCACGTTCTCCCCTGTGTCTGTGTGGGTTTCCTCTCACAATCCAAAGATGTGTAGGTCAGGTGAATTGGCTGTGCTAAATTGCCTATAATGTTAGGTGCATTAGTCAGGGGTAAATATAGGGTAGGGGAATGGGTGTGGGTGGGTTACTCTTCAGAGAGTCAGTATGGACTTGTTGGGACAAATGGCCTGTTTTCATACTGTAGGGAATCTAAAGCCATTCATAGGTTCTAAGGTTAAGGAGAAGACAAAAATCACGCAGCTACAAGTAAGTATAATAACAACAAAAGAAAACAAAGAACTGTGGATGCTGAAAATCAAAAGAAAAACAGAAATCAGTGACGAAGGGTTACTGGTCCTGAAGTGTTAACTCTGCTTTCTCTCTACACATGCTGACAGACCTGCTGAGTATTTCCAGCAATCGCTGTTTTTGTTACAATAACAATAGATTTTGCCATTTCTTTGTGTGAGGTTCCTAGCTATGTGTACACATTTGTGAGAGAGAATGTTTAGGAAGGGTAGAGAGCGAGAGTTAGGCTAGAATGGTGAGAAAAAATCCATTCTTTTTGTATCTATTTGTGGTGTGTGGGCTGGCAGCCTGCTGAGATTGTAACATTGAAACTTAAAGTGTCTCAATGCCACCCTGTGCATTTTGCAAACCAGAAGAAGCGTTTGGATAAAGGAAGGTTGAAGGAAAACATTCAGATCAGCAAGAACCAACCCAACAGATCTTGGAAAACAAAGGCTACAGTACTGTTTTTCCAATTTTTCTCTTGTTTATGTGTCTTCTTTTGTGATAAATAGTATTAATTACAGAAATATGGTGCTGTCTTTCTGTCAACCTGGAAAAAGGTAGTTTGGGGATTTTGTATATTTTTTTCAAAGCTTTATCACTTTTGTGTTTATTCTAGGAATAGCAGGGCTTGATTTCTAGCACATCACCCTAGTCTGTTGTGAAAAGACAAAAGAGAAAAGAAGGGTAAAAAAAGAGGAGCTGTTCATGCAAAATATTGCAGATGTATATTCCAGCTCTGCTCTGTTATCTCTTATTGCTCATTCTGGTCCTAAGTTATTCCAATGTCTGAATTGAAACATTGAATTGAATTGAATTGAATTGAATTTATTGTCACGTGTACTGAAGCACACTGAAAAGCTATGTCTTGTGAGCAATACAGGCAGATCACAGGGTTAAGTAGCATAGATAGTAAGTAATAGGTAAACATTGGCAAAAACCAAATCACAGGTACAGGCAAATGTTAAGAGTTTGTGAGTCAGTTCAGTATTCTAACAACAGTAGGGTAGAAACTGTTAAGAAACCAGCTAGTGCGTGTGTTCAGGCTTCTGTATTTTCTCCTCAATGGTAGAGGTTGTAGAAAAACATTGTTAGGGTGGGATGGATATTTGAGAATGCTGGCAGCCTTTCCTTGACAGTGGGTCTGGTAGATGGATTCAATAGATGGGAGGTTGGCCTTTGTGATTGTCCAGGCCGAGTTCACCACTCTCTGTAACCGTCTCCGATCTTGAATGGTACAGTTGCCATACCAGGTAGTGATACATTCAGACAGAATGCTCTCGACGGCGCACCTATAAAGATTTGCAAGAGTATTCACCGTCATGCCAAATTTCCTCAGCTGCCTGAGGAAAAAGAGACGTTGTTGGGCCTTTGTAACTGGTGCATCTATGTGAAGAGTCCAAGAAAGCTTGTTGTTGATAACCACTCCCAGGAGCCTGACACCCACGACTTGTTCCATCTCTGTGCTGTTAATGTCTAGAGAAGCATGAGTAACATCCCACTGAAAATCAATAATGAGTTCCTTGGTTTTGCTGGCATTGAGAACTAGGTTGTTCTCAGTGCACCATTTTTCCAGGTCTTCCAGGTCTGTAGTCTGTTTCATCACCATCTGAGATTCGTCCTACTATGGTGGTGTCATCAGCGAACTTGTAAATTGCATTAGTCTGGTATTTGGTGACAAAGTCATGGGTATATAGTGAGTACAGTAGTGTGCTAAGCAGAAGCTTCTCAGATACATTGAGCTCAGCAATGAAAGACGATTTGGATTACAGTAAGTAGGTTTCACACTTCCTTTACTGCTGTGAACCCATTCTGATATGATTCTGAACATTGAGAAGAATCATTTGCTTAAAATTGAAACATTAATTGGCTGTGGTGGTAATTCAGATATTATTTACTATCCTTAACAATTCAGCACTTCTTAAACTCAATCTACCTGCAGCAGGTGGGAGTTCACACATTAAAAATGATGTTGAAATCCAATTGTGAGGTTGCTGACAAAGTCTTCTCTCCTCTTGAGAGTTGATGACCCCCAGAGCGGACGCAATTAAAGAAATGGCTAAAACTTCAATTTTTATATGATTAGTTTTTTTTTATAAAAAGTTTTCCAAAACGTTACACCTTGTTGATGAAAGACTAGAATCATTGCTAAACCTCTGCTCCCATGCTGAAAAGTTAATTTTATGATATGTACTGTAAGATCGCCTCCATTAAAATGGAAAAGAAATCCTGCTTTCTCCGTACCCCCAACCAGATTGTCCTTCAGCCAGCCTCTGTTCCCCTGCCCAAGTCTTCTCTCACCCTGGCCCCATTTCTGCTCAATATCTGCCAGTTTGGCCCTGCCAAGATCCTGATCCATTGCTTTACAAAGCTGGTTCTCTGAGTCGGAACCTAATGCCTGTTCCTAAGGAGCAGCAACTCAGTTTTCAGTGTATTAGTGGCCTCTTAATTGTGCTGAAGTTGGCGAGGGGGAGGCCGAGGCGTTGTGTGACTGAGGCACCCTGTTGAATTCAGTATGTCAGATGTGCTATGACTCTTAGCTCCTTTTCACCTTCATCTTTAACTACTAGCACTGTTGTAAGAGATCACCTGGTCAGCACACTTTTAAGAGTCAGTATGTCAGTCTACCATTAGGAGATTCTCTCATGACATCATCACTGTAGTAGCATGTAACCTAAGAGTATAAAGACTGTGTACTCCACCTTAACTGGGATCACATGAAGCATGACATTCTACTGGTAATGTGTTGATTGTTCAATACTACACTTTGTAATCTAATAGTTTAGTATCCTCAAGACAATTAGGCACCTGTGGATGTAATGTCTGTATATAACAGCAAGCTCTAATAAACATCTATTGGACATTTTTAAAACCACAGTATCCATATCTGGTTTCTTACATTATGAGAGACAACATAAGCATTATATAATCACACCAAACAAAATTTTAAGATGTATTGTGCCATCTATATTTCTTTCAAAATGCAGCATTTTGCACTTGTCCCCATTAAAATTGATCTACTGTTTTTCTGCCTCTTAGGACGATTTAGGACAGAGATGAGAAGACATTTCTTCACCTAAAGAGTGGTGAGCCTGTGGAATCCATTACCACAGGAAGTAGTTGATGCCAAAACATTGAATGTATTCAAGAGGCAGCTAGATATAATACTTGGTGTGAATGCAATCAAAGGTTATGGGGAGGAAGCAGAATTAGGCTGCTGAGTTGGACAATCAGCCATGATTGTGATGATGGAGAGTAAGCTCAAAGGGCCGAATGGCCTCCTCCTGCTCCTATATTCTATGTTTCTATGTTTCTTCTAATTGGCATTGGCCCCATCTGTTATTTGGAACACATTGCTTTGAGTTTCTGAATCAAGATAATGTTTGCAAATTAGAAACAGTCAAATCCTGAAGAACGGGCCTTGAAATCTCAGTTGGAATTTCTCCCCGATCCGACACAACCTGTGTAAACAAATAGATTCTGTATTATCAGAAAGAAAAGAAAATACAATAAATATGTTGATATGATCTGATCTGGCCTGGATGTGAGAGATGTCACAAGACTGAACAGCAACTGGAATGGAACTGAGTTGTTCATAAAATATCAATTTTAATGGCAATCCCAATGGAGTCAGAACAGCTTTGGCTGTGAGATGCCGCTAACGTTGTGATCCCATGAGACCTGTGTAAAGCATTGTTCTTACCCAAGTAAAATTGAGGTTGTGCTTAGACACTGAACCATGACATTTCTTCTCTGAAGAGGATTAGTTGGCATTAATGCTTGATGCATCGAATTCTGACAGACTGTGGTTGCACTTTAACAATCATCATTTTTACTCGATACGGATTCATTATTCCATAAATGGCCCCTCTTCTACTTGCTTTGAACAAAGAACAAAGAAAATTTACAGCCCAGGAACAGGCCTTTCGGCCCTCCAAGCCTGAGCCGATCCAAATGTACTGTCTAAACCTGTCCGTCAATTCCTAAGCAATTGTATCCCTCTGCTCCCCACCTACTCATGCATCCGTCCGGACGCATCTTAAATGAATCTACCATGCCTGCCTCTACCACCTCTGCTGGCAACGCGTTCCAAACACCCACCCACCCTCTGGGTGAAGTAGTTGCTGTATGTATCCCCCTTAAACTTTCCACCTCTCACCTTGAAAGTGTGACCTCTTGTTATTGAATCCTTCACCCAGGGAAAAAGCTTGTCTCTATCCTGTCTATACCCTTCATGATTTTGTAAACCTCAATCAGGTCCCCCCTCAATCTCCTTTTTTGTAATGAAAATAAACCTAACCTACTCAACCTCTCTTCATAGCTAGCACCTTCCATACCAGGCAACATCCTCGTAAAATTTCTCTGCACCCCCTCCAAAGCGTCCACATCCTTTTGGTAATGTGGTGATCAGATGTATCTGTTGTGTCTGTTTTGACTCAATGGGTTCACACCACAGTTTGCCCTTAGAATAACTAATGTCACCTCCTGTAAGATTTCCTTTAAATTCAGCTGCTAATCTGCACCGACACCGGTATAAATATTTATAAGCTTAATAAAGGATTACTGTGTAATTAGGAAGAATGTTATTGCTAGATCTTTTGTGTTTGTTGTTGCTCTTGTTTTGTTAGCATTTTTTTTGGAAATCAAGATGCAGCTACAAATTTTCAAAATCAGCAGACCTCTTCCTTAAGCAAGTGAATGTGCTATATTTGAGTGGCATGAGAGAGGGAGAGAGAAGAAAATCCAGTGTATGACTGAGCATGTTTAGTGAGTTTATCTCACCATTCACAGAGAAATGCTTTTTCCCAATGTCACAACTTTCCAATTCATTTTGTGACAAAGGAGCAATTTCAACCTCATTTAATCTTCCTATTTATAGGTGTCCCCTAGTTCTCAGACACATCAACTTAAATCTCACAACTCTTGGGAAATAGAAATTATATCACGCTGTTCTGATCTTCTTTAAAGTACATTAATGTCCCCACAGGGTACAGTGGGGGAAAAAAGGCCCTCCATTTCTATTCAAGTAATAAAGGATCAACTACAAAGAGCAGCTGCTGTCTATACTAAGAGCTCAGCTTTACTTTCCTTTCTCAAGGCTTGCTCTAAATCCACCAGTAATGGGATATGTTTTCCCAAAGCTCAGCCCACTGAATCATTTATGAAAACAAACCAAAGTACTGCAACAAGCCGCCGTCACAGCTAATCCAATCCCTTTGGTGTAAGGCCAGAAAGAATCAGGTTGAACGGCTGGCCAGTTGGATAAGAGGGATTGGGCAGAATCGGTGTGAATTTGATAAGGCAATCTGGAGAGCAACACATTGCTTTTATCCCCAAAGGATTCTAGTCAATAGCAACATGGATTGATCATGTCTGGTGCTGCCTGCTAACTTTTGCTTCCCCCTCATTTGGAGAACCTGAAGACATAATACTCATCTAATTTCATTCTTTTACATTCTCCTAGCAGACTTAATTCTATGCAACTCTGTGTAAAAGTTTACTACATTAGTTGGGCAAATGGCGAGGAAGCTGAGAGCTGCTTTCCAGTCCACTTCACAGCTGTTGTATAAGTTGCACTTTATATTGTAGGTGCACAGCAACTTCAAATAGATCTACAGTTCCCACTGACTTCTGGATGTCCTCACATTGCGTGCTTTGTTCTGAGAATGGCATCGCATTTGGTTTATATCAGAAAATGTCAGGTGATAACACTGCATTATGACAAGCCAGGAAGATCACAGCAAGGTTTCTTTAACCTGTTTGAGGAGAAAGTGAGGTCTGCAGATGCTGGAGATCAAAGTTGAAACTTTATTGCTGGAACAGCACAGCAGGTCAGGCAGCATCCAGGGAACAGGAGATTCGACGTTTCGGGCACAGGCCCTTCTTCAGGCCTGAAGAAGGGCCTGTGCCCGAAACGTCGAATCTCCTGTTCCCTGGATGCTGCCTGACCTGCTGTGCTGTTCCAGCAATAAAGTTTCAACTTCTTTAACCTGTTTCCATTACTTAAAGGAACAGCAACCACAACTTGTAATGAGTGTTCCAGTGTATTGGAGGAAATATTATTCTCACCTAATTTTACTTGGAGCATGGTAACTTCAATCCTTTATCATCTAGTTGTGTGCTAAACCAAATAGTCTACTTGTTTTTTGGAATAGCTGAACTAGTCAGCATTTTAAAGACTTGCATTATAATTTTAGAATGCACCATACACATGCTAGGAGATTCTTGGGATGAATACTGCACTGCAGAACATTGCAAGCAGAATGAAGGTAGTAACAGAATGGATTGGTATACTCCTCCTTACTTTGACGTATTTCATGGGGTACATGTCCAATATTTAAGCATTACATTAATTTTACAGGATTCAAAACACTAGCACGCTACACACAGCAAGAGACCCAGGCAGTGCTGTTTATCAAGGATGTGGCATTAGTAACCTACTCTTCCATAAAGGCAAACAGTCTTTTCAGTTGATCAAGAAATGCTGTAATAGAACGTTTTCCAAACTGAACACCAGGGCAGCTACATACTAATGGATGTGACACTGGAGGCATTAGCAGTGTCGGTACAAACATGTGAAAAAGGCTATTTGATTCTGCTCCATCATTGAATAGGATTAGACAAGGGAGTCATGAGGACAGACGCCATGACCCCATCTTGTGGGTGGGGGTGTACAGAAATGAGAGCAATCCTTCAAAGGCTACCCACAGAAAGGAAAGGGAACAGATTGTGAAGAAGGTCAACTCCTAGAATTTGTACCCAAGCATCTGACAGCAATTACCTCATGTCGATGGTTAACTTCAGTTAATGCATTTTCACATGACATCTACCCATAAAACCACCAAGGCTGCTCAGTGTACCACACCCCCTTAACTTACCCAGCAGAGCTCCTTGGTATTCAGAATTTACACCTAACATTGAGATACTCCACCTTACCCTCACACAACAATCAAAGCTATCAGTCTCCTGCCCATTTCTCAGCACCTCTGCACACCACAACTTCTTCATCTTTGGCAAAACTTTCCAGGAATTCATCACATTACCTGAAAACAAACACTCAAGAACAAGCTTCTATCACTCTTGTAGCTTCAATAGAAGCGACATTTGATATGTCCTCAAAGGTTGGCAGAGCAGTCACACAAAGGTTATGATGGGTATGGTTCAGTATGACACTATGCAGAATGATATGGAAATGGAGCAGACATGGCACACTGGGCAATCTCCACACCTTGCCCACTCCAAGTTTTGAGTGAGACATCTCCATGCTCGTTGACTTGAGAGAAGACTGTTTTTCAGGCCAGCCAACTCACCTGTGTTGGTGTGTGAGGTCTATTTAGGACTGAAGCTGGCCCATTGAGATCCTCAATAAAGCTGTCTGCAGCAATACCTATCTACCACCTCACCTTCGGGTGACCTAACTCTCTAACCAGCTTGCAGCCAGCTCATGCCTACCGTAACCCAAATCCATTCCAGCCTCCAAACTAGGTATCTGTGTCTGAGCTAGTGGTTGTGTGTCAGACCAGGTCAATCATCATGTTGTGCTTTTGTAAATCCTTTTTGAAGTTTCTGTAGTGTGGGTATTGGAGGGAAGAGCAAAGGGATGCAGTTCCAAACTTCCAACATATCTTCAGTCAGTGTTCCTGATCCGTTAGATACTGCAGGACACCTTTTGCTGTTTTCACATTTCTTATCGCAAGAGTGGACAACACGACTCTAGCAGGGCCTGAATTGTTTGCATGTGTAAGCTTGACATCATATCAGTCAGTTGTGACATCAGGATAGCGCCAACCTGGCATATTTGGGTGTGTGTAGGCATCACACAAGCAGCATCCAGTGACACAGAAACAGAAAAACTCAGCAAGTTTGGCAGTGTCTGTGGAGAAAAATCAGAGTTAACGTTTCAGATCCAGTGACCCTTCATCAGAACTATTTAGCATTAAACTCACTGCCACATCTCTTCCAGTGACACAGACTGTCTTTGGGTAGGCGAGTAGGTTTTTGCCCTGCCAAATTTTGTATTCAAATTGGTCATCCCTGTAGCAGGGCATATGCATAGATTATATCGTTAAACAATTGTCAGGCCACTGCAGTAAAACTTCCAGAGTTCAGCATGACATGCTAATTATGGGCTTAGAGGTAGGGCGCAGTACCAAAGAGATTATATTAAATTTGATTACACTGCAGCTGTACAGCATGTTCTACAGTCCTGTTTCTGCATTCAGTCAGAAGCTCCAAGATCAAAACAAATTCCTCTGAAGGTAATCACTTTGAAGTTGTTTCAAATCCACGTGAAAGTATCTAAAAGGGACCTTTGATTAATTATTTATTGATGAGTCTCTGAGATTTGGCACATGTTAGTCCAATAATGATTAGAAAAGCAAATGTCAAAATGCATTCAGTCCCCGGCCTCAGATCTTACATTGCATCACTTCATTGGACAATCTACTAGAGATTCCTTCTGCAATTGTATTTACTCCCATGGTATGACCTCCAGAGTTCTCCAAGGATCAAATGTTGGTCGCTTTTACATCTGTACTCTTGTTCTTTGGTGACATCATCCAAAAACATAACATTGGATTCCACAGATATGCTAATGTATTATTACTAACCCTTGGTCAAAAGACCGACAGCTTTACGCAGCATTTTTCTTTTTGCCTTTTGACTATCCCTTCATAATTCTACTTGAGGATTTTCTCATATTTAGTCAAACATACAGATGTCCCATAATACTGTTCAGTACCAGCTTACCCACTGTTTAATTCCAGTCTGGAAATGGAAAGGAGTGACTCCTTTCTCATGATTCGTACATGGTAAGTAGGTGCCACCAACTCGGCAGCATTTATCGTCACTCTGATTATCTTGGAGAAAGTGGTGCAGAGATGGCTTCTTGAAATGTTGTAGCCCTTGGGGTGTGTGAACAGTCACAGAGCTGTTGGGAGCTCAAGGAATTTGGCCCAGTGACAGAGAAGCAAGAGCAACATAGTTAAAAATCAGGACGGTGTGATTGATAATGATTTCCACCCAAGTTCAAAGCAATATTGTTAAATGCCTACAGTGGGGATAGAAGCTTTTCAGCCCATCGAGTTTGCACAACCCTCCAAAGAGCATTCCAACCAGAACATCCTATCCTTTTATTCCCCATGGCTAATCCACCTAGACTGCACATCCCCGGACACTATGGGTAAGTTAGCCTGGCCAATCCACCCTAAATTTGGATTGTGGGAGGAAACCTGCACAGACATGGGGAGAATGTGCAAAATCCACACAGACAGTTGCCCGAGGCTGGAATCAAACCCAGTCCCTGGTACTGTGAGGCAGCAGTGCTAATCACTGTGCCAATCTGCCACCTCAATTTTCTATTTTAACTATTCAGAAACTGTTTGCTACATAAATCAGAAAGAAATTCACCTATGTTTTTGCAACATAGGCAGTCAGAATATGAAAGAGGAATGGGAGAGATGAAATATAGACTCCTAGATAACTGTAAAAATGGTGTGTTTTCATTATTATTATCTGATAATTATCAGTATTATTATTCAGTAAGAGGAGGTTTATGTATAAGCAATGAATGTCTAGGATTATCTTGAAATTTCTATGTTTGTTTCATAATCAATATTACCTAATGGTATGGGTATTAGACAACCATAGAAAGAGGAGTCCTGTTTTGTAATTTGTAATTTCTATATCCCAGTGTTTCCTAATAGTTTTACATGTGGGAAAAACTTCTGAAATTTTAACATCGTGCCATGAATCTTCTGTAATTATCAATACATTCCAAGGGAATGCTTGCTAGTACTCCGAAACGTTCAGAGACCCCTTGAAAATACCGGCACATAATCTCTCTCTAAATATTGAGATACCCCGAGTGACCAATTTTATATACGTACGACTGAACTTCCAGCAACAGATGGTGATGGTGAGGGAGGGTGTTGAGCAGAGAAGCTTGAGCAGTTATGTCAGCATGGTAAAAACAATGACTGCAGATGCTGGAAACCAGATTCTGGATCAATGGTGCTGGAAGAGCACAGCAGTTCAGGCAACATCGAGGAGCTTCAGCAAAATCGACGTTTCGGGCAAAAGCCCTTCATCAGGAATAAAGGCAGAGAGCCTGAAGCGTGGAGAGATAAACTAGAGGAGGGTGGGGGTGGGGAGAGAGTAGCATAGAGTACAATGGGTGAGTGGGGGAGGAGATGAAGGTGATAGGTCAGGGAGGAGAGGGTGGAGTGGATAGGTGGAAAAGGAGCTAAGAGCTTCAGGGCAGGGGAAATGACCTGGGAGTTGCAGTGGGAGAGGGACTCCCTGAGATTCTTGTAGAGAGAGGAGGAAAACTTCTTCAAGGCAGGCATCCTTGCAAGAGGATTCGCAGTAGGGTTAAAATCATGTCAAGCAGCAGTATGTGATGGTGAGAGAGGGGAACTGGAGCAGGCAAATGCACTCATTTAGGACAAAGGATACCGTAGAAGAAGAACTCATGTAGAAGGAACAGACAGACAAAAGATTCCTCAACCTATGTAAACTACGAGATTCATTCCAAGTAAATACTCTAAATGCTTCCTTGTTTATTGTAGTTTCTTTTTTCTCTAATATGTCTCTCTATCATTTGAAGTTCGTTCGATCTCAGACTCAGGAGCAGTAGGATATAAAGTGGAATGAGCATTATGCGTGTGTGTGTCTGACCATGAAACAAAAGATCTTCATTTGCATGTCAACATGAGCTCTTCTTTAGGAAGGCTGCTGAAGGTATCATCTATCACCTTTCAAGTAACTGGGTTAAGTTGCCACTGGCAAGACAATTAATGGAATCCTATTGTTTTAACAACTCCTGAATTGTACTAGGAAATTAGCAGTGATACTGAATTGCCTCCTGTCTACTTTGGGTGAGCTGGCTATCCTATAGTAAATCATCTAATGTGGAAAAGCATGTCGGTTGGTTATGAGGGGTATGAATCTGCTGAACTCACTGATCCCCTACTGTCTTGGGGTTTAATTTGAAAACCTGCTCCTTTGTCTGCACAGATTGAGTGTTGTGGAGGCTGATATTGTGAGGGCTGGTCACTGAGAAAACTTCAAGAGGGTACCTCTGCATCGGGAGGAGTAGAATATTCTTCAGATTGAAGCAAAAACAGCAACAGTTTGGTGAGAAGGAAACCAAACAAGCCCACGTGAGGTTCAAAATGCAAGCAATAAAAGCGTTTCGTGTTTGATATCATCACCTCCCCTCTAATTAAGTGGACAATAATCATCCGGTCACTTGTTAATCGTATTAGTGAGAACACCTCATGGGGAAGTGATGAACCAAAGATAACTATTATTAATGAACCACAAAATTCAGCCGGAAGACTTGTCTCCACATACATTAATCAAATGGACTCGATAGATTGATTCTCTTCTTGCAAGGAAATCACAGCCCAACTCAGAAGCTTCCCTGTGGAATCTCAATGTGCTTTCACACTATTAATGCCACTGATTCCTCAGTCTCAGCTCACACAGCATTGATAAGCACAAAGTTATTAGTCTTACTCATCTAACAGCAGTGAGCAGCCACCTCCTCACAGATCCTCCAATCAGCAGCTCATATTTGGATCCTCCTCCTTGGCCTTCTAAAGGACACCGAGCTAGTTTGCGATCGCTGTCTCATGAATCTTGAAAAGACGTTTACAGTGCAAGAGGGCATGAAATCACAGTGGATCAATGCAATTTTTGTACACAAAGGGCCTTATTGTCCTTGGGACTGAGGTTGACATTCAATTAGCAGAGCCAGAAATGGCCTGGAGAAGAGAACTAGATTCATAGAACCCCGACACTGTGGAAGCAGGCCATTCAGCCCATTGGGCCTGCACTGACCCTCTGAACAGCATCCCACCCAGACCCACCCTGCATTTCCCATGGCTAACTCACCTAGCCTGCACATTGTTTGACTGTGGGAGGAAACTGGTGCACCTGAAGGAAACCCACTCACACGGAGAGAATGTGCAAACCCCATGCCCAAGGCTGGAATCAAACCTGGGTCCCTGGTGCTGTGAAGCAGCAATGCTAACCATTAAGCCACCAATATATATAAGAGAGAACTAATGTAAAGAATGTATAATAAATCTATAAACATATATTGTCCAATGTCAGAGTATCCTTCTTCTACACCTATACCCTCAGTTGGCACTGTTTACCAAAGCTTCATCTGCTAACTTCTGCTGACCAAGTATTGCCAGCAGCTTTGCATCACTCTCAAAATTTCTTCCTCTTGCTGCTGCTTCTCAGGACAACATTAGTAGCCGCGAGGATGAAAGCATGTTAATTAAGGGAAGCTGTCATAGAATCCTTAAGGGAAAGTCATCTTTAACTAAGTTGCTGAAGGTTATTGAAGAGCTAACAGAGAGGGATTGATGGCTACCATACACTGAAGGGGTATACTGGGCCCAGCCAAAAGCATTTGATACAATGCTGGCCAATAGACTTGTGAGCAAAACTATGCTCACGGAATAAAAGGGAAAGGATGTACAAGGATTGACTTAGTGACAGGAAACAGTCAACAGTGATTAGTCAAGGCTTTTTTTGGCTGGCGGATGTTTGTTGTGGAACTCCACAGGGATCACTGTTGGGACACACAGCTTCTCCTTACACTATATTAATGAGCTGGACCTGAGGTCTAAAATACAACTCAACAACTTGCAAATGGCACAACATTTGAAACACAGGGAATGTTGTAGGGAATAGTGTAGATCAGGGTTGTCCAACATTTTAGCATCGAGCACCAAATTCCAATCTCTCTCTCTCTTTTTGAACTGGTGATCAAATTTCAGAAAGACAGGGGGCTGAAGCTTGTATTTTGGCAAAGAATCATTGTCACTAAGTTTCATGGAAGGGTTCTCTCCGTGAGCCTAGGCACCTTGTGCCACCATACCAAACTCACTTCATTAACTCCCCACCATGCCCAATGGCACCCTTTTGTCCAGTTCTCCCCCTCACTACAGCCAGAAATACACCCCACTGCCAGGGGTGTACTTCTTTATAAGGCTATCGTGCACCCAGTCAAGCACCGTCTATTCACAGCTGCCCTCCATGATTCATGATAGCCCCAAACATGCCAGATAAAAGAGGACTGGTGCCCTGCTTTGCCTGGGATCCTGAAGAATGGTGTGATGCAGGGCAGGAATGCCCTCTTTCCACAGGACTGGCAGTGGAGGCCACACAGTATACCCTCCCAGTCTGGTCTGAAGCTGCCACTTGTATCAGCCCTCTGGAGGGATGACACTCAGAACGTTAATTACCTACTCCACACTGCCAGGGAAAGTGTTTTCTCTGCAACCTCATATTCATTCTATCTCTGCGACTGCTCATGCCTACCACCAACGCTTATGCTCTCCCACTCTCACTATTGCATGTAGCATCCTCCCTCACTCACTCGACCAACCCCCAGTATCCCCTTCCCCACCATACCATGAACCTTGCATGGCATCTGTGCTGCTTACTCACGCACTTGGGCCACCTATCCCCCTCTTGCACTAACTGCTGTGCCACCCACTTCCAACTCATTCAATCCTTCTCTTCTCTCATTTCAGGGGGAACCAGCCAGCTCACAATGGGCTTGAAAGAGCCAGGATGAGGAGAGGGTGCCAACTCTGACCACTCTGACCACAGGATTGACTGTGTACAAGCCCCTGGACTGACCTCGGAAGCTGCCCTTGACTTGCTGTGCCAGGGTGAGGTGTCCCGCATACATGGTGCAGATGTGAGATGTCTATGGCATGGTGCTGTATAGCAATATGCCCATCCCTTGAGCGATCAGTGCAAGCTGCCTGTCTTTGTGTACATGCTAAAGACAACGCAAGGCAAGGCAAAGTAAGATATTGTGAGCAACCAGGAAGATGTTAGCTGAGTGAGTGATAGGAGAGCAAGTGAGGCATATGAAAACCAAATAACTGCGGATGCTGGAAATCATAAATAAAGATAGAAATTCCTGGAAAGACTCAGCAGGTCTGGCAACATCTGTGGAGAGAAAGCAGAATTAACGTTTTGGGTCCAGTGACCTTTCTTCAGATTTGATGTCTCTCATGTCCTCCAGTTCTGAAGCAGGGTCACTGGATCTGAAACATTAACTCTGTTTCTCTCTCACCAGATGCTGCCAGACTCGCTGAGTTTTTCCAGCACCTTCTGTTTTAGCCTTGAGAATGCGGCCTGGTCCAATCTGTGAGCTGGTTGTCTGTCCCTGCACACGCAAAGTGTCCTTGCAGCAGCATTTCTATGATAATTGCTGATGGTGCCATGCTGGTGTGGAGAGACTGGCATGTGTTGGATGCCAGTATCTGTGAACTTGGACGTGGATGCCCATGGCATGTGCCCTGAGACCTTGGTGCCAAGTTGGAGGTCTGGAGTAGCAAGCAGTGAGCTGGAGAGTCTCATGGTACCTGCTCTGACTCTCATGTCAGTAATGCTTGCCACCTAGTTTCTCTCCAGCAGTTGGTAGAATAGGAGAGATTCTGGATTAGTGGTGCTGGAAAAGCACAGCAGTTTAGGCAGCATCTGAGGAGCAGTAAAATCGACGTTTCGGGCAAAAGTCCTTCATCAGGAATACAGAATAGGAGAGAGGTGAGTTTCAGTAATAATGGGTATCAGAGTACGCAATAATTATTAGGCCTCTTGCAGCTCACCAACAAGAATCTCACCTCCATATCAGCAACTTTATTCAAAAATGGGACTCGTTGCTCCCAACATTAAGAAAGGCCTCAGTGAACATTGAATGCTATTGCCCCCAAAGGTCTCAGCCTTTCATAGCCCACACTACGGATTGCACAGTGGCTCAGCGATAACACTGCCCCCCTCCCTCAACCTCCAACCTCCATAGAGATGTAGAATATGGAAAAGTACAGCACAGAACAGGCCTTTTGGCCCATGAAGTGCCAAGGATTAAACCTAATGTAAAATAAAATAATTTAACCTTCATACCCCTCAATTCACTGCTGTCCATGTGCATGTCCAGCAGTCACTTAAATGCCCCTAATGACTGCTGACAATGCATTCCATGCGTTCACAAGTCTTTGCGTAAAGAACCTTCCTCTGACATCCCCTCTATACCTTGCTCCTAATATCTTAAAACTATGACCCCTCGTGCCAGTCAATCCTGCCCTGGAGAAAGTCTCTGGCTATTGACTCTATCCATGCCTTTCATTATCTTGTATACCTTGATCAGGTTGCCCCTCTTCCTCCTTCTCTCCAGAGAGAAAAGTCCAACCTTCGTCAACCTGTCTTCATAAGGCAAGCCCTCCAGTCCAGGCAGCATCCTGGTAAACATTCTTTGCACCCTCTCCAAAGCCTCTGTAGCTTTCCTGTAGTAGGGCGACCAGAACTGGACACAATATTCTAAGTGTGATCTCACCAGGGACTTGTAGAGCTATAGCAAAACCTCACAGCTCATAAACTCGATCCCCCTGTTAATGAAAGCCAAAATATCATATGCTTTTTTAACAATCCCATCCACTTGGGTGGCAACATTGAGGGATCCAAATACTTGAACACCAAGATCCCTCTTTTCCTCCACACTGCCAAGAATCCTGACTTTAATCCGATATTCAGCATTCAAGTTCGACCTTCCAAAATGCATCACTTCGCATTTATCCAGGTTGAACTCCACCTGCCATTTCTCAGCCCAGCTCTGCATCCTGTCTATGTCGCACTGCAGCCTGCAGTGGCCCTCTATACTATTGACGACACCTCCAACCTTCGCTTCATCTGCAAATTTACTAACCCACCCCTCAACCTCCTCATCCAAGTCATTTATAAAAACTACAAAGAGCAGAGGCCCAAGAACAGAGCCCTGAGGGACATCAAGGAGAAAGTGAGGTCTGCAGATGCTGGAGATCAAAGTTGAAACTTTATTGCTGGAACAGCACAGCAGGTCAGGCAGCATCCAGGGAACAGGAGATTCGACGTTTCGGGCACAGGCCCTTCTTCAGGAATGAGAAGGGCCTGTGCCCGAAACGTCGAATCTCCTGTTCCCTGGATGCTGCCTGACCTGCTGTGCTGTTCCAGCAATAAAGTTTCAACCCTGAGGGACATCACTCAACACTGACCTCCAGGCAGAATACTTTCCATCTACAACCACTCTCTGCCTTCTGTCAGCCAGCCAATTCTGAATCCAGATAGCCAAATCTCCCTGTATCCCATACTTCCTGATTTTATGAATGAGTTTATCACAGGGAACCTTATCAAATGCCTTGTTGAAGTCCATATACGCCAGATCCACTGCTCGACCTTCGTCGACCTGTCTTGTCACATCCTCAAAGAACTCAATAAGATTTGTGAGGCATGACCTGCCCCTCACAAAGCCATGCTGACTGCCTTTAATCATGCTATGCTTTTCCAAATAGTCATAAATCCTATCCCTCAGAATTCTTTCCGAAACCTTGCTGACCACAGATGTAAGACAGATTGGTCTGTAATTGCCAGGGATTTCCGTATTACCCTTCTTGAAAAGAGGAACAACATTCACCTCCTTCCAATCCTTTGGTATGACTCCCATGGAGAGTGATGAAGCAAGGATTTTCGCCAGAAGCTTAGCCACCCCCTTTCTCGCTTCCTGGAGCAAACTAGGATAAATCTGGTCTGGCCCTGGGGACTTATCAATCTTAATGTTTGCCAAAATTTCCAGCGCATCAACTTCATGAATCTGTTCAAGCCTGTATCCCAGCTCCTCAAAATTCTCAATCACACCAAGGTCCCTTTCTTTAGTGAAAAGTAAAGCAAAAAAATCATTTAGAGTTTCCCCTATCTGCTCAGACTCCATGCACAAGTTCCCTCCGCTATCCCTGATTGGTGCTACCTTCTCCCTAATCATTCTCTTATTCCTAATGTGTGAGTAAAATGCCCTTGGGTTCTCCCTAATCCTTCCTGCCAAGCCTTTCTCGTGCCCCCTACTGGCTCTCTTCAGTCCATTTCTGAGCTCCTTTCTAGCAAGCCTGTAATCCTCTCAAGCTGTGCTAGATCCTTGCTTCCTCCACCTTACGTAAGCTGCCTTCTTTCTTTTGACAAGAAGCTCCTCTCTTCTCGTCTTCCAAAGTTCCTTATTCTTACCCCTTCTTACCTGTCTCAGAGGAACACATTCGTGCATCACTTGCAACAACTGCTCCTTAAACAGTCTCCACATGTCTGCTGTGCCCTTTCTGTGGATTAATTGCTCCCAGTCTGTACTTCCCAACTCCTGTCTGATAGTGTCATAATTTCTTTTTCCCCAATTATATGTCTTCCCTTGGTAACTGCTCTTTTCCCTCTTCAAGGCTATGGTAAATGTGAGGCAGCTGTGGTCACTGTCACCAAAGAATTCTCCCACTGTGAGATCTGACACCTGTCCTGGCTCATTGCCGAGCACCAAATCCAAAATGGCCTCTCCCCTCATCGGCATGTCTGCATAATGAGTAAGGAAACCCTCCTGAACACACCTGTAAAAAACGGCTCCATCCAAACCATCTGCTCTAAGGAGGTTCGATATTGGAAAAGTTGAAATCACCCATAACAACAACCCTACTACATCTACATTTTTTCAAAATCTGCCGGCCCATGAGTTCTTCAATCTCTCTACTGCTATTAGGGGGTCTGTAGCAAACCCCCAATGAGGTGGTTGCTCCCTTGCTGTTCCTAACTTCCACCCATTTACAGTATGGATACAGACCCTTCGGTCCAACCCATCCATGCCGACCTGATATCCTAAGTTAATCTAGTCCCATTTGCCAGCATTAGATCCTATACCCCTCTAAATTGTAATTGTACCAGCCTCCACTGCTTCCTTTGGCTGCTCATTCCATACACACACCACCCTCTGCATGAAAAAGTTGCCCTCTAGGTCCCCTCTCACCTTAAACCTATACCCTCTAAGTTTGGACTCCCCCACCCTGGCAAAAAGACCTTGGCTAGTCACCTTATCCATGCCCCTCATTGGATCACCCCTCAGCCTCCAATGATCCAGGGAAAGCAGCCCCAGCCTATTCAATCTCTCCCTATAGCTCAAACTTCCAACCCTGGCAACATCCTTGTAATCTTTTTCTGAACTCATTCATGTTTCACAACATCTTTACACAAGGAAGGATACAAATCTAATGGGTTGTGGCAGCAGATGGAACTGGGTGAATATGTGCATATGTCATTTAAGAAGGCAGGAGAGGTTGGGACAGAGGTTTATTAATACACACTTAGAAGACCAAATCAAAGAGGTTAAATTAGGCTTACAAAACTTTAGTTCAGCCTCAGCTGGAATACTACACCAGTTACACCCGGTTCTTGGTTCTGAAATTGAGGAAGAAGGTGAAGAAATGGAGGGAGTACAGAAAAAAATCATGAGAATCATGAGGGAGGAGAAACTTCAGTGATGAAGGTAGCTTGGAGAAATTAGGATTGCTTATTTTTTGGAGCAGTGAGAATGAGAGGAAATTTAATAAAGTCTTCAAAGTCATGAGAGATCTGGACAGTGGAAAAAGGGAGAAATTGCTCCCATTTTGTGAAAGGATCAAGCACAAGAGGGCAGAGACTTAAAGTATTTGGTAAAAGAAGCCAGCGCAATATGAAAAGAAGAATTTCATGGTGAGGGTCTGGAATACACCGTCTAAGAATGAGGGAAGTGCTGGCAAGTTCAACTGAGACATTCAAAAGGGCATTAAATTGTTATGTCAAAAGGACAAACATGCAGGCTTACAGGGACAAGGCAGGAGAATGGCAGTAAGTGAATTGCTTATTTGAAGAGTTGGTTTAGGTATGATGGGCTAAATGGTCTCTTTCTGTGCTACAACAACCCTCTGTGATTCTTAAGTATGTTGACTACACATCTGAACTTGTGCTGAGGTCATGGCTGCTGAATCTTGAAGTCTCCCAGACATTGCTAGATCCCCATCCTTCTCAACTGAAAATCTCAAACCATTGCTCAGAAACCTCTTCATGACCTCATCAACTAAATCACAGGTTTGCGAATATTAAGTTGCCTCCCTTTGCTTTCAAAATCATATTGTATTCCACGGGCATTGGGATTGAGATACTCCTTCCGGGAACACGGTTTACAATGCATCTGCCCCAGTACCCAGCCTGACAAACATTAAGTCCAGCTCATTAAATATAGGCAGAATTTCAGTGTGGGACTGAGGAGGTGCCTGATTTTACTGATTTTAAAAGCGCGGTTTACTTGCTCACTTAGACTGTGGATAAGCAATTTTATGGCAGTGTTTGGTACACTGGACAACACATACAGTCGTTGGGTCAAAATCTTGGAATTCCCTCCCTACTGGCAATTGTGAGTCAACCCACACCAAGTGGACTTCAGTGATTCAAGAAGGCAGCTCACCACCACCTTCTCAAGGGCAAATAGGGATGGGCTATCAATGCTGGCCAGCCAATGAGGCCCAACTCCCACAAATGAATAATAAAAAACCTTGAGCCAATGTCACAAAAACAGATCAGGATAGTGAAGAGACCATTTGGTACGTTTGTCTTTATTGGTCAGTGCATTGAGTGTAGGAGCTGGGAGGTCACGTTGCAGCTCTACAGGACATTGGTTAGGCCACTTTTGAAATACTGCATTCAATTTTGGTCTCCCTGATAAAAGAAAGCTTGAAAGGGTTCAGAAAAGACTTACAAGAATGTTGCCGAGGTCAGCAGGTTTGGGGTATAGGGAGAGGCTGAATAGGATGGGGCTATTTTCCCTGGAGCATGGGATGCTGAGGAGTGATCTTATGAATGTTTATAAAATCATGAGGGGCAAGGATAGGGTGAATAGTAAAGGTCTTTTCCATGGGGTGGGGGAGTCCAGAACTAGAGGGCATAGGTTTAGTGTGAGAGGGGAAAGATATAAAAGGGACCTAAGGGGCAACGTTTTCATGCAGAGGGTGGTGTGTGTATGGATGAGCTGCCAGAGGAAGTGATGGAGGTGGGTACAACATTTAAATGGCATCCAAATTAATATATGAATAGGAAGGGTTTAGAGTGATATGGGGCAAATGCTAGCAAATGGGACTAGATTAATTTAGGATATCTGGTTGGCATGGATGGGTTGGACTGAATAGTTTATTTCTATGCTGTATGACTCTATGACTCAATGACTCTCTCTGGGCATTTATCTAATTGCTGTGTGTGGGAGATTTCTGTCTGCAACCTGGCTGCTGTAGTTCCATACATTAAAACAGTCAGCAAACTTCAAAGTACTTCTAATCTGTGAAGTACAGTGAGATGTTGTAAAAAAACACAAGTTCTTTCTTCGTCTTATCTCCTTTTCCACTCTTTTTCATCTCAGTGGTACCATGGGACTTCATTCATTACCTTAGTTCCTGAAATGCCACAGGGGTACATCAAGGATGCAAATTTGAATCCCGTAGGCACACAGCTTAACTGTACAAAAGAAAAAAGGAGCATCACAGCTCCAACATCGAGTCATACACCATTTACCTACTTCGAGCCAATGCTAAATAATTCTCTATAATTTGGGAAGCAATTGCTTTTTCCGTATTAACTCTCTCTGCCCTTTGCTTATAGCCTTCTCTTCCAGATCTTACTTCAATTATTACAGATATTAGAATGTACATTAAAATTTTGTCCATTTAGACTAAGACCGTCATTACTTAATTAAGAAACTCTTTTAATTTTATCTTTATTATTACCAGACGCACCTTCAATTATGCTGCCTACTTTCTTGGAGTCTCAGTTATTGAAATACATACTTTCTCATGCAATTATTGGGTTGTTTTATCACTTGTTCATTCTTTTACTCAATCATTGACCCACTTGTTCAGATGCTACCATTCATTCCCATTACTCTATCATTCTGTTATTTATTATTCATTCCTTCTGTTACTATTTCAGTCTCTGTGATTTGTTTATTCAGTTATTTGGTCATTCCATAACTCACTTAGCTTCTCTTTATTCTGACATAGGTGGAGCAGAATGATGGCATGGTGATGATGAGAGTGAGGTTGAAGAGTGGGGAAAGTTAAGTTCATCTCTCCTTCATCTCAGACTGTCACTTGATCTGTCAAACCCAACTATTATGATTCCCGTAGATTCTGACAACATAGCAACATTCAAGGCTATAGGTCAAGTGCTGGAAAGTGGTACCAGTGTAGATTTAGAGCAGTTTTTCTTGGTGCAGACTTGTAGGGGTTAAGGCCTCTTCTGTACTGTTTAATTCAATGATTCTATGATTAACAGTTGAAAGAATAATACCACAAGGTTTCATATCTTAATACATTTTCTGTAACAAAAGACTGAAAGCACTCTTGACTAAACACTTCAAACATCTAACACTTTGATTCACAGAATGAAATATATACCTTTGTATAAAACTAAGCATTCTCCAGTATGTATTTCTCTGTCATTCAAATAAGCAATGAATTCTCCAAGATTCAGTCTAAAATGATTCATAGCTGAGTTGGATTTACTTCCAATCTTTTCCTTTCCAAGGCTGGGAATTTTTAACCCAATATGTACAAGTTCTCCTGGAGACTTTTCCCTCTAGCTGAAGCTAGGTCACTCTTCCAGCCTCCCAGTAATTGTTCAATGAGAACACAAGTTTCCATCTGAATTCCTGAATGAGATTTTCAACCACCAGCTGTTTTTTTTCCTCTCAGACACTGGAAAAACTAACATCTGAGAGTTTTGTGAGCTATCTTAGGAAACCTTCCCTTTCAAAGCCCATTTCCATGGCAACATGAATGACATGTGCCTTGTATCAAAGGTAGAAGTGCTGATGAGGTATCCTTGAGAATATAATGCTTTTACATCTTGGATAGAAATGGACAATTTAAAATACAACTCAATGATTCACTGAAAATTTGGAGTATCAGAGAATCAAACAGGCTGTTGCCATCACCCTTATGTGTAAACAGCCTGATACTAAAATAATAATTTTTAATTAACCTGTTCAGAGATGCTATGTCACATTTTTGCAACACTTCTGAACCTAAGTCACCTACCTTTGAGGTAGGGATACTGGCTTTGCACTACAAGAGACCTTCTTACAAACATTTTGTACCTTCTTCCCTGTTAACAATCTGGCCCCATGTCAATCTCTTAACAATTATAACACCCAGCTGGGCTGTCTGGTACATTACAGATCAGCTCACATGATCTCTTCATTTTACTTCAAAGACACAGACCAAAGAAAATCTCATAAATGTCTTAGGTAGCACAACCCTTTCAGATATTTTTCTTTTTTAACTCAGTGCACTTTTCCTCATTAAAACAATGCATTTTCACTTCATCTCAGTCCTTCACTTGATCGGTCAAATTCAACTGTTATGATTCATGCAGGTTCTAACAACTTAAAAAAAAATCAAACTCTTAGTTAGCAACATTCAAGGCTATGGGTCACGTGCTGGAAAGTGGGACTAGTGCTTCACATTTGGAGTAGCAAATTGTGGATGCAGTGAGTTGCTAGATTCTGTTCATACACTGAGTGATGTCCAGAACTTGCATTGAAGAATTACAGTTTAATCCACAATAGGAATGGGCACAAATAATTTTATATAAAAAACTTATATGATGAACCATTCTTCGAACAACATATATTTTCTTCTACCTTTAAATATTATTGCATCAAATGTTTGTTTCAATATTTCTCTCCAATCTCCTGTCATGGCGTCCCTGATCTCATCTTGTTTAACAGATCCACTCCTGTTTTTTCAATGTTATTTACTTCAAATTGAGACCAAACAACTTCTCTTCCTGTCTCCCATGTCAGCTGATATTGTTGTGGATGTTTTCTAACCAAACTGTTCAGAGATGTTATAAAACACTTGTGGAACAGGTGGGACTTGAACCCAGATTTCCTGATACAGAAGTAGGGACACTACAACCATGAGAACCCTTTGTAGTATCATTGTATGTTTGCCCTTCTCCAAACTACTATTCTGAGTCTTCTCTCCAAAAATCCCACTCTTCAACCCCACTGTCCTGACCACTTCATCTTCAACTTCTTTTTCCTCCCCTTGAAGTTCTTTAATATGTTGTCACTTCCCAAATCAGTGCTCAGCTTTCCCACACCCCATGTCTGAATTGTTTTAAGTTGTACTTAAATAGCTCCTAAGGTCACAACTGACATTCTAGGTGACTGTGATTATGGGGAACTATTCCTCTCCAATCTTCTCAATCTGTCAGCAACCTGTGACATGATTCATTCTTGCTGTGTTGCAAAATGGAATTGAGTGTTATGATTACTATTCTATTGTTAGTCATAGCTCAGTGAGGGTAAAAATTAAACATGAGCTTGAGGTTGAATATTGCTTCATGGGGACAGGTGAAAAGTTGTTTGTTGGTTTGCATAATGAGATGTGAAAGGGAGGGGATTTGAAGGTCTACTTGTGGTCCGTCCACAGAGTCTCTCCATGTCAGAATCAGTGGAGGAACATCAGTCCATTGAGCAAGCAAAATGCACAAATATCCAAGGTTCCCCGTCAATTAAAGAGCATGGGTTCATGTCACCCAATGTGTCAGCCATGGTTGCTGTATTGGTGACTTTCTCTTTCAGAAGATATTCCTTTGCTAGAGTCTGTAGAGAAAAGCTCCCTCTTTACTCCCTCTTGAGTACGCAAAGCTGCGTGCTCAGCCCCTTCCTATACTCCCTGTGCACTCATGACTGTGTGGCCAAATTTTGTCCTAACTCTGACAACACAACCTTTGTAGGCTGGACCTCAAACAATGACAAGGCAGAATACAGGAAAGAGATAGAGTGCTTGGTGGTGCGGTGTAAATTTAACAATCTCACCCTCAAAGCTAACAAAATGAAAGAGCTGGTCCTTGACTTCAGCAAGCAAGTTGGAGGGCACTCCCCTATCGACATCAATGGAGCTGAGGCGGAGATGGTCGAGAGTGTCAAGTTCCGAGGAATAATGATCACCAACAATCTGTCTTAGTCTACCCACATCGATTTGATGGTCAAGAAAGTACAACAATGCCTTTACTTCCTCAGGAGACTAAGGAAATTTGATATGTCCGTAAAGTCTCTTACCAATTTTTATAGATGCACCATAGAAAGCATTCTATCCAGATGCATCATAGTTTGGTATGGCAACTGCTCTGCCCAAGATAATAAGACACTACAAAGAGTTGTGAACACAGCCCAGTTCATTATGCAAGCCAGCCTTCCATCCATTGACTCTTGCTGTCTTGGAAAGGCAGCCAACATCATTAAGGACCCCTGCCACCATGGTTATAATTTCTTACAACCTCTTCCATCAGGCTGAAGATACAAAAGCTTAAACACATGGACCAACAGATTCAAGAACAGCTTCTTCCCCGCTATTATTAGGCTTCTGAACTGACCTCTCAAATTGTAAGTTTAGTGTTGATATTGCTGTTTGTTCACCCTTTCTGCAGCAGTAATGTCATATTCTTTGCTCTGTTCTATTACCCCTATGCATTACCCCTATGTATGATCTGCCTGTGCTGCATGTAAAACAAACCCTTTCACTGTACCTTGGTACATGTGACAATAATAAATCAAATCAAATCAAATTAATGTCTGTAGCATGACTGTGATTGGATTAATTGTGCCTCAAGGAAAATGAGAAATTTGTTTTTACTCAGCTTTATCTAAATATCCAACGTTCTCTAAGGAGAGGATTAGTGCAGCAGTAGCTGGTGGATAAAGTTAAAAGTTGCACTGAGTGTTCACAGAGGAGATTTCAGATCAGTTGATTAATGGTCAGCTAAAGTTAGATGGAATGCCACTTGAATTAATAAGTGACATAACATTACTTTGGCATTCTTACTGCAGGCCCTGTTCCATTAGCGACACAATTTTTAATATATAAATAATAGATGCTATAATATTGGAACACTGAAGTTAATGAGAAATCAGCTGTGGAGCTCGAGGGCAGTTTGAATGTCAAACCTAGGCTGGCACCACAGTATTTTATTCAGGGTTTTTACACTTTGGTAGCTTGATACTGCAGAGGGAATGAATGCAAGGCAATAGCAGCATAATGTTTTTCAAAGGCAAAGCATTCCAATGATTCTTTGATCTGAATGCAATGAGTTTAACTGTGACATAAAACAAGTATTGCTGCCTCAAATTCCATGGCTCTGCCAGATTCATTCCATTCTCTTCAGTTTGGCATCTGGTGCAACATATTGGTAGGTGGGACATCTTTCCATGACTCTTTAAACTCCTGCAACCCTCGAGGTTCATGTACTCCATTAGCTCTGATCTCTTGCCCAACCCAATTTTAATCACTTTGACATTGGTCATAGAGTAATACAGCATGAAAACTGACTCTTCGGTCCAACTAGTCCATGCCAACCATATTCCCAAACTGAACTAGTCCCACTTGCCTGCATTTGGATCATATCCCTCCAAACCTTTCCAATTCATGTTTTTATCCAAATGTCTTTTCAATGTTGCAATTCTGCCTGCATCCATTATATCCTCTGGCAGTTCATTCCACATATGAACCACTCTCTGTGTCAAAAAATTGCCCCTCATGTCCTTTTTAAAACTTTCTCCTCTCAGCTTAAAAATATTCCGCCTAGTTTTGAACTCCCCCACCCTAAGGAAAAGACCCTTGCTATTCACTCTATCTGTGCCCCTCATTATTTTACGAACCTCTAAAAGGTCACCTCTCAATTTCTGACACACTAATGAATAATGTCCCAGCCTATCCAGACTACTTTTAGAACCCATACCATCTATTCTCGCAACATCCTGGTAAACCTTTTCTTAACCCTCTCCAATTTAATAAGTCCCACAGCAGGGGGACCAGAACTATACACAGTACTCCAGAAGAGACCCGACCAATATCCTGTACAAGCTTAACATGATTGCTATACTCAAAAGTTTGAGCAATGATAGCAAGCATGCTAAATGCCTTCTTAACTACCCTGTCTACCTGTGGCACAAATTTCAAGAACTATATATCTGAACCCCAAGGTGTCTCTGTTCTCCAACACTACCCAGGATCTGACTGTGGCTGTGCCTTCAGGATCCAGGTTCTGATTTCTGCAAGTCCTTCTCTGAACATTTCTAATTCTTTCTTACCGCCTTCAGGGTCCTTGTTATGAAGATGTGGGTGTATTATACCTTTAAGGAAGTTAAAAGCTAGCAGAACTACCTGACAGCACCAAGTATTCTCAATAAGGTAACAATGTAACACTTAGTCAAAAGCTAGATTAGCTCGGTTGCCTGGAAACGACAAAACAGATTCGAATTAGGTCAATCAGTTTAAATTAAACCATGAAAAATACCAAACTCCAATCAGGTTTGAATTTAGTATATTGACAATCTTAAAAGCCAATGCAACAATCCGATGCTTTGGGGGTATAAGACCAGGGAAAATTAAACAGTTGGGAGGAGAACAGCCACCAGACCAATAGATGTAGATTGCTAGTCAGAACTGTCTGAGAGGTACCTGTCTAGAGAAGGAGTTTGCACAGAAAAAGACATTGACACCAATCTGGAGAGCAAATCTGCAAAGAGAAGATTCAACAGCTGGCTGGCTTTGAAATTTGAAATTTTCAGTATATCTTAATCAAGGGTTTTATTGGACGAGTATTATAGAAGGAAAGATAAAAGATAGGTTAGATGAAGGAGTTGTAAATAGTTGTTAGTTAATTATTCTCTGTTATACTTCAAGAAATAAAGTTGTTAATTTTTACCTTAAATAGCTTTTGGCCTCTCGAATTTTCACAGATTACTGTGCAGGATAAAGTTTTCTGTGTTGCTGGTGTAAATTAAGCAGGAGGGTTTACCCCATGTTGTAACATCTTCATGTTATGGACCAGGACAGACCCCCTCAAAATATTTCAACAAGATAACCTACACCCTAACTTATTCTTATTTTAAAGGCAGAATAGAAGTGGATATTCCAGGTGTAATGCAGCTGGTCAAACCACTCGACTTTAAACAAAACACAATTTATTTAAACACTACAGTTGAAACACAAACAAAAGAAAACAGCACTTAGAATAACAATTATTTGAAAACTCAACTGACTAGATCTAGCAACTTAACTAAAGGGCTGTTCCAATTCCCATAATATCCCTTGGCAAAAGGTAAGTTCAAACAGAGGTTCTTACATGCAGGAGAGATTTCAGAGACAGAAGCCAGTCAAGAATCATCTGCTGAAGCATGGAATGTTTTGCACTGTAGCAGCTTCTGCTACAACTATCCGAAGCTTCTCTGCTACAACTAAACCATACTGGAAAAAACCTAAATTGGGAAAATAAGCCACTCCCCTACCATTGTTAAACTAGGTTCTTTCCAAACATTTCAGCACTTCTGCCTTTATGACCTCTCTTAAAAAAAACCCAGGACAAAATAACCTTGTTAAAATGACAGCATCGTCAGGCTCAGAACTACTTATTTAATCAAGCTTTTGGTGATCTGCATGAATATGTCTTTATGTAGTTCAATGTCGAATTCTGCATAACACTCCTTGGGTATTTTACTATATTAAAGGCACTATTTAAGTATAAGTTATTGTTGTTGTTGTTGTAGTTTAGCTATGGTTCCAATAGTCAAAATAACACAGTAAAAGTCCCTATATACCACAGTCAATACTTTGAAAAGACACAGTGACTGCTATTAAATTAATCGAGGGACAGATTTCATAATTTTGCAGAGTAGGAGTGAATTCCTTATTATTTTCTACCTGTTGACAGATATATTTTAATAACATTTCAAACCAAAGATTGTCATTATAGAAACACTCAAAGGTACTCCACATCATATCCAAATACAACAGTCTATCTCTCTTTAAAACAAAACAAATTAATGAGAACAATAATCTAACCTGAGTATTGTTGAAAAAGAGAAATACGTTCAATTCTTTAAGTCTTGCCATCATCAGGACACATTTAAGAATGCCAAATTTCAAACAAAACAACAGTTTATGTTGCATGACAAAGGGGTTCTGATTGGTTTGTAAGTCCTCTATGGTTGGTTGCAGTGTCATCATGGTGAACACCTAAAGTATAAATTGTTGCTGCATTTGATATTCAGCATTCTTGCAATGGTCCTGATGACTGCAAATCAAAAAAGTTCAGAAGTGTGCCTCTTTTGTCTGCAATACTCTAACACCATCATTTAACCTGTGGCTGTGCCTGTTGAAGTGATTAGCATTTGCAAAGCGATACAGAGGAGAGAGGAAAAGTGTCCAGGGGAAAAAAAACCTCATACAAATAAATTTAGCATGATGTACTCACATGGATAGAATAACAGGTGCTTCATTCACAGTCGAAGCTTGGTCTCTGGGAAGGGCACCAGTAGTTTCTTTTTTGGATATTGACTCAATCATGGCAGATTAATTCCAATTGGAAAAGCTGCTTATTTGGCATTGTGTCAGCTGGTAAATTACAGCCTGCTCGACTTATTTCAGATCAGAAAACATATGCTGGCAGCAGGGGTATGGTTAACATGCCAGTGAATGTGGTCTTTCAGTTTGACCCTGCATTAGCAGTCTATGTCAGGTTCTTGTCAGTCTGAGTGCAAGATGGATGAGGTGGAAACGTGAGGCTGTTCCAGCAGTGATAACGTCTGAAGCCATTGGATAGCAGTGGCAAAATCAATTTGCAGATTGCAGGAAAGGAAAAATTTTGCTTATTAACAATTCATTAAGGGAGCAAAACAATGTAGAAAGGTTTTTTTTGTAACAGAGTCTGAGGGCTGGGTTTTAGGAGAGAGTAAAATCAAACATGCAAAGAGAAAGGAAATCAAATTAATGTTGAGGTTATTGTCTGAAATAGTTCGATGCTGGATCTGGAAGGTTATAAAGGGGGCAGTTCAACTCCCATTGTGGAAAGTTGTGAAATTGAATTCAATAAATTTGGTAATTTAGTACCATTTATGGGGAGGTTTTGTAATGTAGTGGGTAGTGTTCATACCTCTGATTAAGAAGTTTCAGATTCAAGTCACATTCCAGGTCATAATTACCAAGGAAGATATATTCAAAATGCGGGAAAACAGGTTAAAACACGCCAATGGCATGTCATAAAAGTGGGAGAGATTCCTGATCAGCTATGTGATTGAAAGAAACCTCTGCCATGGCTATCCACCATTCCAGACTATAATATGCAAATAAAAGAGCATGTTTCCACAGCCACCTGGTCTCCTTTGGTGATCACCACTTCGAAACATTTACAGTTCTCAGCGTTGCTGTATGAAATTGGCTTTCCATCTCTGGTGTTTCTGAAAAAAATGGGGATGAGTCGAATTCTTGAACCCCTGCAGTCCATGTGGTGAAGGCACAGTGCTGTTAGGTAGAGAGTTCCAGGATTTTGACCCAGTGGTGATAAATGTCCAAATCATTTTGGATTTGGACATTTCGGAAGTTGGAGTTGATGCTGTTCTTGTTGACCTGGGTCATTTTAGCTGTTAAAATTGGTGGTTTTGGAAGTGATGCTGAAGAAGCCTTGACAGTAAGAGACCCCAATTAATTCACCTTGAGGGAATGAATTCTATCAATCTGTGTTACATTGTAAGTGACTCAATAACTCCATCAAACAAGCAACTGTTTCTAGAAAAAGGTCCACTACCAGCATCTCAGGGCAACTCATTGTAATTTTTTCAGATATCATGCCATTAGCATATTTTCTTTCAGAATTTTCCTTTCTCTGTGGTAATATAGGGCCAGACAAACTATCAGTGGTTGACACATGTCTAAACTGAAGAGGCACTTGTCTTACATAAGAAGGTAACCTATTGCATTATTGGAAAAGGTACAGTTTATGTTATTAATCAGAGATGATGACTTAGGACTTTTGGGAGATGAATGAAAGAATCTGCTCCCTGCCATTACTCATGCAGAATGCCACTGTCTCCATTCTGAGACTGCATGACATTATCAGATTGAGTTCTGTTCAATATAACATGAGCATTACCTCATTACCTTTTCCAACATTAGTGAGAGTAATAAATGCAACCTTGTGTCACAAAGCTAGTCCCTTTTGTTTTCTAAAAGCTGTTCCTTGTCTCAAGGAGACTCTGTCCTTGATTTTATTCAGAGGGGTAATAAACCAGGCCGGGCTCTGATCAGCCTGGTTTGGTACAGATATGGAAAGGATTTTGAGAGGCCTTTTCTTTATATGTAAATAGATGAGACTTAAGGCCGAAGAGGTCGTGTTTTAGAAATGACCTGTATAATGAAAAGGGGAGTGGTCAGCTCTCTAGCTGAGCAGCTTTATTTCAGTCTTGAACTGATGAGGAGTTCAACAGTAGCTGTGTGGAAACTCTTTCTCTCTCTTTCTGCCCTTCAACTTCGACCTGTAAGCATGTGTTCCATTCATACTGGGTTTTAAACGGGGTTTGCTTATTGGGACTGTTGTGTGTATCCGGAACAGCATAATTAAGTCTAGTTTGGACAGACTGAGTTCTGTAGGGGTTCCTTATTCTGTTCTTTGTGTAATTTTGTGAATAAATTCTTGTCTGTTTTAAAGTCTAGTAGTCAACCTAGCGAACTTACTCTGGGTAATTTTCACTGTACACTTAGCAAACCAAATTGTAAAGTTATGATCTGGGCTGCCTGCTTAAAAATGTTTTGAGTGTTCTGGCCTGGTCCATAATACTTGCCAATGCCAGTTAAATTTAGAAAACTAATAAATATGAAACACTGGGGTGAGAGTGCTATTACTCTCTTTGTTGCTTGCAGTTTATTTTTAGAATTTAAAACAAGTCTTGATAAAAACATCCTGAGGAATGAAGTTCCATTCCAATCAGTATTGATTCAATTGATCTTAACCAATGACAGGATTAGCCTCTGCCTTCTAGAATGAGGGAAGAGTACATTGTGCATGGTTTGCACAGCTGATCACAAACCAGTGAAATTGTTCATCATGGATACTGGATCCACACTGAAGCAAGCTTAGATGTGATTTCTTTTCCAATGAATACCCAGCCAATGCTATTTGTTATTTGCTTGAATATGTAGAATGGCCACTTGGGCCAGGTAGCAGTTGAAACGCTTATAACATTTCGTGAGGAGTCAGTACCCTCTAGGGAGAAAGAGAATGGGAGAAAATTGAAGGATAAAGTAAATTAATGGGCAACTTCCGGGTTAATTCTTATTACTAGCCTAAAGACATAAAATCCCTCAACTGAGGAATGAGCTTAATCTATGATTATTGAAATGTCTTCTTTAGCTGTGTTAATAGCTCTCTGGTTTTTGCCAAACTTCCTGTTGAGTTCCATCTGCTTTATCAAGATTTTCATTCACACATGTCTGCTCTATGGGTTGTCAGTGATATCTTTCCCAGAAAATTATGTTGATCATAAGAGGCCTTTTAAACACTTTGTCTTGTCACCGTGTGGAGTGAAGATGGGGTCTGATTATGAAATCATGCAGCAAGATCACTGTTTGTTGGTTCTGCCTGTTTCTCTTATTGTTCACCCAGAAACTCGGGTGGCTTCCGGAATATACTTTGATGGCAACTGGTCAACATGCCTGCCTCAATTAACTGTAAGTTAATTAATATGAAAACTGTTCAAGTGGATGAAGAACAAGATCCCAGCCAAGTCAGATTCTGTTTTCAAACCACATCCACATTTTGTGCACTTTCTAATAGGGCATACCCTGGATAGCTGTCCATATTTGAAATCTTGGTTTAGCTCAAGGCTGATGAAGCCTATTGCAGCACTCTTTCTGAAACTCCAGCTGGAGTCAGCTAACACCGCACAGACCGGTCACTACGTTTGAGAGTTTCTTAATGTCTATGACGCTGCCCTACTCTGCATGATATATTTTCCAACAAAAGCCTCGTTGGAGTTTCTGAGTCCACTACTTTTAATTAAGCCTGAGCTGCATTTGGAAAGGTTCATAGTATAGCAGATGGATTGAGTCCGTCAAATTACCCCTTCACTATTGTTATTCTGAGATTAGACTCCTTACAGTATGGAAACAGGCCCTTTGAAGAGTAATCCACCCAGACACACTCCCCTTCCCTGTATTTACCCCTGATTAATGCACATAACACTATGAGCAATTTAACATGGCCAATTCACCTAACCTGCACATCTTTGGACTGTGGGAGGAAACCGGAGCATCCGGAGGAAAGCCACGCAGACACAGGGAGAATGTGCAAACTCCACACAGACAGTCGCCTGAGGCTGGTATCAAACCTGGGTCCCTGGCTCTGTGAGGCAGCAGTGCTAACCACCAAGCCACCATTCTCTATTAAGCAGAATGAATCAGAGAATTGTGCAAAGTTATTTGAGACATGTTTGGAACACAGAATGAGCAAAGCAAAATATGTTTTAAAATTTTGTTTCTCTATTCCTTTCAGGGCTCCAGGATAGCATTGCAAAGTGGCAGGCAGTAGGTAGTGTAGCAAACATGAGGACTTAACTTGAGATATAGAAGCAGGAGAAAGTCATTCTGCCATCCAAACCCACTCTGTCACTCAGTAAGATCATGGCTGATCTGATTCTGGCCTGAACTCCATTGAACTGCTGTTTCTCATTGTCCTTAACTCCCATATTGTTCAGAAATCTGTTTATCTCAGCCTTAAATAAAGGCAATGACTCAGCCTCCATTCAACCATCTGAGGGGAAACCTTCTTCTTCATTGATGTGTTAGATATGCCCCTGAAACAATGCCCCAGCTTAGATTTCTCTACAAGGGGAAACACCCTCTTAGCAGCTACTCTGTCAAGCTCTCTCAGAATCTTACATATTTCAATAAAGCTTGCCTCTCATTCTTTTAAAATCAAACCTACCTTGTCCAGCCTTTCCTCATTAGACAAACTCCATCTGAACCTTCTCTGAAGTACTTCCAATGCACCAAAGTTCCTGAGTTACGTCTAGATATTGTGGTGCTTTTTCTTTTCATCTCCAGCCTTCCCTCTTTCCTCACGAGAAAATACCAAACCTCTGGCTTATGCCTCCTCCCTCCCCCTGCCATGCCTTTGGCTGAGAATGGAAGCATCTCTCTGGAGTGAATAATGTACAGAATCCCTACAGTGCAGAAAGAAGCCATCACTGGCCCTCTGAAGAGCATCCCAGCCTTCTACCCTATCCCACCACATTTATCATGGCTAGATTAGATTCCCTACAGTGTGGAAATGGACAATTTGGTCCAATCAGTCCACACCAACCCTCCGAAGACTAACTTACCCAGACCTGTTTCCCTTTGAATGATGCACCTGACACTGTGGACAATTTAGCATGGCCAATTCATCTGATCTGCACATCTTTGGACTGTGGGAGGAAACCGGAGCACCCAGAAGAAACCCAAACACACACAGGGAGAATGTGCAAACTCCACATAGACAGTCGCCTGAGGCTGGAGTTGAACCCAGGTCCCTGGTGCTGTGAGGCAGCAGTGTTAACCACTGAGCCACTGTGCCACCCCTGTAAAGCTTTACACCTAGCCTGCAGATCCCTGGATACTACAGAGCAATTTAGTGTGGCTAGTCCACCTAACCCGCACATCTTTTGACTGTGGAAGGAAACCAGAACCCATGCAGAGAACATGCAAACTCCACACAATGTACCTGAGGGTGGAATCAAACCCAAGTCCCTTGTGCTGTGAGGCAGCCAAACTAACCACTGAGCTACCATGCCACCAGTTCAAAGCTTTAGATTTTTGCATTCTTATTCCCAATCAGTTTGAAGAAGAGTTAATCAAACATCTTCAGTGAGCACCCTTGTGAAGCAAGGAGTTCTACACCAGAAAAACCCACACCTCCTGGCTCAAGAGATATTGCCTCTGCATCTCAAGCCAGGAGTTCGAGACAAGGAAAACAGGGTCACACAACAATGTGTGACCTGAATACCTGAAGAGTAAACATGAGCTTTAATGATGACTACACAATCAACTTTTACTTTATTGCCATGTGTAGTGACTAGATAATAGTCAGCCTGCTTCAAAAACCGTAACAATACTTTCTTAGTGCTTGTCGCAAAATAGATAAAATTAAGTCACAACACACATCATCAGAGCCAGCTGCATTTCGCTCCTGATGGCTAAGCACAACTATTATCAGGGTAGACACATTGACTTATTTTTCAATTGCTTTTAAGAATGGATTAACTGTAAAATTTATTAATAACCTCTGAAAGTGACTCCATTCAACCTAATCCAATCTGGCTCAGCTTGGTTAGAATTAATTAGGTCAAAGAGAACTCATGCCTACCTCAACCAACCAAGTGGAGCCGATTGGGTCCAATTTAACCTGGCCCTCAAATCAATCCTGGATCAACACTCTCTAGCTTGCCCATTATACAGGCATAAAAGCAAAAATGCTATTAAACTGATTCTCATTCTTCATTCATGATCATGCATTGTATTTTTCTCTCTGTTTTGCCAATTAGGTCCTTCAGTTTACACACTTCCAATATTATATCACTGCTCGCAATGGCTGATTTGTTCAACCATTGCATCGTCTATCTAATTAAGGCCGAAATAAACTGAAACTTACGGAGCATAACTGGCTGGGAAATAAACAGGTTAACTAAGATCAATGGAAGGTCAAGATTTATTTGATAACAGACAAGTCAAAGATATCAGAATAATCAAGAAATAGCAAGGATTAGAAATTTAAAAGCTGTTACACACCTCTGAAGCAGGTGTGGTTTGAACCCACTCCTCCTGGCTCAAGAGATATTGTCACTGCATTTCAAGAGGCCAAGGCTCAGCTCTTTTGGTGGTTATTCAGGACAGTCCCAGGGCATCACTGTTGGATTTCCTTGGGGTAGTTTTTAAAAATCAATCTAAACAAAGGTGTAATGACACTCCTTTGGACCAGGTGGTACTTGAAACCAGCTCCTCAGAATCAGAATTGGAACACTACCACTGCTCCACAAAAGAGCAATTGCAAGGATTATACATTTTCTAATCAACCAGCTCATTGAGATGTTATTACACAACTCTGGAGCTAGGGATCTTGATCCTGGGTCTCCTGGTTCAAAGGTAGAGGCACTACCACTGCCCCATTAAAGCCCCACAACAAGGATTAAGGAAAGGAAGGAAACAGAAACAGGTGAATTAGTCAGGTGTCCATAATTAGAAAAGTGCAGGAAGCGATTGTCAAGTAAATCTTAACAATGGGTTTAGAATGTCATAGTTTGATTGGACAGGATCCACATGGCTTAATCAAAGTGGAATTGGATTTGAAAATCTATTAGTCTTTCAAGGATGTAACCAGTAGGACAGACAAAGAGGACTTGGTAGACATGGTATACTTGGATTTCCAAGCAAGATAAAGGCTTGTGGATTTGGGATAATGCATTAACATGGATGGAGGATCGGTCAATGGACAGAGAGGAGAATGTACGACTAAACAGAGCATTTTCAAGCCGACAGGCTGTAAGGAAACTGGAGTGCCAAAAGGATCAGAACTGAGACCTCAGCTATTTACAATTTATATTGATGACTTAAACAAAGAGATGAAGGATAATGTACCCAGGTTTACTGATGATACAAAGCTAGATGGGAATGCAGGCTGAGAAGGATACAAAAAGGCTGTAAAGAAGTACAGGAGGCTTAGTCAGCAGCACTATCACCTCTGAGCCACAAAGTCCTGAGTTCAAATCCCACTTCCAGGGCTTTAGTACATAATGACAAATGCTGACATTCCAGTGCAGTACTAAGGGAGTACTGTACTGTCAGAGGTGTCAGCCTTTAGAAGAGATGCTAAACTATGGCCCAGTCTGTTCAGGTTAAAAGTCCCATGGCATTATTTTGAAGAGGACCACGGGAGTTATCTCTGACACGATGGCCAATATCTACTTCTCACATAACAAAATAAAAGATAATGTAGATGTTTGTCTGTGATGACAGCACAACGATAGCATAGTTTTAAGTGACTAGCAACAAGACAGCACATGGAATATAATGAGTGGAAGTGTAACCTTATTCACATGCTAGTAAGAATAGAAAAGCAGAATATTTCGAGAAGTGAAATTTCTAAATGCTGATGCGCAGACAGACTTGGGTGTACTCACACAAGAAACACAGAAATTAAACATGCAAAAACAAGCAATTAGGAAGGCAAATAGCATTTTGACCTTTATTTTAAAGATGTGGAGTAAAAAAATACAAAATCTTGTTACAATTGTACAGCAGCTTGGTGACACTATATCTGGAGTGCTGTACACAGTTTTGGTCTTCATGCTTAAGGAGGGAGATAAAGGGTTCCTGATGAAGGGCTTTTGCCCGAAACATTGATTTTCCTGCTCCTCGGATGCTGCCTGACCTGCTGTGCTTTTCCAGCATCACTCTAATCTAGACTTAAGGAGGGATAAGTTTGCATTGAAGGTGTTATAGTGAAGACGGTTCACGAGATTGGTTCTTGGGCTGAACCTGCTACTCTGTGATGAGAGATTGAGGAAGCTGGGACTATGCCAGTCTGGAATTTGAGTGAAATGTACAGGATTCTGGAAAAAGCTAGGCAGTATGGATACTAAGAGTTTGCTTCATTTGCCCAGAGAATCTGGAACATGGGGAAACAGTCTCAGGATAAGGGAGTGAGGGGAACCTCTTTTACTCAGAGGTTTGTAAGTCTTTGGAACAGACTACTTCAGTGGGTAGTGTATGTTTCATCATTGAGTATAGTTACATTTCCGGAGCCACGTTTTTGATCCATGAGGGAAACAAGGGATGACAAAGTTGAGGCAGAAGATCAGCCATGATCTTATTGAATGGCGAAGCAGGCTAAAGGGGCTGGATGGTCTACTCCTGCTCTTATTTCTTAAGTTGAAAATCACACAACACCAAGTTACAGTCCAACAGATTCATTTGGAAGCAGTAGCTTTTGGAGCAGCGCTCCTCATGAACCACAGCATCAGGTCGAAGGAGGTGCTTGTGAGGGGAGGTCTAGCTTTCCCCCATTAGGAATCTTTGCTATTGTCTCTAGCTCTAGTCAAACACCTGGGGAATCCACTTCCAGCTTTCCAGTGACCCTTTGTGTAGTGCAAAATGTCAACATACCCACTCGTGCTAATTGGTCAGGAAAGCTGCTCCGATAGTTAGTGCTTCCAAAAAAACCTGTTGGACTTTAACTTGGTGTTGTGTGATTTTAACTTTGTCCACCCCAGTCCAACACCGGCACATCCACATCCACATGCCTATTTCTTAAGTTCTTAAGTTCAGAAAGTGAAACTCAAATGTGGAAATTTAACTAGGTGGTCTACTGGGAAGTGGATGGCCTGACAACATGTGGGGAAGCTAGTAGCTTCTGTAACACATTTCTCACTGACATTTTAATGCAAACATTGCATTTGCATCTGACTTCCGGATTTCCTGACCAATTAGCATGAGTGGGCACGTTGACATTTTGCATTACTTAAAGGGTCACTGGAAAGCTGGAAGTGGATTTCCCAGGTGTTTGAACAGAGCTAGACCAATAGCAAAGAGTCCTAATGTGGGAAAGCTAGAGCTCCCTTCACAAGTGCTTCCTTAGACCTGATGCTGTGGTTTATGAGGACTGAAAAAGAGATTCCCTTCCTTGCTGATGGGAGGAAGAAGTCCTGCTCAGAGAGCAGGAAGGTGTGGCTGAAGATTACAGCAGAGGTTAACAACAGGACCATAGTGCCACACTGCTGCAAGCAATGTCAGAAAATATTTAATCATCTAATCGAGAAAGAATGGTGTTTGCAGTGGAACACTCAAGTAGATCCTAACCCCAGCCTCTGGTTTCCAAGTATACTCATGCGTATTTCTCTTCATAGAGCCCCTACAGTGTGGAAACAGGCCATTTGGCCCAACAAGTCCACACTGACCCTCTGAAGAATATCCCATCCTTCACTATTACTTTACATTTCCCCTGATGAATGCACCTAATCTACACATCCCTGAACACTATGGGCAATTTAGCATGGCCAATTCACCTGACCTGCACATATTTGGACTGTGGGAGGAAACCAGAGCACCTGGAGGAAACCCAGGGAGACACGGGGAGAATGTGCAAACTCCACACAGTCACTCGAGGCTGGAATCAAACCCAGGTCCCTGGTGCTGTGAGACAGCAGTTCTAGCCACTGATCCACTGTGCCACTTTTCATGCCAAATGAGCCTGCAGGTTCTTATTTATCAATCAGTCATTGGTTGTGAAGATCTATAGCTGTGCCAGCATTTATTGCCCACCTTTAGTTGTCCTTAAGAATGTGGCAGTGACTTGCCTTCTTTAACTAGTGCAGTCCATTGGTCAAGGAACACTCACTGGTATGCCAGGCAACCAGAAGTTTGTTCGAGCAATGTAATTCCAAGTTAGAATAGCATGTGGTTTGGAAGGGAACTTGCAAGTGATGATATTCATATGCCTACCCTGTCTTTGTTTTTCTACATTTTAGATGTTTTGATTTTGGAAGGGCTGTATGTATGCCATAGTGAGTTGCTTCAGTGTATCTTGTAGACTGTGTGTGAGCTGTGGAGAGAATGAATGTTTAAGGTGGTAGATGGAATGCCACTCAAGCAAACACCTCTATTCTGGATGGTGTCAAGCTGTTTGAGTGGTGTTTGAGCTTTGCCTTATAGATGATGGACAGACACTGAGGAATTGAGAAGTTAGTTACTGGTTGTAGAATTTCTAGTCTCTGGTACACTCACCTCTCTGTCTATATACTGTATATGCATTTTGCACACTGAATCTGACCACCACTGACAGTCACCCTTAAACTTAATTTATTAGCCTATCCCTCACAATGTCTTTGTACTAACTGAATGCACGTTAATAATAGGTTATGGTCACATTTGTGACTTTGGAAAAATGTGCACACCAGTAAATTATTGATTGATCCAATTATAGTTTCAAAGGGATGAATTTACTACAATAGAATTAGGCAGTATTCAATTGCTTTCATTGCAAGTAACTCAATATTATGTAAGAGAAATGAATGGCTCACAAAGTGTTCACAAAACTGTGTCCAGTCAAAGGGTGCAAACGATTTAGCAATCTATCCTGTTTACTGAAGTAGCTTTTTCCTGTACCTGTCAGGATTAAAAGAAAAAAATGACACTCATATGACAAATATTTTGATTTCGATATTCATTTTAAAGAATAGTTTAGTTTCAGTCTGGTTCCAGTCAAGTTATTTAACAGGGCAGTTTGGTTCTGGTTCAGAAGTTTGATGTTTGAGTGCACTGTTTGCAAAGTTTCTCAAATGAAAACTGGATATCATGTGTTGCAAAACAAAATCTCGACATACTTTTGTATCTTGTAACACAAAAACATCAAATAAATTAGTGGAGGGCTTTTGACGAATATTCAACACCAGCAAGGCAAGGCACCAGGGGAATAACATTTCTCTTCACCCGTAGAGTCTGTAATGGGTCAGCAGCCCATTCTCTGGCAGAAGAAAGCAAACTTTGTTTTTGGCAGGCTGAATTGACATACAGGCTAGGACTTAGTGTTGATGATAATGCTGGACAAATTTTTAACATGTTTATTTGACACTTTAGCATTAATTTTTAATTAACCTACTTATCTAATCGTCTTGTACAGAGATGTTATTACATATCTCTGGACCAGACTTGAACCTGGCCCTCTCTGTCCAGGGGTAGGGGTGCTACCACTGCATTACAAGAAGGCTCTTTTTTAATAAAGTGATACCAACTGATTTATATTAATCATAGTCCAATCTATTAGTTTTATTTGCTTACAAAATATCTCCAACCCTCCCAGGAGATCCTAGGTTTACTTTGAAGGATAGATGCTCCAGTAGATACCAAAAATGTTGGGAAAATGAAGACAATATGATCCAAAGTCTCTTGGAAAGGGGGCATGGACCAACCTCTCTAGGTTCTGAAATTTTTTATGATAAGAAGTGGAGTGGTGAGTCACCTCCACCTTTTCTGCTCTATGATTGGTTGCTATAAAGGGTTAAGTTATTTGTAGCACATGATTTTCCTTTCTCCACCTCCTTACCACATTTTTACTGTGGTGGTAAGGAGCTGATCACAAGAAAAACACAATTGTACTCTTCATTTTACACTCTTTCTCTCTCTCAAAGAGTCCAGTACAAAGAGCAGTTGAAAGAAATACACTGTTGAAAGGCCTTTGGGTGGCCCTGAGGCATATAGATTTCACGTGAGTCCATGATTGATTTTTGGGACCATTAGCATTAGAGTGTATTGCAGTTCTATTTCAAGTTCTTGAATCCCTGGTGTTTCTTTCCAATGTTTCACCAGGTATTTCTTCTTCAGGGAGAGAGAGAGAGAGAGAGAGAAAGAGCCTTTTCCAGCTTGTTTCAATTCTGCAATCTAAAATCTAAATCCTCTCTTTTGCCAGCATGGAATGTCTTGAAATAGCAACTTTCCTGTGCATTCTGTGTGTGAGGATGTTATGTTTTCAGGCTTGATAATCATAGGTGAGATTCCATCTCAAACATTTGAAGATTCACATATCGGTGTAAAACCTTTAGGAGTTGGAATTTTTTTTCACATCTCCCATGTGGACTTTCTTATTCATTGCCCTTCGGGAGGGAGTAACAAACTGGCAAGGAGAGGAGATTGGCTAGCTTATAGAAAGCAGTGAATAGGCATAAGTGGTTCTTTTTCAATTTGGCAAGAAGTAAGGAGTATTATATATCACAAGGATTAGTGTGTTTACAATTTATATAAATGGTTAGGAGGAAGGGACCAAAAAATATGGCTGCTAAATTTGCTGATGACAGAAAGATAAGCAGGATGTTTAAATGGGCAGCCCCCAGTTTTTAAACAGAGTCCTCTTGTTCTAGGATCTCCCACAAGAGGAAACATCCTTCCCACATCCACCTTGTCAAGTCCCCTTAGGTTTTTGTAGGTTTCAATCAAGTTGCCTCTTGCGCTTCTAAACTCTATTGGATACAAACCTGGCCTGCCTGGCCTTTCCTGAAGAAGGGCTAATGCCCGAAACGTCGATTCTCCTGTTCCCTAGATGCTGCCTGACCTGCTGTGCTTCTCCAGCAACACATTTCCATCTCTTTCCTCATAAGACAACATACTCATTCCCATGATTAATCTAATGAAATTTCTCTGAAATTCTACCAAAACATACACATCCTTCCACAAATAAGGAAACAAAATGTTTGTACATAGTACGCTTGATGCTGCCTCACCAATGCCCTAGGAACCAAATTTCCTTACTTTCGTATTTAGTTGCCCTTACAATAAATAATAGCAATCAATTTTGTGATTAGATTAGATTAGATTAGATTAGATTACAGTGTGGAAACAGGCCCTTCGGCCCAACAAGTCCACACCGACCCGCCGAAGCGCAACCCACCCATACCCCTACATTTACCCCTTACCTGACACTACGGGCAATTTAGTATGGCCAATTCACCTGACCCTGCACATCTTTGGACTGTGGGAGGAAACCGGAGCACCCGGAGGAAACCCACGCAGACACGGGGAGAACGTGCAAACTCCACACAGTCAGTCGCCTGAGGCGGGAATTGAACCCGGGTCTCTGGCGCTGTGAGGCAGCAGTGCTAACCACTGTGCCACCGTGCCGCAATTTTCTTTCTTAATTACATGCTGTACTTGCATGCTAACCTTTTATAATTCTTCACTTGGACACCAGTTCTCTCTGTAACACAGAACTCTGCAGTCTCTCACCATTTAGATAATATGCTTGCTTTTATTCTTCCTGTCAAAATGGACAATCTCACATTTTCTCACATTATATTCCATTTGCTGGATCTGTGTGCATTCATGTAATCTATCTGTTCCCTTTCCAGTTTCCTGTCTCCTCTTCACAATTTATTTTCCTACACATCTTTGTGTTATCAGCAAACATAGCAACCAAAACTTCAGTCCCTCCATTCAAAGAGTAAACAGTTGGGGACCCAGCACCAATCCCTGTGGCATACTACTTGTTACACCTTGCCAATCTGAAAATGGCGATTGACGTCTATTTTTTATTTTCTGTAAGCTACACAATCTCCTATTCTTGTCAATATGTTACTCTCTACACTGTGAGCTTTTATTTGTGCCAATAACCTTTGATTTAACAGCTTGTCAAATCCCTCTGAAAATCTATATTTAGTGCATCCACTGACTCTCCTCATCCACAGTACACGTTACTTCTTCAAAGAACTTCAATACATTGGTTAAGATGAGTGCCCTTTTAAAAAAACCATCTTGACTCTGCATGACGATCTTGAATTTATCAAACTACCCTGTTGTAATGTTTTTAATAATCATTTCTAACATATTTCCTATAGTGTATGCTAAACTAAATGGCCCTCTGTTTCCTGTTTTTGTGCTTTCTCTCTCTCTCCCTCCCTCCCAAGTTTTGAATAAAGTGATTCAATTTGCTACTTTCAAATCTAATGGCATCTCGCCAAATCTAATGAATTTTGCAAAGTTAACACATCAACTATCCTACTAGCCACTTCTTTCAAGACTTAGCACAAAAACTATCAGGATCTGGATACTTGTCAACTGCCAGTTTCAATAATTTGTTAAGTCAATGATAGCAATTTTATTGAGTTCCTCCCTTCCTTCCATTTCATGATGGACAGGCATTTCTGGGATATCACTTATCTCCTTTATGATGGAGACCAATGTAAAATACGAATACAAATTGTCTGCTTCATTCACCT